>NW_028270156.1:62468123-62784264 GCF_037043375.1 Chiloscyllium plagiosum
ACGGATATGGAAGGATCTCTTGGGGCCTTGGAGGGAAGTAAGGGGGGAGGTGTGGGCGCAAGTTTTGCATTTCTTGCAGTTGCAGGGGAAGGTGCCGGGAGTGGAGGTTGGGTTGGTGGGGGGTTTGGACCTGACAAGGGAGTCGCAGAGGGAGTGGTCTTTTCGGAACGCTGATAGAGGAGGTGAGGGAAAGATATCCTTGGTGGTGGGGTCTGTTTGGAGGTGGCGGAAATGACAAAGGATGATACGATGTATCTGGAGGTTGGTGGGGTGGTAGGTGAGGACCAGTGGGGTTCTGTCCTGGTGGCGATTGGAGGGGCAGGATTCAAGGGCGGAGGAGCGGGAAGTGGAGGAGATGCGGTGGAAGGCATCGTTGATCACGTCTGAGGGGAAATTGCGGTCTATGAAGAAGGAGGCCATCTGGGTTGTACGGTATTGGAATTGGTCCTCCTGGGAGCAGATGCGGCGGAGGCGAAGGAATTGGGAATATGGGATGGCGTTTTTACAGGGGGCAGGGTGGGAGGAGGTGTAATCTAGGTAGCTGTGGGAGTCAGTCGGTTTATAATAAACATCCGTGTTGAGTCGGTCGTTCAAGATAGAAATGGAGAGGTCTAGGAAAGGGAGGAAGGAGTCTGAGACAGTCCAGGCAAATTTGAGGTAGGGGTGGAAGGTGTTAGTAAAGTGGATGAACTGTTCAACCTCATTGTAGGAGCACGAGGTAGCGCCAATACAGTCATCGATGTAGCGGAGGAAAAGGTGAGGGGTGGTGCCAGTGTAGCTGTGGAAGATGGACTGTTCCACATATCCGATGAAGAAGCAGGTATAGCTGGGGCCCATGCCGGTGCCCATGGCTACTCCTTTGGTTTGGAGGAAGTGGGAGGATTGGAAGGAGAAGTTGTTCAGAGTGAGGACCAGTTCAGTCAGTCGAAGGAGGGTGTCAGTGGAAGGGTACTGGTTGGTTCGGCGGGAAAGGAAGAAGCGGAGGGCTTTGAGGCCTTCGTGATGGGAGATGGAGGTGTATAGGGACTGGATGTCCATGGTGAAGATAAGGCATTGGGAGCCGGGGAAGCGAAAATCATGGAGGAGGTGGAGGGCGTGAGTGGTGTCCGGAACGTAGGTGGGGAGTTCTTGGACTAAGAGGGACAGGACTGTGTCAAGGTATGCGGAGATGAGTTCGGTGGGGCAGGAGCAGGCTGAGACAATGGGTCGGCCGGGGCAGTCAGGTTTGTGGATTTTAGGCAGGAGGTAGAAACGGGCGGTGCGGGGTTGTGGGACTATGAGGTTGGAGGCGGTGATGAGGTTATGGATAGTCTGGGAGATGATGGTTTGGTGGTGGGAGGTGGGGTCATGGTCAAGGGGGCAGTAGGATGAGGTGTCTGCGAGCTGGCGTTTAGCCTCAGCAATGTAAAGATCGGTGCGCCAAACTACCACCGCACCTCCTTTATATGCCAGAGTGATAGTAAGGTTGGGTTGGAGCGGAGGGAGTGGAGGGCTGCATGTTGCGAGGGTGAGAGGTTGGAGTGGGTGAGAGGGGTGGACAAGTTGAGGCGGTCAATGTCGCGGCGGCAGTTGGCTATGAAGAGATCAAGGGTGGGTAGGAGGCCAGCACGGGGTGTCCAGATGGATGGGGTGTGTTGGAGGCGGGAGAAGGGGTCGTCAGAGGGTGGGCGAGAATCCTGGTTGGAGAAGTAAGCGCGGAGGCGAAGGCGGCAGAAGAATTGTTCGATGTCTCGCCGTGTGTTGAACTCGTTAATCCGGGAGCATAGGGGAATGAAGGTGAGGCCTCTGCTGAGGACTGATCTTCCATCCTCTGAGAGGGGTAGGTCTGGAGGGATGGTGAAAATACGGCAGGGCTGGGAGCTAGGACCTAGGACCTGGTGTGGGACTGGAGCTGGGAGTGGGGGCGGGTTAGGCGTGGGAGCGGAGATCGATGTGGGGGCGGGGTTAGGCATGGGGGCGGAGATCGGCGTGGAGGCGCAGTTAGGCATGGGGCGGAGATCGGTGTGGGGGCAGGGTTAGGCATGGGTGCGGAGATGGGCGTGGGGGCGGAGATCGGTGTGGGTCGGGGATCGGTGTGAGGGCGGGGATTGGTGTGGGGGCGGGGTTCGGCGCAGGGGTGGAGATCGGCGCGGGGGCGGAGACGCATGCGGCATGGTCATTGTGCAGGCGCGTGACGTCACTGGAGGCGGACGTAGATGCGGCGATGGCAACTCTGGGGGCAGACGTGGCTGTGGCGAGTGCAGAAACGATGTTGTTCCCGGTGGTTGTGGACTCCGCGGAGGCCGTGAATCTGTCACCGATGGTCTTCCTGGCGATCGTGGAGGCAGTTGTCTGGGCGGCGATCGCTGAGGCTGCAGATTTCTCCAGCTTCCTCATTTCCCCTCCCCCCATCTTTTCTCAGTCCCAACCCTCGGACTCAGCACCGCCTTCTTGACCTGCAATCTTCTTTCCGATCTCTCCGCCCCCAACCCCTCTCCAGCCTATCACCCTCACCTTAACCTCCTTCCATTTATCGCATTCCCTACGCCCCTCCCCCAAGCCCCTCCTCCCTACCTTTTATCTTAGCCTGCTTGGCACACCCTCCTCATTCCTGAAGGAGGGCTTATGCCCGAAATGTCGATTCTCCTGTTCCTTTGATGCTGCCTGACCTGCTGCGCTTTTCCAGCAACACATTTTTCAGCTCTGTCACTTTAAGAGGCTGCCATAGAGATGGTTGCCAAGAGGAGCTGGTCAGAAGGCCTGTCTCGGTGATCTGAGACCCTGGTGCAGTTTTAGAAAAAGCTGTCAGGCCCTCATTCCCCAGCTACACCACCTATTCCCTGTTTCTCCCCCATACCCACCCTCATATCCCCATGCCATCTGCATTTAATCTTGTACCACTTATACCATCTCTGTTGTCACTTAATTTGACCATGCCTTCTCAATTGTCACTCATTTAGTATCCACTGCAGGCAGACCACAGGAGACACATGGAGATGAAAAGAAACTAACCATCTAATAGAGATACAAAATTGATACAGAACAAAAATAAATCGCATTCATGAAACCCATTTTAGGTATTAAGAACCCTCAAGTTCTAAAACAAGCAAACCTCCAACTGATAACCAAATCAGTAACAGCTAATCCTTCAAAAACCTTTTAAGATTTTCAATTAGAAGGTGAACTCAGCTTCCCCTGTCCCCCACCTTCACCCACGTTGTGAGGTGTGCTTTGGAGATTTACTCAGTCAAATGGTCAAAAAGCACTTAGCTCTAATAACAGCCATTGGTGCTGAAACTGTAGGAGCTGATGGTATTTTTAGAGTCATAGAGATGTACAGCACTGAAACAGGCCCTTTGCTCGAACTCGTCCATGCCGACCAGATATTCCAAACTAATCTAGTCCAAATACAGCTCAAGATTGTTGGAACTCGTCACAGTCATGAAAATGTTAATAAGATTCTCACCTGATAAAATCCAGTTATTAACTAACACTTCAAGGCACTGCTCATTGGAGGGAGAGAATTCTTTTTCAATAATGTGTTAAGCTAAGTATGACATAAATGTAACACAAACCTTTCTTGATTGTGCTATAAACAGAAGCGGCAGGAGGTATTTGGCATTTCTTAAAAATTCAACTAACCTCATGGCATAAATTTGGTCACACAGATTTCAAAGGTCGAGGAACAAGTCATCTGAATGATTTAGAACTTCTGATGTATGCATTACTCAGAATTAATTTTCTTAGACTAATTCAATTACATATTACAAAAGAGACTTGATTTGGCAGGAAAATGCCTGGTTTTAGCACACTTGCAAGAAATGGGCACATAGCCTTCTCCTTACATTCAAAATATAGAAGTATCAAATGTAAATAGATGATAAAATGAATGATAAATGTTATAAGTGGATCATTCTTTCATGCAGCCTATGCCTAACAACAGGTCCTTGGCTCATTGTCTGCTAATTTTGTCAGTGGTAGTTGGTCACTGCCTTTTTGATTCAGAGGCAGGGCAAGGAGGCAAGCATTCATCTACCTCAGCCAGAATAGGGATCCAACCCATACCATTGGCACTATTCTAGACAACATGCCAGCCATGAAGCCAACTGAGTCAAGAGTGTGTTGCTGGAAAAGCACAGCATGTCAGACAGTGTCCGAGGAGCAGGAGAATCGATGTTTCGGGCAAAAGCCCTTCATCAGGAAAGAGGCTTGTGAGTCGAGGGGGTGGAGAGATAAATGGGAGGGGGTGGGCCTGGGGGGGGAGGTAGCTGAGAGTCCGATAGGTAGATGGAGGTAAGGGTAATGGTGATAAGTCGGAGGTGAGGGTGGAGTAAGCCAATTGAGCTTATTAGCCCCAGTATGAGGTAGGAAAAGAAAGATATTGACTTCAGACACCCCCCCCCCTCACCTCCCAAGCTCTGAATTATTTATGTGGCTGTGGTGTTTACATTAGTCAACAGTGTCAGGTTTGCACCAGTATGAGTCCAGCTGCATAGGTCTGAACGTGACACTGAAAAACATCTCATCAAACCAATACTTCAATAAATCTGGCATTCTCAAGCCATTAAAACTCTCAGAACACGCAGTTGAGAATCGCAGTCGGGCACGCCCCAAGTAAAATTGTGGGAATTTTGGACACGTTTCACAGCTAGCCTCAGAAGAGGCAACATATTATTGAAAGCTGTAGTATTGAAGATTTTTAGGACATTAAGGGAAATACTGTACTCAAGTGCCAATTTTATTGTCCATATTAAAGTCTGTCATCAGAACATTACATAATGTAGTTTCAGAATACCTTTTAAAGAAATTCTGGCATATGAATTCTGACTGCATTGCAATGAGGCAATTGAAGCAGTGCCACTTTGCAAATCCGGGAGAGAAAAAAATATTTCACACATCTAAGACAGCTCTACAGATTTGGTGCATGTTTCCAGTATCCTAGGATTTCTCAAATTGGGCACAGAGCACAAGAGCAAGCAAGTTATGTTACACGTTTGTTTAAAAACTGATCCAGCCTCAATTGGAATACTGCATCAAATTCAAGGCGTCAATTCAAGAAAGACGTGAAAGCATTAGAGAGAATGCAATAAAGTTTTACCAGAAGGGGTTCAGGGATAAAGAAATTCAGTTACACTGAAAAATTGGAGAAGTTATGAGTGCTTTTCTTGGAGAATGTTGGAATGAATTTGACAGAGGTATTCAAAATAACATGGAAGCTGGACGGAGTAGATGGGGGAGAAAATCTGAAATATATTGCCTGCGTGCACAGTGGAAGCAAGTTGAGACATTCAAAACTAAATTATTAGCTAAAAAGCAAGTATATGCAGATTTATAGGAGAAGGTGAGGGAATGGTACGAGGTGAACTGCTCATTTGGAGAGCCAGTGCAGCCAACATAGAAATGGCCTCCTTCAATGCTACAACAATTCTCTTCCTCTGTTACTTAAGATTCTGGAATTTCACATAAATGCTGTTCATCTAATGTGAGACGCTCTTGCTTTACAATCTACACCAATTGATCAATACTAAGTGTTTAAAAACTTCAGATCATGATATTTAAGCTAATCTTATTCTGACCTTCAAGATTATTTATGTCTTCTCTACCAATTTTTGACTTGTGGTTCAAGGCCCTTGAAATTGCCAAAATTGAGTCTGTTTGAACTCACAACTTATTTCAAATGCTAACTTCTAGATCACACCTGTTGTGATTCATGCCTTGGCAGCCAAAATTTCATTTGCTAAAATGTGAAGGCAGGACTTCTGCACCTGCGATCTACCCCACTTCTTTCTTAATCTAAGGCCTCCGGAGTCAGATGGGCTCTACAAAAGCCCAGCCCATTGTTCCTGGACTGAGGAGGAAAGAAACATCAGGCAGGATTCATTACCACCAGCTAGTAGACCATCCTGCAAAGTACATGGGTAAACATCACGTTCTAGGATGCGTGTCCTCTACAATTGATTACTATGCTAATATGCACTTCAACCAATATACTTGGCCTGAAGTGGGACTACCACAACTTCTCTATTGTTAAATCCACTTTCTAGAAACTTGGTTTCCCTTCTTAAGCCAATCACTTCCTTCTTTCACCCAGTAAGAAGCAATCTTTCAAAGTTCCCCTTCTGCTCCTGATCTTTCTCATTACATTGCGATTTCTCCACTTTAGTGAACAGTGCAATTCACTCATAAGATCTGCCTGAGCTGGAGACCTGAACATTACAACTGCCTAGGAGAAAGTGAGGACTGCAGATGCTGGAGATCAGAGTCGAGAGGGTGGTGCTGGAAAAGCACAGCAGGTCAGGCAGCATCCAAGGAGCAGGAGAATCGACATCTCGGGCATAAGCCCTTCATCAGGAACAACTGACTAGTCCATTACATCATCTAGCCAACAACCTCCTTGACCCTTCTCAGTCATTAATTGTGATGGACAATTAAACAACTCACTGGAAGACGACGCCACAAAACATTACGTTCCTCAATGATGCAGGAGTCCAGAGCATCAACGCAAATGTAAGGCTGAAGCACTTGCATTAATCTTCAGCCAGAAATGCAGAGTAAATGATTCAATTCAATCTCCTCCATAAGACCCATCATGAATGCCCATCTTCAGCCAATTCAATTCACTCCCTGTAATACAAATAATTGTCTAGAGGGACTGGATACTGTGACGGGTCTGACAACACTCCGGCAATACTGTGGGCGGCACGGTGGCTCAGTGGTTAGCACTGCTGCCTCACAGTGTCAGAGACCTGGGTTCAATTCCTTCCTCAGGCAACTGTCTGTGTGGAGTTTGCACATTCTCCCCGTGTCTGCCCGGGTTTCCTCCGGGTGCTCTAGTTTCCTCCCACAGTCCAAAAATGTGCAGGTTAGGTGAATTGGCCATGCTAAGTTGCCTGTAGTGTTAGGTGAAAGGGTAAATGGGTCTGGGTGGGATGCGCTTCGGTGGGTCGGTGTGGACTTGTTGGGCCGAAGGGCCTGTTTCCCCACTGTAAGCAATCTAATCTAATCTAATACTATTGAAGAAAAGCTCCACAACGGGTAGAATCTTATAGAGTCCCGAAAAATGTAGACTACAATGTGAAGTCTGGGAGAATCACAGGAGAAGTGGGCACCAGAGTTCAGCAAAAATTGAGTTCCTCAGAAAGGGTATGGAGGAGTTTTATCTGGATGTTACAGCTGATGATGGATTCCAAGCTGTGCCAAGAGGTTGAAAGTCTAGGTCTGATCTTTTTGCAACAGAGAGGATCGAGATGTAACCTAATAGAGATTTCACATTGAAAGATATTGATAGAGTAAATGGAGATAAACCACCCCCACTCTCCAATGGTTAAAGATTAGAGAGTTAAAACAGTGGTAAACTATCGAGCGGAGGGGTGGGGGAAATTATTTTAACTCAGACACTTGCTGAGATCTGGTTTGAAAAGTGGTGGAAGCTTGTTCCATAAGAACTTTCAAAAGGAAATTGTGTGCAGGTATTTAAGAAACAAAGTACGGATGAGTCAAGGCTAGACATGATGTTTCTTTCTTAGAGGTAGTTCAGACTTGTTGGGTTGAATGGCCTCATCATTAGGGTGTAGGTTTGCTCGCTGAGCTGTAGGTTTGATATCCAGACGTTTCATTACCTGGCTAGGTAACATCATCAGTGGCGGCCTCCAAGTGAAGCGAAACTGTTGTCTCCTGCTTTCTATTTATATCTTTCTCCTGGATGGGGTTCCTGGGGTTTGTGGTGATGTCAATTCCTGTTTGTTTTCTGAGGGGTTGATAAATGGTATCTAGATCTATGTGTTTGTTTATGGAGTTGTAGTTGGAGTGCCAGGCCTCTAGGAATTCTCTGGCATGTCTTTGCTTAGCCTGTCCCAGGATAGATGTGTTGCCCCAGTCGAATGGGTGTTTTTTTTTTTAGCCGTGTGTAGGGCTATGAGGGAGAGAGGGTCATGGCTTTTTGTGGCTAGCTGTGTTCGTGTATCCTGGTGGCTAACTTTCTTCCTGTTTGTCCTACGTAGTGTTTGTGGCAGTCCTTATATGGAATTTTGTAGATGACGTTGGTTTTGTCCATGGGTTGTACTGGGTCTTTTAAGTTTGTTAGTTTTATTGAGAGTGTTGGTGGGTTTGTGTGCTACTAGGATTCCGAGGGGTCTTAGTAGTCTGGCTGTCATTTCTGAAACTTCTTTGATGTATGATAAGGTGGTTAGGGTTTCTGGCTGTGTTTGGTCAGCTTGTCATGGTTTGTTCTTGAGGAATCTGCGCACTGTATTTTTTGAGTATCCGTTCTTCTTGAATACGTTGTATAGGTGGTTCTCCTCTGTTTTCTGAAGTTCATCTGTGCTGCAGTGTGTGGTGGCTCGTTGGAATAGTGTTCTGATGCAGCTTCGTTTGTGTGTGTTGGGATGGTTGCTGGTGTAGTTAAGTATTTGGTCAGTGTTTGTCGGTTTTGTTTGTCGGTTTTCTGCATACATAGGTTTGTAGTTCTCCGTTGTCCTTTCTTTCATCATGTGCTTTAAGTTTCTATTTTTTCATGGTTCTGTAGTATTGCATCTCCAGGAGTGTTTTATACAGATTAGATGCTTCCTGAAGCTTCTTTAAGAAAACAGCATATGACACACATAAACCCTTGCAGAGGGAACGGTCATATATCCACGCAGATGAGCCAACTCACAATGTGAGCAGCCAAGCAACATTCCAGCAAGGAAATCAAAATTGAATTGAATAAAGAAAAGGTGAATAATTCAACAGGAGCAGTTTTTACCCCTGGGTTTAATTTGCCTCTACCACACACATATATCAACATATCTCAGTCGTTTATGGTGCTTGCATTTCGTTTTTCATTCTGAAATTGCCCACTAGCCATTCAAATCAAATTCACCTGCACATTATTAAATTGTGCAAAATATGTATTTTGTTCTGGGAGAGAAGTGATGTGTGAAAACATTTCGTTTTTTTTTTAGTAATTTAGTTCAGGTTCACACTTCCGTGTAGGAACCCTTGAGGCAGCAGTTACATTCACTCAAAGAGGTTTGTAAAGAGTTCAGGTTAAGGGTTTGCAAATTTACATTTCTCTCAAATCCTAGACAGCCATTTATCTTTTCAGTATGCAGGACCATAAAGCTTCACAATAGCAATTAAGTGAAGCATTGACGCATTAATAAACTGATGGTCCCACTCCTGGAATGGACTGAAATTTGTACAAAATCCTTTAGAAATGCCAGTTGCTTTTTGTCTGCAGTGGTGGTTTTGAAATTATTTACATTTTCAAAGCCCCTTCAGATGGATGTCCTTTACACCAACAATAAATACTGTACAGCCGAGCACTGCAATCCATTTGATAGAATTTTAAAAATTAAATAGAACCTCAGGTGAAAGAAGTTCTTTTTAAAAAAATGGTTAAATCTGAAGAACAAAAGCCGGTAGGTGGGGATGACATTATGGCTGAAAATAGCAGGCAAGAAGATTAAATAAATCCAATGATGCTAATTAGCTGATACCAAGCTTGGACCTTTGTTTTAAAAAGGGTACATGTAGAAACAAGGTAAGACTGATGGAAATGCCATGAATTTCAGATCCTGGGGAGAACTGAGACATTCCTGAAACGTCAATTCTTCTGCTCCTCGGATGCTGCCTGGCCTGCTGTGCTTTTCCAGCACCACCCTCTCGACTCTGATCTCCAGCATCTGCAGTGCTCACTTTCCCCAAGACTGAGATAGAGTCAATCCTAAGCTTGATACTGTCAGGAAGTGTGAAGAAAGATTTCGAAAGCAAACATCAATCCAGGAGACAATCATATTGCAAGGCATCCTCTGATATAACTTGACACTAGAATCTTCCATTGAGTATTCCAGTAAGTGATTCACACTGGTGTTCTGGACTGGGCAGTTACCAGCAAACAGCAACCAAATGTATTTAAAATGAGGTGCCAACTCTTCTTGTTGGCAAAATTGCTTCCCAGGCTGCCCTGTGGATTAGGTGAGTGAGGAAGCTTGGTGGATGGCCCATTCCTGTTGAAGCTTTACTCCTCGACAGCATGAGCTGAGGATCCATACCTTGAAGTATGTCATCCGCTCAGTAACAGTCTCTGAATTAATGGTCCATTTGTAGACGTTTTGAAAGCTTCCGTAAAATTTATTTTCCATCTTTTAACTAATTTATCATTAAACACACTTATCCTTGACTCCTTTCTCCCAAAGGAGAAGGTGTGACTGCAGATTCTGGAGATCAGAGTCTAACAGGGTGGTGCTACAACAGGTCAGGCAGCATCTGAGGAGCAGGAGATTCGACCTTTCAAGCATAAGCCCTTCATCAGGAATTAGCTTATTCCTGATGAATGGCTTTTGCCCGAAACACCGACTGTCCTGCTCCGCAGATGCTGCCTGACCTGTTGTGCTTTTCCAACACCACATTCTCGATTCCTTTCTCCCAAGCCCTATCACCCTGGGTTCCCTCGCAACCCTCTCCTTCCCCCAACTTTGCACACACCACCACAGTGTTAATCACAGCTTTACCCACAATCATATCATCCCTGGCTCTCCACTCGAGATCGGCTCCTCCCCTCCCACCCTGGCAAGCCAAACATCATACAATGTTCAGCATGATTTGCATCTCCTCAGATACTGAAGCACTCCATTTTCAAATGCAACAAGATCTGGATAATATCCAGGCTTGAGCTGACAAGAGGCAAATAACCTTCACACCAAGCAAATGCCAGGCAATGAACATCTTTGGTAAGAGATAATCCAACCACTGCCCTTTAACATTCAATGGTGTTATCATCACTGAATCATCCACTATCAACATCCTGGAGTTACCATTGACCAGAAACTCAACTGAATTTGCCAAATAATGTAGTGGCTGCAAGAGCAGGTTAGAGGCTAGACATACTGAGGAGAGTAACTCACCTCCTGAATCCCTAAAGCCCAATCATCATCTGCAAGTCAGGAGTGTGATGGAATATTCCCCACTTGCCTGGATGAGTGCTGTTCCAACAGGAAGCTTAACACCATCCAGGACAAAGCAGCCCACTTGATTGACAACACATCCACAAGCATCCATTCTCTCCACCAGCTGCGCTCAATAGTAGCAGTGTGTGCTATCTACAAAATGCACTGCAGAGATTCACCAAAGATCCTCGAACAGCACCTTCCAAACCCATGATCACTGCCATCTGGAAGGACAAGGGCAACAGAAACATGGGGACACCAGCATCTACAAATTCCTCTCCAAGCCACTCACCATCCTGTCTTGGAACTGTATCACTGTTCCTTCACTGTTGTTGGGTTAAAAATCTGAAATTGCCTCCCTAAAGGAATTGTGGGTCAACTTACAGCACATAGACTTCAGCAGTTCCAGAAGGCAGCTCAACACCACCTTCTCAAGGACAGTTAGGGATGGGCAATAAATGCTGGCCAGCCAGCAGTACTAATGTCCAGGAGTTAAAAATAAATCTGATTAATTTGCAGCAAATATCATGAAAGCATTATTGATCTAATTTAGAAGTGCTTAGGATATATGCGTATAACACACTTATAACAGAGAGAAAGATTTGGCAAACATGTTTTCTCAAAGGCAATATGGATAAATTTAATTCCTCACTGAAACAGGTGATGCTCGGGTCAGGTGGAAGTAAAAATGTTAAATATTTAAGATGAAAGTAAACCAATCTCAAACCAATCACTGCCAATTTTGATGGAGAAAAGACAAGGGTCGAGTCACTATTCCACTCACAGGGATAGGTTGGTTTATCAAGTTATTTTAAAGTGATTGCATGCCTTCATTTTAGTAAAGTTTCCATGTTCGACAAGCAATGGCCAGTTTTTCTGGACCCCTGGAAAAGTGACGTATATAAGGTGGAGAGAAATGTTGGATCAATGATGTGACTGTGCTTTCATAGCACTGCTTAAGGCCCAAAGGCAGCAGAGGAATTTTCTTCAGCCAAGCAGCCTATCCTCACCATTTCAATCTGCCGCCTCCACCCCTGGATCACACCCTTATCTCCCACATCACTAACTTTCCCTCCAAAAATCACCATCTCCTAAACCAAAGCTTCCCGAACTAATCTGCCTCATGACCTGTCATTTTTTTTGACACCATCCATTTGCCCCTGGTTATTAACCCACTGCAAACTTTCCCTCTGCCATCTCTGTCCTGTGACTGCATTCTTTTGTGAAGTCTTCCCTATCCAACAGGCAGCCAAGCTTACAATGGAAGTTTCTGGGGAGCTGGAAAGAAAAGCATTGGGCACACGTCGAGGTTTAAACTTGACAACCTTCGGGGAAACACACACTTCTGGGTTCCTCAAGCCTGATCCACACTGGATCCCGGCATCCGGCACTCTCTGAAACTCTGCCTTAAAGGGGCCAAAGTTACATGTTTAAAAACAAAGGGGGCAAAACAAAAGGAAGGGGTGTTGGCAGCATACAGGTTACATAGCTATGGAGTCACTGAATGGATGATAATGGCAGTGTGGGCAGAGGTGAGCTGCAAGTGGATACCTGCAGTGACAGTAACAGATAGGCAGGGCAAGCAGGAAAGGGAAGATTAACAAATACACTGCATCGAGCAAGGTGGAGACAATAGCACTGTATAAATATTTAACATCTAGTCTATAAAAAGCTCTTAAATATGATCAATGCCCAATCCCTGACGAGTGATTATTTGTATTTGCAAAGCTATTTAGTTTCTTACAATGGAAAAAATAGGCAAAGTAAGATAGTGTTCACCTCATCACAGCACCACATAACCGAAACTACCTTCAGCCTGCGTTGGAAGTCCCATTACCAAGGTCCTAACAATGCCAGAAAGGTAGGGCAAAGAAAGTTGCACTGACTTAGAATCATAGAGATGTACAGCAAAGGAAAATAGACCCTTCAGTCCAATTTGTCCATGCTGACCAGATGTCCTAAATTAATCTAGTCCCATTTGCCAGCATTTGGCCAATATCCCTCCAAACCCTTCCTATTCATGTACCCATCAGATGCCTTTTAAATGTTGTAATTGTACCTTGCTCCACCACATCCTCTGGCAGCTCATTCCATACACATACCATCCTCTGCGTGAAAAGGTTGCCCTTTTATGTCCCATTTAAATTGAGCATATCTAAGACTGAGATAGAGAGGTTCTTGAGTATCAAGGGGATCAAGGCTTTCAGGGAGAAAGCGGGAGAATAGGATTGAGAAACTTATCAGCCATGATTGAATGGCAGAGCAGAATCAATGGGCTGAATGGCCTAATTTCTGCTCCTATGTCTTATGGTCTAAATGTTTCTCCTCTCACCTTAAACCTATGCCCTCTAGTTCTGGACTCCCCTTCCCTGAGGAAAAGACATTGACAATTCACCCTATCCATGCTCCTCATGATTTTATAAACATCGATAAGGTCACCTCGCAGCCTCCGACATTCTGGGGTAAGCAACCCCAGTGTATTCAGCCTCTCTCTATAGCTCAAACCCTCCAACCCTGGCAATCCCATAAAAGCAAAATACCACAGATGCTGAAAATCTGAAACAAACACAGAGAATGTTGGAGAAACTTAGCAGGAAACTTAGCAACTTAGCATTTGTGGAGACAGAAACTGAGTTAACCTTTTGTGTCTGCATGTCTTCTTCAGAACACTGATTACATACTTGGTTTTATATTAAAACCAATCAAAGCTGAAAATGATTCACATTTTGTGATGATTTGGATAGGCAGGAACAATAATTTTTCTTTCTGGTCTAATTGTTCATTGCCAGTATTTTGTGTGGCATTTACCGCATTTGCATAGCTACCTTTCAACCTTTCTCCATTGAATTTGGCTATATAACAGGAAGGAAAATACAACAGCCGTGTTCCAGTAATCATCATGATAAGGATCTGGAAGCTTTTGGATGGAGCCATTGTTATTTAATAGCAACAAAAACAGAAAGTGCTGGAAAAGCTCAGTCGGTCGGGCAGCATCTGTGAAGAGAAATCAGAGTTAACGTTTCGCGTCCGGTGACCCTTCCTCAGAAACTTTCTCTCTTCACAGATGCCGCCAGATCTGCTGAGCTTTTCCAGTAACTTCTGCTTTTGTTTCTGATTTACAGCATCCGCAGTTCTTTTGGGTTGTATTTAGTATTTAATTGCAATGTTGATGGTCACCAAAATCCACCTGGAATTCACGCACCAAGAATTTCATGTAAATGAAACTGAGTTGCGAAAGACTTACCGGTGTACAGTGAGATGTGCGGTGAACTGATAATCTCAAACTTCACTCCAGGGAAAAATGGCCGCCACTAGAACAGAGACATATAATCAGTGAGCAGGTATAGCTGGTGAGAGATTTTTTGCCAGTGTGTCAATCACAAAGTGGGACCCCAGATGGTTACACAATTTATGATAGTAGAGGAAATTAATTCTCTCCGCAGAAGATGTCAAAACACTTATTTTATAAGGAAAAACTTTAATTGTTCTTTTATTTGTACTCTGCCGTAGAATTGACCTACATTTTAAAAAGCATAATAAAGCCCCTTTGTCCCTTTCACCTGGACTCACCATGGGATTAGAATAATTTCAGAAGTCCTCTGCTGTCTCATCGAGGCAGTTATTTTTCATGTGTGACCCTAGCCACTAGCGTGGCAACATTATTAATTTGTGGAGGACCCCAGATAATTCAACCCTTGTCTTTATCCAATATTCAGCTGCATGTGCTTTCTGTTAGGGGTTCAGAAGATAATTAGCAGGAGTGGAATCCCTGCCTTAGAGCATGGGACCTGGCAGAAATGATTAACTCTGCCTATATTCAGAGACTAAATGGTTAATCAAAACCTCAACACATTAGCCCATCAATCTCATCTACATACTACCAATCACCCATAACTCAGATTAGCAATATTAGCAGGGTTAAAAATCAGATTTATCACATCATACTTAGAAAGTAACTCTAGAAAATTGGCACGAGTCATTACAATTTGGAGAGATTATTTTGCAAATGTTATTACAAAATAGAATAAATAATTACATTTAATCAGCATATCAACACATTAAAATCCCAAGATGCTTCAAACACAGTGAAGCACTTTCGAAGTGTAATAACTAGTGTTATGTGGACAAATGCAGCACTTTCACATTAGTATCCCATTCACAAAAGTGAGATAAATTGATAGTTTTGGGGCTCTTTTGGTACAGTGGTAGCATCCCTATCTCTGAGCTGGAAAGTCCAGGTTCAAGTCCCACGTGCTCCAGAGTCAGATATATTCTGGGGAGGGAGCTGATAGGGGTGAAATCTGGGGTAGGAAAGGCCAGAGATGGGGTAAATGCCAAACTGGTAACACTTTGTTGGATGTCCTCTGTTGAGGTACCTGAACCCAGCTTAAGCGACCATCAGCCCCTCCCAGTGAAACATGGAGGCTGGACACATGGTGCTGACCTCTCACCATCGGAGAGAAGATCCCAAGAATGGTGGGAGGAATCCTTTATAATAGGCACCAATTTGCTCAAGGGTGGGCAGGCCAACCAATGCCATAAAAACGTAAGATGCAGGAGCACATTTAGACCATTCGGTCCACCTAGTTTGCTCCATGATTCGATCAGGCTGAATAGACTGGTTAGACTGTGCCAGGGAGGGCACAGGCATAACATCCATGGTATGCTGCAATTTTTAGAATCTTCCCCGCCTGCCAAACAGCTCCCTGGGACCATGAAATTCAACCCATTGTCATGAAGCCATTAACGTTAATGGGTTATTTATACATGAGAGGTAATGTTGCAATGTATCCTTTAACCAGCACTGCTTTCAGTTTCTTTACACAGTCATGTCAAAAGAAATCAATTGGTTTTACGTTTCTTAGAAATATTATGTGGTCTTCAGAGGCATTTAATAATTGGGAAATTACTCCGTCCATGTATATTCACCAATTTGCCTTCACTGGTGTTGCCAGAAACCAGAGAAATGTAAGTGGCTCAGTCTGGTAAACAAGCCCAGTTCACCTCACGCCCAATGACCGGAAACAGCCTGCCTGGCTCACCCACAATGGTGGGGCACTATCGATATTTGCTAAAACATGCCACCTTCCTTGGAATATAGCACGCCGGCTTGCAATCAGCCTTCAGAACATCCTCTTTATAGCCGTAAACACATTCAAAGAGAAACAGAAGCTCAGTCCAACAGCAACAACAAATATTGCACCACTCATCCGACAGCCATTTCAATGAGGTCTCCCTTTGAAAGCCTGTTCATACATTCCAACCAACAGTAAAGAAGTAGGGAACTTTACAAAGGCTTCCTTTGTGAAGAGAACGCAGTTTTGTAAACATTACAGTGCCAGACCTCATTTGATTTCAAGTCCTTGCATTCTTCCTCCTGTATGGTTTAAATGTGACAACTTTACTAGGGTACAACAGACTATCTGGAGCAGATTTCGAAGAGAGTCTCTAGGGGCAATGCTACAAATCAACAGCAAACACACTGTATCACTGCCAAACAAACAGCTTTTGAAAGGTGCACTTGATTTCTGACAGGTAAACCTAAAAGCTGTATTGGAATTTGCCTTGACCCTTTAGGGAAAAAGAAACATATTTTCAGGGGAGGAGCACAGCTAAATGCCCCAACGGGAGAATGATAGCTTCAAATTAAATGTCTTCACCCTAGAGAGAATGAAGACATGTCTATGTGCTGTTTGTCTACAATTTTATTTCAGAAGATTTTCAGCAATTTTATTTGAAGCTTGTACTTTTAATAATTTGGTTTGAACCATTTGAGATCAAAATACAGCAAGATCTAAGTACATGGAAAATGGCGAATATTTAGAATCCCTACAGAGTGACAGCAGGCCATTCAGCCTATCAAGTCCACACCAACCCTCTGAAGAGCATCAAGGAAACTGGAGCACCTGGAGGAAACCCACGCAGACAGGGGGACAATGTACAAACTCCACACAGACAGTCGCCTGAGGATGGAATCGAACCTAGGCCCCTGGTGCTATAAAGCACCAGTGCTAACCACACAGCCACCATGTCCTTAAATACTAAAAGGCAGTGAACTATTTCCTGCCGAATTTTGCAATCTTTTGCCAAACTTATTAAAGGCAGCACACATTCAACTGGGTTATTATAAAATAATCCTGAGGTGTGTAAGTAGCAGCAGGGCCTCACAATATTTCCGAGAGGTAATAGCAACACAATGGCCAGATTTTAACTCTGTAAGTAAATGAGTAAGTTAAAATGTCTGAGGTTTTTTTTAAAGTATCACACACAAGGTAAATCTGAGGTACAAAAGCGAACTACTGCATTTGCCTTACTCTACACACTAGCCTGATTTCTATAAAGACAGAAATGTTACATAGTTGCCATTTGAACACATTGCTAATTAAAGAGTGGATAGGAAACTAAACATTTATAACGTCAAACTGAGGCCCTCTCTTTATCTTTCAAGAGCAGAAGAAAAGCAAGGAAGCTACTGGTCAATTGGTCTTGACCAATCCCTCAACTAAGATTCACCAAACCAGATTATTTGGTGGTTTATCAAACTCCTCTTTGTGGAGCCTTGTGGCTACCACATTTTTTACATTATAGCAGTGGTACTGTGTAAGCACATAATTGTCTATGAAGTGCTTCTAGCTATCCTGTTCACCATGACGGACTACATAATATAAACGCAAGTCTTTTTCAAAACTGTAGGTCAAAGGAATCAAGTATGGAAAGGGGCAGGCAGGAAAGGCCACAAGCAGGTCAGCCATGAATGGTGGAATGGGCTTAATGAGTCCAATGGACTGTCCTGCTGCTTTTTCTTTTGTTATATTTGCATGTGGAAATCAGGAAATGGCTACTGTGTGGCTTATTTTCTGAGTGAGCATGTGCCAATCATATTGACATGAACATTGCCTTTGGTGGTGAAGGAATGAAGCTCGCTGTTCATTACCCTTACAGTTTCCTGGTCTTTGTATCAATTGTTGAGCGCACAGTCCATGATTACTACACACCCTGGAGTTCTGTGGTGTGCACGTATTAGAGTAAGTAGCTATGTATCTCTTCCAGCAGTCACATGGATGAGTCCTCCCAGATACATTGCACATTAAAATAGGCTCAGTACTTTGGATGATCTCAAATTTGTGCAGATATGCACAAATTTTTATTGTAACTTACATTGTGTGTAACCCTGGTGCAGATGATGTCACTAACAATTGCCCTAAATGTGTTCCTCAAAGCCCATGATTGTGATATATCAGCAAGGCAGATATATCCAAGTATACTCTCAATTAACCTGCTGGAATATATCTTTGTGAACAGAGGGCCCAACTGATGACTATTGGAAACAATACTAATCGATGGCATCCTACATGTAATGGGGTTCTTCTACTAAATGAACAGACTAGTCTCCATGCTTCAAAGTGAATTTGGAAAAGAATCTTCTGACAGAAAAAGGTAGTGTTTAATTCTTCTAGCAGTGATAATGTGTGTGGACATCTTTTAAAGGTTGAAGTGTCGTGGATGCAAGTATTCTCTTGTAGTAGTTACATTTCATATCAAGGTGAGATATAAACCAGTTCAGATTGCCCAACGTACACAAAGGTCACAATTTGAAGTAAATTTGTATTTACTGACGCCCACCACCTTTCACAAAGTCCAGAAATAAAGCAAACAGCCAGTATAATCTTTCCAGAAAAGCATTAGAATCCAATTCAGATAATCCAGCGATGTAATGCCTAATACCATCTGTAGAGTCCTGGAGCATTGGAGTGCTGGGCTTGCATTTTCATCAGTGGGTTTTTGAAATCTATAAGTCCTGAATTTTCTGAAGGCAAGGAAGGACTATATGATTACTGTTGGGCTCTAATGGATGATCCAGCACTCTGGGATTGCTGGTAGATTCTATCAATGAAGATCTGGCACTGGGATTAGTGCCAGTTGCAAGCAGTCAGGATCCAGCACTGGGAATATTATTGGCCTGTGAATGACAGTCCAGCACTGGCAGTATTGCTGGATTTCTCCAATAGAGAATTAGCACTGACATTATTGCCGACTGCGATCAATACAGACCCTGAATAGGAATACTGCTGACCTTAAAGTGAGGACCTGGCACTGGGAAGACTGCTTCCCTTTGAACGGGAAAAAAAGTACTCAGCATTGCTGGTCAGCTCTGTGCCATTAAAGCTACAAAGTTTCCCAAAACTTTGTCTTTAAGAAGTTGAGAATTCTGCATGCTGTTCCATCCTGGCAGGCTGGACTTTGGATAAAGCTTACACATTTCAGAAAGAGCTCATTCCATTCACACACATCATCAATCAAGAACAAAATCAGAACGGCCTTTCATTTCCTTCTACTGAGAATAAAAGTTCTGTAGCATATCACAGTGGAACACAATAAGGGTATGTGCAGGCTGAAAAGGAAAGAATCCCTGGTTGATTGTAAAATGCATTCTGCCTGAATACCTCACAGCATGGTTCAGTCTATAGATCATGCTGAAAGGTGTAACAACTGCATGCAAAGTTCCTTTGCCAAATCCATATATCAAACATTTGTGCCTGCCATTCTCTAGGCACCAGAATTCAAACACTGCACTTTCATGACACAGGGAAAAATTAGTCAATTTGCAATTACGTTCCTGACAAAGATTTGCAGCAGCTTGTCAATTGAAAGAGAAACAGCACTGCCTCAACTGACCTCAGGATATCCTCATTGATAGAAATTGAATAGTCTGGCCTGAAACAGTCTCCCTTAGCAGCAGAGCATATTCTACATTATACTATACAATACTTTGGTTCTCACAAAACAGTGCACTCACTGATGAAAAAGACATGAGGGGCAACTATTTATTGCACAGAGAGTGGTTTGGGTATTGAATGAACTTCCAGAGGAAGTGGTGGAAGTGGGTACAGTTACAATGCTTAAAAGACATTTAGATAAGTACATGATTAGAAGAAGGTTTAAAATCACATAACACCGGGTTACAGTCTAACAGGTTTATTCAGAGGCAGCTAGCTTTTGAGGTGCTGCTTCTTCATCAGGTGGTTGTGCAGTGCTTTGAAAGCTCGTGCTTCCAATAAACCTGTTGGACTATAACTTACTGTTGTGTAGTTTTTAACTTTGTCCACCCCAGTCTAACACCGGCACCTCCAAATCATGAAGAGGAAAGGTTTGGAGGGATATGGGCCAAGCATAGGCAGGCGGCACTAGTTTAGCTTGGCATTATGATTGGCATGGACTGGTTGGACCGAAGGGTCTGTTTCCATACTGTATGACCCACTATGGTAATTTGCTAACATATCTCCAAATTTTGTCATGTACAGGGGAAGCTTTCAGAATGCATTTAATGGATTTTTTTCTCAAGCTCAGGAAAGGTCTCCAGCTTACTCAGAACAGCACCAGAGCTGCAGTTCCAAAACTCCCACCCATGAACCCAGTGCCCACCATTTCTGTTAATGAGGTGGGGAGTGTGGTGAACAAACAAGGGTGCATCATAATTTACACATTTGATACTGACAGAGGCAGCTGCAAATGTGAGAGTAGAGCTGCCTTCAAACTGAGTTAACTTTCATGACAGGATCCAAAACATGACAGGGGTGGCTTCAGATATTTGACTAAACATATAAAGCTTCAAGAGAGTAGGGTAACCTTTAAGATAGGTCCAAGGCACCTTTTGGAGAACCAAGATGCACCCTGAGAATGGTAAAGAGCCCTTTAGAAACCCTTTGAAAAAAGTAGATATGAATGTTTTTTTAAAAGAAGTGAATAGGCTATGTAGACCTGTCATGATTTTGAAGCATTTAAATCTCCTGCCATTTAAATCTAAAAAGACTATGGTTAAGAAAAAAAAAACATGCAATTTCATTGTCTGTTGTTATAAGTCTGAGTGTTATCATTGTATGATTAATTCTGCGTAACTTATCCAGTGGGGAATCTGTCACTGAACCTTTTGATTGTCAGCTCTAAGTAGTGATAAAGGTTATAATGTGTGGTATGAATACAAAACAGTATCTTTCTAAAGTTTGTGGAGTTCTATAAAATGTTTGATTTTGTAAAGGATTAAAAATAGTTGAAGGAATTTTCAGGCATTGAATGTGTCTTTGTGAATATTTAATTTACAAATATAACGTTTGCAACAGACACTTAGAACGTTGTTTCATTTCAAGCTCAGCTTGGCTCCTGACATCCGGCCATGAAGGAGTTGACATGCAAGATCTAAGGACAGTAAATGGTGAGTGAGGAACATGGGTTGGCATGAGTTGGCACTAATTTAGCATAGGCTTATGAGGGTCATAGTTGGGTAGAGAAAAATTGGTTGGCACAGTGAGGATGAGGAGCACTGAGAGTTGAGTAGAGGGGTTTTGGTTGGCATGGGATATGTAGGGAAATGAGAGGAGGGTGGGTTGCATAACATGACAAGGTTAGGGAAATGAAAGAGCTGAAATGATCTTAGTGTCGAAGAGTGGAGTTTCTTGCTTTAGCTTTTTCTTATACATCCAGAGCATTGGGGTTGACATGTAGCTGCCATTCACACTGTTTAGGGGACTGGGCAAACCAGGTTCCTGGTCATAGAGTCATAGAGATGTACAGCATGGAAACAGACCCTTTGGTCCAACCCGTCCATGCTGACCAGATATCCCAACCCAATCTAGTCCCACCTGCCAGCATTCAGTCCATATCCCTCCAAACCCTTCCTATTCATATACCCATCCAAATGCCTCTTAAATGTTGCAATTGTACCAGCCTCCACCACTTCCTCTGGCAGCTCATTCCATACACATACCACCCTCTGTGTGAAAAAGTTGCCCCTTAGGTCTCTTTTATATCTTTCCCCTCTCATCCCAAACCTATGCCCTCTAGTTCTGGACTCCCCAACCCCAGGGAAAAGACTTTGCTTATTTACCTTACACCCTCCTCAAATCAAAAATCAGATCACCCAGGTAGTTCCTCAGAAATAAGATTGGAGGAACCAGGAAAGTACTGGATCCTGTGTTCTTCACTTGAGAGTAAAAATCTATGTCTTAATTCAATTTCTGCTCACACAAAAATTTCTACTACATCTGCATCCAGTACACAAATGTCTGCCTGGTTATTTATCTAAGTTCCCAATGAGCTACCTGTCCTGTGTCCCCAGTGATAATTGCTAGCTAAGTGCAACTACTGATCTGATTTAACAGGCATTCTGTTATCATACAATTTGCCAGCCACATTTTATGATACTTTGCAAAACTGTGGAATCAGTGAGATAACTGAACAGACAAATGGTTTTCAAGAGAGATTGAAGAGTAATGAGAAACAGGAACTGTGCTTGTGCTGTTAGACTGTTGGCTAAGGACACAAACATTTACCTGACCTGCTGTGCTTTTCCAGCACCACACTTTTTGACTATAAACATTCACCGCCAACTCCCAAAAACCACCAACCTCCCATCTCAGGTACTTGGAGGCCAAGATATATGTTAGAATATTCAGAAGACATACAATCATAATGCATAGCTGCCCAAATCAGATTCACTGAATCCATAAATTAACAAGACCATATAGATGTGGCCATGCCTTCAAAATGAGGATGGCATTTGCTCTTGGCAAGAAACTGAGCATGGAGTCTTTTATCATGGGGATGTTGTTGCACTGCAGATACCACCTAACTCTATCTGACCAGGAAAGTTTCTTACTTAATGCTCAGCACATTTAACTGATTATCAACCTACTTGACTGAGATGTGACTCAACTTCTACTACCCCTCAAGCTGAAACCCAAGCTTTCAACCCAGAGGTACGGCCATTACCACTGTAGCAAAGGACCTCCCAGTCAGTTCCCGTTTCAACCCTATTTGATAAATGCATTCAGTTGTTGGACTTACCTGACGTCATCATAAAATCTTACACAACTCTTTGAAAGTGGTCGATTGTCACATCAAACCTCATTTAAATTACTGAATTGAATTGAATTTATTGTCACGTGAACCGAGGCACAGTGAAAAGCTTTGCCTTGCGAGCAATACAGGCAGATCATAGAGTTAAGTAGCATAGACAAGTAAATAATTGGCAAATAATTGGCAAACAATGGCAAAAACAAAACCACAGGTACAGGCAAATGTTAAGCGTTTGTGAGTCCATTCAGTATTCTAACAACAGTAGGGTAGAAACTGTTGCAAAACCGGCTGGTGCACGTGTTCAGGCTTCCGTACCTTCTTCCCAATGGTAGAGGTTGTAGAAAAACATTGCCAGGGTGGGATGGATCTTTGAGGCCTTTCCTTGACAATGGGCCTGGTAGATGGATTCTATAGATGGGAGGTTGGCCTTTGTGATTGTCCGGGCCGAGTTCACCACTTTCTGTAACAGTCTCCGATCTTGAATGGTACAGTTGCCATACCAGGTAGTGATACATCCAGACAGAATGGTCTCAATGGCGCACCTATAAAAGTTGGCAAGGGTATTCACTGTCATACCAAATTTCCTCAGCTCTCTGAGGAAGAAAAGGCCTTTGTAACCAATGCATCCACATGAAGAGTCTAAGAAAGCTTGTTGTGGATGACCACTCCTAGGAGCTTAACACTCTCCACTCATTCCACCTCTGTGCTGTTAATGTGTATATGTGTGTGTGTGTGTGGGGAGGGGAGGGGGGGGGGGGGGGTTAGGAGTAACATCCATCAGAAGTCAATAATGAGTTCCTCGGTTTTGCTGGCATTAAGAGCTAGGTTGTTCTCAGTGCACCATTTTTCCACCTCTCATCTATATTCTGTTTTGTTGCCATCTGAGATAGGACCGACTTTGTAATTGGCATTGGTCTGGTATTTGGCAACGCAGTTATGGATATATAGTGAGTACAGTAGGGGGCTGAGTATGCACCCCTGGGGACTCCAGTGTTGAGTGTTAGTGACAATGAAATATTGTCGCCAGTTTTCACTGATTGTGGCCTGTTGGTCAGGAAACTGAGGATCCAGTTGCAGAGAGTGGGGCTTAGTCCGAGATCACTAAGTTTAGTAATCAGCCTCGGGAGGATAATAATGTTGAAGGCTGAACTGTAGTCAATGAGTAGGATTATTATGTAGCTGTTCTTGGTGTCATGATGTTCCAAGGCAAATGATATGGCATCTGACGTGGATTGGTTGTTCCAATAGGCAAATTGGAGGGGATCAAGAGTAATGGGGAGGCTGGAATTGCTTAATGCCATGACCAGCCTTTCAAAGCACTTCATGACCACTGAAGTTAGGGCACTGGGCAGTAGTCATTGAGACAGGCTGCATGAGCCTTCTTAGGCACAGGGATGATTTTGGCCCTCTTGAAACAGGCAGGGCTAGTAGCCTACTGCAGGGAGAGGTTGAAGATGTCCGAGAAGATTTCTGCCAGTTGATCTGTGCATGCTCTGAGTGCACGGCCTGGTACTCCGCCTGGTCCCATCGCTTTCCTTGGATTCACTCAAAGGAAAACTGATCTGACCGCTGATGCAGTGACTGTTGGGATAGGTTCATCAGGACTTGTCAGAATAGGTGTTACCTCTCTGCTGAAATTCTGCTCAGAATGAGCATAGAAGGCATTGAGACAATCTGGGAGGGATATGTCATCGTCTGCTATCTTGCACTTTCTCTTTTAGAACCTGTGATGTCATTCAGTCCTTGCCATTGTTGCCGGGAGTCTGTCTGGGTCTCTAGTTTGGATCGGTATTGGTCCTCAGCTGTCTTAATGGCTCTGCGAAGGTCATACTTGGATTCCTTCTATTTGAGTGCTTCTCCTGATCTGAAGGCCTCATGCCTGGTTTTTAGCATGTTCTGTATGTCCTGATTCATCCAGGGTTTCCTGTTGGGGAACACACGGATTAGATTGCTCGGTATGCAGTCCTCAACACACTTGCTGATAAAGTCTGTGATACTGGTGGCGTACTCATCCAAGGTACCTGAACCATGAACACGGCCCAATCAACCGATTCCAGACAGCATTGCAGTTGATCCTCTGCCTCCTCCGACCAGCACTGGACCTGTATCCACGAGGGGGTCTCCTGCTTGAGCTTTTGCTTGTAAGCTGGGAGAAGAAACATAGCATTGTGATCAGAGTTCCTGAAATGAGGGCAGGGGATGGAGCAGTAGGCATCCTTCACAGTGGTGTTGCAGTGGTCTATAATGTTTGAGCCCCTCGTGGGGCAGGTAATGTTCTGGTGGTACTTGGGCAACGCCTTCTTAGATTGGCTTGATTGAAGTCACCAGTCACATTAAGCAGGACCTCAGGGTATTCCGTCTCCAGGGTGTTAGTGGTCGAGTATAGCACATCCAGAGCTTCCTCAACATTTCCTTGTGGCGATATGTACACAGCAGTTAGTATAGCAGCGGTAAATTCCCTTGGTAGATAGAAGGGGCATTTGATGGTGAGAAGTTCAAGGCTTGGGGAGCAATGACTGCCCAGGGTTGCAATGTCTGTGTGCTACAAGTTGTTGATTAAAAAGCAAACCCCTCCACCCTTTGTCTTACCTGAGGACGCTGTACGGTCCATACGATGGATAGAAAAATCATCAGCCTGGTATTAAACAAATGTCAATGATAATACTATTGTATCTTCACGGTAAAATGTTCATAATTTAACTCCTTCAGTTTAAATACTTCACCTTTCCATCTCAGCATTTCCAGAAAGAACAACAGCCTACCAGCATATTCCTGGGAGTTGAACCGTTTTGCAGACTGTGCATGACTCAGTCGGGTATAGGTATATGTCATATTTGAACAAACAGTCTTTATTTCTCTGCATCAGAGCAAGCAGAGTGTTGGAGATTAAATGCATTACCCCTCACCTCTGCCCTACTAATTCACCAAATAATCAATGCTCCTCTTGGTGTGAACACCACTATTTATTTAAAGGGCTGAGATCATCGATAAGGGTATTCCAACAGAGTCCTTGAAATATTCTGTTGAAGAAACACAATCTGCTTTGAATACCTTATCACAACTTAGACATATTAGATCCCATTAACCACTTCACTTTGCAGGAGTTCCTACACCTAATGGAACACAATGCTTCACGTGATTGTTATTGAAACATTTCATCATTTGAAGACACAAGAAGAGTAAAATAATCTGAAAAAGACACCAGGTAGGCCAAAAGCTCACTTTGTTAAAAATAAGAAATTGCTTTTGATCCTAGTTGCATATAATGCTTTTGAACGATACTATTGGAAAGAAAGGACTTGCATTCATGCAGTAAATTAGCATGTCCTCAGAATGACTGAAAAAAACAATGTGCAGCCAAAAATTAGTTTTTGAAAATTTGTTTTGGTAGGTAAATATAGCAGCTGTTTTACATGCAGCGGGACCCTGCCATCAATAAATAAGAACAAGTGACCAGTTCATTAATCTCAATGTTTTTGGTTGGGGGATGAACGTTGGTCAAGACACAATGTGAACTCCCTGCCATCTTTGAAAAATTCATTAAAACACAGATTAGGCCATGGCTAAAATGAAAAAAGGGAGTGTATTTATATTGTACCTTTCATAATTTGAGGACAGCCCAAGGAGTGAATTGCTTTGCCATGTTTTTACTGTTTTATTTCCCCTTTATTCATTCACAGGATAAGGGTGTCACTGGCTAGGCAGCATTTAGTGTCTTTCCCTAGTTGCCCAGAGAGAAAAGCTCAAGGCTGTGGGCCTGGTGTCGCACGTTGGCCTGATGAGGTAAGGATGGTAGCTTACTTCCCTGAAGGACATTAATGAACCAGAAGGTTTTTTGTCTGACAAACAGCAATGGATTCATGGTCACTATTAAACTCTTAATTCCAGATTTTTAAAACTTGAATTCTAATTCCATCATCCTCCATGGTGGCATTTGAATCTGGGTCCCCAGAACAATCATCTGGGTCTCTGGATTAACAATCCAGCGATAAAACCACTAGACCATCACATTTCCTTTACGTTGCTGTATTGACAAACGGCAGTCACTTTGTGCACAGTGAACTCCCACAAACAGCAAAGGAGATAAATGAGAAATTAGTCTGGTTTGCTGGTTTCACTGAAACTTTCTGCTCTTCTTTAAACAGCATCAAACATTCTTTTGCATGAAGCTGCACAGACAGGTCGTGCCTCCTCAACATATCGTGCAAAAGACAACGCTGATGCCAGCATTCCCTCTGATGTACTGAAAAACATTTGCCTGATATTATCCAGCAAAATTAATGATTAGATTACTTACAGTGTGGAAAGAGGACCTTCGGCCCAACAAGTCCACACCAACCCTACGAAGAGCAACCCACCCAGATCCATTCCCCTCCACCTAACACCATAGGCAATTTAGCATGGCCAATTCACCTAACCTACACATTTTTGGACTGTGGGAGGAAACCGGAGCAAACCCACGCAGACACGGGGAGAATGTGCAAACTCCACACAGACAGTTGCCTGAGGCGGGAATTGAACCCAGGTGTCTGGCGCTGTGAGGCAGCAGTGCTAACCACTGTGCCACCGTGCCACCCAAATGAGAACAATTTCGATGGTATGGTTCCAATAAGTTTGTGATCAGGCTGTGGGCTTGTTTCAGACATAAAGGAGTTAGTTTATATCCATGGAAGGTGTGAGGCAGGGAATGATGTAATTTGTGACATGAATTTTTTTAATATAAGTTTGTAGCTTGATCGAAACACCTCAATATTATCTTTTGCAGCAATACCTCACACAACTGGCAGAGTTGATCTTCGACCACAGTAAGGTTAATGACTGAGATAGGTGGACCCTATACAAATTTGGTTGGAGATGCCTGCTTTATAAGGTAACCACTTCTCTCGAATGAAAAACCCAAACTTTCCCAGTGTTACCTCAATCTCTTAAAGTGTACAAAACCTCCACCTTAGAAAATACAGCTGCAGTGAGTCATTTTCTGGAGTTCCTGTGAATTTTTTCTTTCCACAGAATCAAAATCAACTTAACAATATGCTAATATACGGTATGTTAACAACACCTTGAATGAGCTGCCTTGGGTGAGGTGCCACCATGTGATTGCAAAATACTTGGAGCCAATTAGTGCGAAATAAAGGTAAAAACGTTCCAAAAGTTGCTGATAAACTTAGCCGCAAAGCAACACTTTACATAGTGACACACCAAAATAAAAAGCATAGGTTGACGTTGCTTGGGGGTAACTCACCACCACAGCAGCAACCTTGCTCATGATAATGAATTCTCAACCAAATTTCAAATCCTGAGACATATCAGGTGGTTTCCTAGCTGATTGACTGCAGTGACAAACACTAGACAAACAACCAAATGTAACATTAGGTCAGTAGTGAGCTGCATGTAGCCTCTTACTGGACATGGTTGACAATGAGCCATACTGTCACACAGTAGAAGTCCTATAGCCCATTAGCATAGAGTTATACAACAGAACTTTAGGACCAATTCATCCATGTTGACCAGATGTCCTAAATTAATCTAGTCTCATTTGCCAGGATTTGGCCCATATCTCTCTGAATCCTTCCTGTTCTTATACCCATCTAAATGCCTTTTTAATGTTGTAATTGTACCTGCCACGTCCTCTGGCAACTCATTCCAGACAAGCACCACCCTCTGCGTGAAACATTTTGCCACACAGGTCACGTTTAAATCTTTGAGGAGAAAGTGAGGACTGCAGATGCTGGAGATCAGAGCTGAAAATGCATTGCTGGAAAAGCGCAGCAGGTCAGGCAGCATCCAGGGAACAGGAGAATCGACGTTTCGGGCATAAGGGCTTATGCCCGAAACGTCGATTCTCCTGTTCCCTGGATGCTGCCTGACCTGCTGCGCTTTTCCAGCAACACATTTTCAACTTTTAAATCTTTCCCCACTCACCTTACAACCAATGCCCTCTAGTTTTGGACTCCTCTACCCTGGGAAAAATACTTTAGCTATTCACCCTGTCCATGCAGTACCGTTCGAAGAACATTACAACCCAACTAAGCCGGACATTATCCGAGCTCATTCTGGGCAACACAAAGTCTTCTACAGGGAAAAAATAAAATTGATATAATTTGCTGAGCACTTTGAGTTTTATACAAGCACACTGCACCACAGCAATAACATGCTGAGAATGGGTTATATTGTCTAATTGTGACCCTTGCTGGGGAGGGACTCCTACATGCAGGAGCTGCATGGGCTCAGCAATGGGAACTGCCAGTACTGCAGGGAAGACAGCAGGTGTGAGGAAACTCCGGCTTTGGGTCTAGGGCGTTTGGAAAGTTCGGGAGCGGGGGGAGGCAGGTCAGGGGATGGGTGTTTTGGAGCAGGTGGGTGGGAAGAAAGAGTGGGGGGATACCATTTTCAGAGCGGGTGCTCCTGAACCCTTTTATTCCTGCTATTTTATCAATTTTGTTACAAAAACAATCAGCTCGCTCTGACTCAGCTGCCAATGCCAACCGCAATTTGGCACGGGCAGTGTCTTTTTAGGGTCAATTGAGCTTTCAAACAAGATCTTGGTCATGAACCAGTTACATACATATGGAGTGCGGGCTGCCAATTTTGGCAGCCACCCAGCTGTATTATTCGGATGAGCTAGAGGGTGTTGGGAAGATGGTGAGCTAGCCATCTTGCCTGGATTACATTATGTGTTCACCAACTGCAAAGAGGCACATAATATCCAGCCCTATATTTTGTTAACTCTATAAGACTCTTCTCATCCAGTCAGAAGCTGGCTACTGTTGCACACACTGGATCATATTAGCACCTAAGGAACCTACACACTTAAAAAACAATCTGATACACACCAAAAGGACTGCGGATGCTGGAAATCAGAAACAAGAACAGAATTTGCTGGAAAAGCTCAGCAACTCTGGCAGCATCTGCAGAGAGTCATCAGTTAACATTTTGAGTCCAGTGAAATGTTCAGTCCGAGTTCGCTCTGCAGATGCTGCCAGACCTGCTGAATTTCTCCAGCAATTTCCATTTTTGTTTGTACAAAAGCTCTCATGCCAACTCCCACACACAAAACTGGAGTGCTCCCTCATCTGCATCAAAAATGGCAGAGGCCTCAAAGCACATGACTTACTATTTTAACTGTAAATATCACAGAGAGATCATGTAAACACTAAAATATTATAAAAACTAGCATGAAATCCCATCAAATCTTATATCTCTTAGCACCATAAGTTTGGATTCTTTGTTTTTGAAACCCTCCACGGCCTTTCTCTATAAATGCTAGGATCTTCTTCTGAAGCAATGTACACCTCCTCTCTCGCTTCATTGTCCCACTGGGACCCATGTCACCAACTGCTTAGGGTTGCACTATTTGGGAATCCTTCTATTTCTCCATCGCAACAGTGACTACATTTCAAAACATACTTCATTAGCTGTACAGCCCCTTTGGGACATTTTGCGGTTGTGAAGAATACAATGTAAATGCAAGAACGCCCTTGTTTTATTTTCATTTTGTTATCCCTGTTTAAAACCAATGCCTTCAAGTTGCATTCTGCTTCTGCAATGTTGGCAATTAGTTTCCTTCTGCTTCTATGATGAGCTTTGCTACGACAAAAACACAAGCCAGTGGACGTGAGAAATGTGCGATCAGCCACACTCCTATTGATTGGCAGAATACACTTGAGGAGCCAAACGGTCTACTTCTGTTCCTATTTCTTACAGTATTATGGGACCAACTTAGTTGGAAAGGTGATACATAAATGCACATTGTGGATTTTGTTAAAACATGAAACAAACAACTGAGGAACAAACAAAGCAGTGGCAGTATGGTGGTTGAAAGGGTCTTGCAGACATCAGAAATCTTCAGTGCAACAGAGTGCAAATGTTCTGTATTAGTCAGCAATGCCCACATATTCCATGAATAAATTTAAAAAAACCACGGTATCCCAGCAAAAAAATTAAAATTGTGGATAGAGGCCCTTTGTAATTAAAATGTAAAATACATCATATGAGAAATGGTACAGCTGTACAAAAAAAATGCAGAACTTTTGAAACCCAACTCTTTGGAATTTTTAATTGAAAGACCAATGCTTCAATCTCCAGTTTCCAAGGATCAAGATGGATCTAGTTGCTTGATGAATGAATTAATATTCTAACTGAATCCTAAAAGCATCCAAGGGATTGGATTTGAATTTTGAGTTTATTACAAAGTAAAATCAAACTGATTATTTGTTCCATTTTGCCTCCTCTGGTTGTGTCTGTAATTGGTTGCCAGGAATGTTGTGTTGCAAGCAGAAGTGAAACCTGCTGAAAATTCCACAATGAGGCTTTTGTGCATTTTTATTACCTACTGATGAATACTTTAATTTCTGCCAAGACCTCGACTTAGCAGCCTAAAATATATCCTCACGTCAGACCACCAATTAAAAAGCAAGACAATGAGATCCTGAAGAAATTTGCTATGTGGACCTCTGCACACTCAAAATACTAGGTTAGATAAATTGGTCTTTTCAAATTTCCTTTCTTAAAAAAAAGTCCTTATTTAAGACTTATTCTTCTTTCAATATTTACTTTCTAAGTCCATCTTTCCAGAAACTTTTGACCTTGCAAATCTTACCCCCCCCCGCCCGGCCAGGATGCTGAAAAAGCCTAGAAGAATTGCATTCAAAACAAAATATTTTAGGTTGATTGCTCAGGTTATCTCTATCCACTTTCCATTAAGTCAGACAGGATGGCACTAATAGAATGTCTCAGAAATCGAGGCAAAGGTTGCAGCAAAGTCCAGCTCCCAGTGACATATCTGTTGATGCCAAATTGAAATGCTGTAAGGGAGAGTGATTGAGAGAACTGAACCAGCAAATGCAGTTGATAAAGCTATGTAAGAACACATATGTTTGGAATAGTAAAACAAACTCACAGCACGTGTGCCTGGCATCCACCATGAGATTCCTTTGTGGCTTTATTTTTCTGTCTTAAGAACCTGAGATTGCGCAGGTTTTGAGGTATCACAATATTCCTTTGGGCAAAAGATCTATGGCAGACAGGTTTGCTTGACCTGCCAGATATTAATATTTATTTTGCTGGCTGCACATAGCACTCTTCTTAAATCATCAGGAACCTCAGCTAGGTGAAAGTAGGAATTACTGGCATTCAGTCAGACCCAAAATACATGCCAAGTCCTTCACTGAGAAACAAATGCAATACTCAGAACCAAATAAGATTGCCTTGACTTACAGATGGGCAGTAAATGCTAAGCTTGCCAATGATGTTCCTATTCCACAGATGAATAAAATACAAACATGCCAAATAGAATCTGTCTGCAATGGCAAAATTTGTCTTCAAAGTGAAAATGTCTTTGACAATGCTCCTTAATAGCAGCATGAAGGCAATCATTTATTAATATATGACCACAGGGTAATATTTCACCACTGACACACAGTGGCAGCAGTGTTTACTATTTACAAGATGCACGGCAGTAATTCACCAATGATTCTCCAACAGCATCTTCCAAGTCCGTGACCTCTATAACCTAAAAGCACAAGGACGGCAGATGCACAGGAGTGTCGCTACCGATAGGTTCCTCTCCAAACTGTACATGATCCTGACTGGGTCAAATCCTTAAACTCCCTTCCTAACGGTACAGTGGGTGTCCCTGCACCTCAAGGACTGCAGCAGTCCAAGAGGTCAGCTCACCACCCCCTTCTCCAGGGTAGGTAGGGATGGGCAATAAATGCTGTGGAGTCAATAATGCCCACATCCCATGACTGAATTTAAAAAAAGGATACACCACCTATGACACTTAAAATGAATAGCTTTCAGAAAAATAAGTGAAGTTCCCAGATTTATAGTTCTCTACAGTGAGTACTCTCTTTTGTAACTAATGGGCGTCTGCTAGAATAAGACTTTAGCGGAATGACTTTAATAAGCAACATAGTCTTCGGGTTTGAGAACTGTAACATGTTGTGATTTGAGGCAAACCAGTGAAGGAGGGTGCATTATCTGAGGATGGCCATCTCCTTAGATTTCACTCTGCTATCTCATTAGAGATGCCTTCTGGTCATTACGATGAACAAACATTCTGGGTGTTGCATCTATTTTTAACTTAGAAATAATATAAAAAGACCCAGCGATCACCCTACAGCTGCATGCTGTTATTCCAACTATTTTTTTTATTATTTTCGCATTCAGTTTCCCCATCCAGCAACTGTTCCATTTTGATGATTAGATGACAAATGTAGCAGCTATTATTATTCAGGAGAATCTGAATGAGGAATATCAGAAAGAGAAAAGGCAAATTGGCCTCTCAAACCCTTCAACTGGCTCCAGATTAAAGCACAATCTAACCATTATCTGTCTTTTTGTAAAATCCACTAACGAATGGTAATGATTTTTCATTATTTAGCTTTCAAGTTTTGATAATCTCCACCAAATTGTCCTTTAACTCTGCTCTGAAAACTTCAATTTTTCAAGGGTTTCTGCAGGACTATGACATGGCAATCCTGACAAAACTTGAGTGGATTCTCATTCCAGCTATTCAATGGCTTCCTTGTCATTCTGGCAGAAATTTGGGTCTTTTTGTCAAGGATTCTCTAAGTATGACAGTCACCTCTGTGAGTGCATCTGATAGGATAAGTACACCTCTCATGATTCAATGACCCAGAGATGCAATAGTAAAACCTTGCTCTATCCGCCATATTCTGAATATCATACTGTGCCAAGTGATCAAGACAACTTCTACCAAATGTTAGTCCAAGAGCTTGTTCATTTTACATAAATATTATGAATTATTTCACAATGTAAATGATTATTTCTTACTTTTATTTATGCAGCTAATAAAAGTAACAGCTCAAATAGCTCTTCGAACACAGGTTCATTTTTTTCTGGATAAACTATTTTAAAGTGCAGAAGTCTTCTATGGAGTGCAGTGGATATCTCTGAGCCAAATGTTCTTGGATAAATGTAAGGTATTGTATTTTGGTAAAACAAACAAGAGAGGTACTTACACAGTTAATGATCAGGCCCATGGGCAGTGTTGTAGATACAGAGACCTAGGGGTTCAGGTGTATAGTTCTTTGAAAGTTTCATAATAGGCAGACAGAGTGGTTAAGAAGGCATTGAGCATGCTTGCCTTCATTGCTCAGTCCACTGAGTATGGGAGTCGAGAGTGTGGTGCTGGAAAAGCATCCAAGGAGCAGGGAAATTGATGTTTCGAGCAAAAGCCCTTCGTCAGGGACCATTGAGTGTGGGAGTAGGGACTTCATGGTGAGAGTGTACAGGATGTTGGTGAGGCCACTTTTGGAGTACTGTGTCCAGTTCTGGTCACTCTGTTATAGGAAGGTAATATTAAATTGAAGAGAATTCAGAAGACATTTACCAGGATGTTGTTGGAACTGGGGGGTTTGAGATATAAGGAGAGTTTGGATTAGCTGGGCCTTGTTGTTTTCACTGGAAGTTGAAGGGTGACCTTATAGAGGTTTAAAAAATCATTAGGGACATGGACAAGGTATTTGCAAAGATGTATTCCCTTGGGTAGGGGCGTTCAAAATGAGAGGACATAATTTTAAGGTGAGAGGAGAAAGATTTAAAAGGGACCTTAGGGGCAACATTTTCACACAGAGGGTGGTTTGCATGTGGAAATGAATTGCCTAAGGAAGTGGTAGATACAGGTACAGTTACAACATTGAAAAGACAATTGGATGAAAGACATTAACATGAAAGATTCAGAGGGATCTGAGCCAAATACAGGCAAATAGGACTAGTTTAGCTTGGGAAACTTGGTTGCCAGGGATCAGTTGGACCGAAGGGATCGGTTTTCATGTTGTATGATTCTAGTTACACTCCTAGACTGGAGGGCCATAGAAAGTATGTCCATGGTGCAGCCAAACAAGGTCTTTGTTAACCTGCAAATCTTTCTAACAGATCTACAGCAGGCAGTTAATGTAGCATAGACTTTGGTCAGCCATACTTGATGCAGAGTGACGCCCATCAAGCTATTGTCGCTGGCTTCACTCAACTGAGCTGCTCTAGGATAAGCAAGTGATGGAAACAGTTGTAGAGGCTTCTGCTGTATGTGTCTCTATACGTGAGCAGTCTTCCAAGTCTATTCTAAACCTTTCTGGAGCCAAACAACTTGGATGCTGCTCATTGACTTTGTGAGTTACATGAGAGGCAGAGAGAATGTTTGTACTTTGTGTCAGTGCGATGTGGTTTTGTCCACCAAATCAGCAATCCATGTCATCATTCTTATAAAATGCTTCCTCCTTTGTTCTGGGAATACAGAGCGACTAAATGGATAACACAGCTCAGGGTAGGGAGCATGGGGGAGAGAGACAACAAGGAAAGATAACAGGGAAGGGGTATTTGGAAGTGGATTGGAAGGGAAGGGAGTGTGGAAGGCAGCTGATAAGAAGAGGGAAGGGAAAAGTATCAAGTACCTTAATGGGGAGAGACTTGGAAATGTATTGCCTCACAACCCTGATGACTTTCATCAATGGGGTTGAAGGAGGAAGTATTTTGGTAGGGCAGACATTGAAGGAAGTACATCAGTGGAAGGGGCACTGCAAAATTATCTCTGGTCCTGAATGCCAAATTATATGCCACTTCTTCATATTTTTAGTAGTTAGGTAGATGCCCTCCCAAGGTAGATACCAACATAACTGAGAAGGAAGAGAAAGGCTTATCACAGCTCCATCTCTGGGTATATCGGGTATTGCAGACAAAAAACTTCTATAATAGGGTTTCCACAGAATCAGGTTGCTACTCTATCAGAGTTTTGAAAGCATCTTAAAATAGAATGCTACGGCCCACCTACGATTGATATAACAGATGTAACAACTATTACTTTCTTTAATCTCTCTGCGGTTCATCAGTTTTGAGTACTTCACGGTCCATTACTGATTAAGTTGTACTTTTTAAATCCATGATTCCAATTGTCACTATATAACAGCTCAAAACATGGCAAAAGAAACTGTGTGGCCCATCTACTGACATAATAAATTGGTACTGGATAATGAGACATTGGAAAATCTAGCTCACTTATTAAATCTGGTATAAGCTCATTTTTCAACCCTCAGTTTTCTTGATTTATAATATAAATTTAATTGGTGCAGTCATAGTAATTTGACTTGAAATAGAAACTGCAGCTGAGATGATAACATTTAAGATATGATTAAATGTTCTTGGAGAGTTACCGTAAAGTCCATAATACAATTCAGAGAGAAGGGACCAATTAATTATATAATGAACTTAAAGTGTGACTCACCACAAGTCAGACACCCTAAACCATTGCCCTCAGAGTAAATATTAATTAATATGAAGTTGTAGTTTCAGAAGATTTAATTAAATACAAGACATTTTACCTCTATTCATTTCACTTGAAGGTAAGTCATTGAATACTGATTAACTTCTGATCCACTCACTAGCATTGAGGTGATATTTTCATATTAAATATCAGACAATTTTCCTTGTATTTTTCTAGTAGAGACATGTGACTGGGTTTAGAAGCACATTATCCTGCCACCTCTATAAACTGGCATCAAATGCCCTCCTGATGGAATGGAAGTCTCTTCCCAGTGATGGGCAGATTGTGCCCTGTCTGAATTGGGAAACTCTTGTGCAAACAAAGATGCACCAGGTCCAACATAGGTCTCTCCCACATTAATGAATGCAAACTTCACCTCCAAACATTAATTAAAAAATAAATGTCATCTTTTATGACATCATTTTCCAACAAAAAAAGTACTGCCTCTTAACAGAGAAAAAGCTGAAAATTGAACTTAGAGAAAGTAATTGCCACTGAATATGGATGGCTTCATACATTTTAATGAGATCACCTCTCATTCTACTATGTTTAAGAAATATAGATCCAATTTATTCAGCCTCTATTCAGGAAACAGTGTGGTGAATCCTTGTTGCAATGCTTCCAATGTAAATTAGATTCTTCCTTAAATATGGACCAAAATTGCATATAGTACTCCAGATGTAGTCCCACTAAAGGTCCATATAATTATTATGTGATTTATTTTGTTCCTACTCCAATTCCCTTGCAACAATATACAACAATCCATTGGCTTTCCTAACTGCTTGCTATACATGCATGCAAACCTCTCATGTTCCCAAGTACACCCATGTTTTCCAAATAACATTTAAAAGATTCATACCTTTTAAGATTATTTTATATTTGTATGGCCAAAGTGAATAAACTCACACACCTCCCCACATTATACTCCATCGGCAATCTTTTTGTCCACTCACTTAACCTGTCCATATCTCTTTCAGCTCTTTGTGTCCTTCTCACAGCCTGCATTCCCACCCAGTTTTGTATCATCAGCAAACTTCAATAAATTTATCTCTTTCTTCGTCTAAATCATGAAGCTAGATTGTAAATAGCTGAAAACCCAACACTGATCTTTGTGGTACTGCATTAATTATGGACAGCCAACTTTAAAGTAATCCAGTTATCTCTACTGTCATGACTGTTGTCCACTAACAAATTCTCTACCCATACTAGTATATCACTCCTAATCTTACCTACTAACCTGTTGCGTTGTACGTAATTTGATGAACGCAATTTGGAAATCCAGGTATACTTCAACTATTGGTTCAACTTTATCAACTTTACTAGCTACATGCTCAAAAATGGAAATAAATTTATCAAACATAAGATCACATCAACTTGTTCAAATCATTCTGATATTTTCTTCTGAGTGCATTGTTAAGATTTCCTTAATAATAGATTTCCCAGCACTTTCCCAACGACTATTGTAAAACTAACTGACCTGTAGTTCTCTAAATTTTCTAACTTTTAAGGTATTGGATCAATATTTAAAAATCATAGGCAGCATCAAATCTACATCCTTTAGGGTTCTAGCAAGTAGGGTATCAGATCCTAAACATTTGTTGGATTTACATCCCTTAGGTTTCTCCTGTTTGTCTTCACTGCTGCTATTAATTACCTTTATTTCATTAATCTTTAACAACCCCTAGTTGTCTCTATTTCTGATATGTAACTTGTTTTTCTACTGTGAAGACAGGTACAAAAAACTTGTTCAATTTATGCCTCATGTCCTTTACAATTTCCCAGTCTCTGCTTCGAAGCAACTGAACACTTACTTTAGCTACTTTCTTCCTTTATATTTGTTTGTAAAAGCTGTCACAATCTATTTTCATATTCCTGATTACTCTTAAAGTATTTTTTTCCCCCTTTTGTGTATGCAGGACTTTTGTTGATTTCTAAAATATTGGCAATCCTTAGCCACACCACTGTTCTTTGCAACATTATAAACCTCTTTGCTTAATCCAATACTTTTATTGTATTATAATATTATAGAATATTATATATTTTGTAAAGAAAGTCAATTTGTCTTTAAAATTGACATAGCCATAAAAATGGTTCCCAGAAGTCACATGACTAACTTAGTGGACCTCAGCTGCTGCCAGCAGACAATGCTTATCTCAGGAAGAAATCATAAGAGACTATTTGAAATTCAACAAACACTTTTAAAACCACCTTCAAGTTCCCTTTCCAGGCCACTCAGCATCCTGGCTCGGAAATATATCACCGTTCCTTCTCTGTCGCAAAATATGGGAATTACCTCCCTCATGGTATTGTGGGTCAACCCACAGCAGGTGGACAGCAGCAGTTTGAGAAGGCAGCTCACCACCACCTTCTCAAGGGCAACTAGGGATGGGTAATAAATGCGGCCAACCAACGATGGCCCACATCCCACAAATGAATACACTAAAAAATACCAGCAAGAAAAAAACAGGAATTCTCTGTCAATAGTTCCCATGAACATTTAATAAATCTCCCCAAGAGGGGTAGTGTGGTACAGGGGTTGTGCCTCTATCTCTCAGCCAGAAGACGCAGCTAGTGTTGTACCTCTGAACATGCTGCACTGAAAACATCTGCAGAAAAATAATGGCAAGCATATGGAAAGGCACATATCACAATCCTCATCACTGTAATGCAATAATGGAAGCCATCCAAGCTAATGGCTGAGATAGTTAAAAGTTAAACGTCTCATCTAAAAACAAGCCCCGCATGGGTCAGCACCTGACTAGGAAGGATGATTTGTCAGTTTTAGCTTAACAGACATTTTAAGTTGATCTGCATATTGTTTGCCTACGAGTAATCATTTTACACAGCATTCCTGAAGAATGACTGACAGACATCCTCAAAGACAGAAATCTCAGATTAAGGTAGCAAAAGCAGAAGGGAGTTCAGAAAATCAACTCTTGGTCTGTTGAAAATGTCAACACAATCTGCATGACTAGAGAACAAAGCCTACTTTACCTACTGAAGCCACTGTATAAGTATCCTCCAACTATTCAGCTGCAAGGCCTTCACTGCTTCTGAATTCCAGCTTCAAGTTTACAATCCCTTCATCTTTGCAAGAGAAATCAAGCAAATTAACCTTACACTGATGACAGAAGCTGATCTTATTTTCATTTCTACAATAATTTCTTTTTTACCTATTTAATCTCTGTATGGATATTTTAGCGAACGACTGTAGTGTTTTCAGTTAGTAACTCTTAGCCATAGTTGTGTATCTAAAGTAAACTTTATCGTGCTCAAAGCTATACTGCTAGTTCTTTTTTTTCCATTTAACTATTATCTTTTTTTAAAAATATATTTTTATTAAGAACAAATAGATTTTTAAATATTACAACAAATACAAAACAATGCAATTCAAAACAGTACAAAAATAGTACAAAACTAAACCAAAATAATAAAAAAAATTCCCCAACCCACCCTCCTATACGAATGTATAAACATATATAGAGAAGTATAAAAATAAAAAAAAACCTAAACTAGCTATTTAACTAACTAAATAAATACCTAACAACAAACAAATAAGTAGTAATAACTCAGCCCAGCCAAACAAAACACTCATACGTTCACAGTTTCTCCTCCCTGGATATTGGACTCATGAAACACAATCGTTACGGCTATATAAAACCCCTTGTTAGCGTGGCAGATAAATCTGGGTCCAGGTATTTCAAAAAGGGTTGCCATGTCTTGTAAAAATTCTCAGTTTTGTGGTGTACCATATTTGTGAGAAAATCCAGGGGAATATGCTCCATAACAATCTTCCGCCAACCCGACAGGCCTGGGGGGTTTTCTGATATCCAACCTCGCAAGATAGTCTTCCTTGCACAGAATATAAGAATATTGAAAAGTTTTGCCTTATGCGAGTCTGCAGGAAATACAAAAGGAGCGAAATAGGGTCTTTCTCCACCCCGATACCTAAAATCCTCTCCATTGCACCCACCACAGTACTCCAATATGTTTGAAGCCTGTCACAAGACCAAAGACAATGGGTAAGAGTACCCGTACAGACCTTGCACTTGGGGCATGCTGAAGATACCCCTGGTTTAAATTTTGACAAACGATCTGGGGCTAAGTGGACCCTGTGGAGAATCTTCAACTGTAAAGCAAATTGATATCTTCCTTGCATTCTCCCAAATATCCTCCCATGCCTCTGAAGAAACTTCAACACCCAGCTCTCTTTCCCACATCTTGCAGAGTCGATCAGACTCATTGGGTGGCACCCCCCAATTGGTGATATAGAGTACTGACAGAGAGTGTACTCTTAGCCCTTAGTACCCCTCTTTCTATGTCAGATTTGTAGGGACCAGTCAAAAGTGTGGTCCTTTTTTGAATAAAATCCCTAACTTGAAAAAAACGAAAGAGGTCTCTATTAGGTAACTCGTACTTCTGTACTAACTGATCGAAGGACATCATTACATCTACCTCAAATAAATCACCCATGCACAGATATACCCCTAGCTGCCCAACATTTAAATCCTGAATCTATCATACCTAGTTGAAAACTCGGCATACCCACTAAAGGTGTAAATAAAGATGTTTTGCCAATATTACCTTCCCTCTACCAAATTGCCCTCCATGCTTTAACAGTATTGATGACAATTGGGTTATGGCAATATTCCCTAACTGTCCTCACCTTGTCCAAAAAGAGCAAACTGGTAAGGGGGCACCTTGCCTGGGAGACTTCGATATTTAGCCATATTGAAAGAGGGTCCCCACAAACCCAATCACTTACGTAGGTCAAAAGCGAGCTTAATTGGTCATTTTTAATGTCCGGAAGGTCTACTCCTCCCAATCTGTGAGGCAACTGCAGTTTGGCTAATTTAATGAGGGGCCGCTTATGGTGCCAGATAAAGGAGCTGAACCAACTGTTCAGTCTCCTGAGTGTTTGTTTATTGAAAATCAGGGGGAGCATCCGTATAGGGTATAGCAAACGAGGGAGAATATTCATCTTCATAAGCGCTATCCGACCCAACCATGAGACTGGAAGTGCCTCCCATCTGTGGAGATCTTGTTTAATTTTTTCAAATAATTGAGCAAAATTGGCTTTGAACAGCCAATCCAGAACTGGAGGAATGAATATGCCCAAATACACAAAACCCCCCTGTGACCACCGAAATGGGAATCTATAGTCACTCTCAAGAGCCAACTCTTTCGAAAGACCACACATCAGCATAGCCTCTGATTTAGCAAAATTAATCTTATACCCTGAAAAAGCGCCAAACGCGTGGATGCATTGTATCAGGTAAGGCACTGAAACTGCTGGATTTGTCAAGAAAATTAGAACATCATCTGCATACAGCGAGATCTTATGTAATTTTGACCCCACTTCTGGAGCTGATATATTGAGATCCCCACGAATGGCCTCTGCCAACGGTTCAATCACCAACGTATAAAGTAATGGTGAAAGGGGACAGCCCTACCAGCTGCCCCTAGAAATATTAAAATTGCTTGATCGTACCCCGTTGGTAATGACCGCAGCGAGAGGTACACTGTAGAGAACCTTTACCCATCTTATGAAAACTTCGCCCAGACCAAACCGGTCTAGAGTATAGAAAAGGTACGGCCACTCAACTCTGTCAAATGCCTTCTCTGCATCTAAAGAAATCACCAATCCCTTTATTGACTGCTGTTGGCATGCTTGAATTACGTTAAGCAGCTTCCTAACGTAATTGGAGGATCTGCGACCCTTTATGAAGCCTGTCTGATCCTCTTTAATAATAGAAGGTAACACAGTCTCCAGTCTTAATGCAAGAGCCTTAGAAAGGATCTTAAAGTCCACATTTAAGAGCGAAATGGGCCTGTATGAAGCACAGTCTTCCGGATCCTTCCCTTTTTTAAGGATAAGTGAAATATTGGCCTCTCTCAGAGATGGTGGGAGACAAACATGACTGTATGAATCATTAAACATATTCAGCATCGGGCCTGACAGTATACTTCTAAATTCCTTATAGAATTCACTGGGAAGTCCATCAGGCCTTTCCACTCTGAAGCTGCCTCACAGCCTCCTGCACTTCTTGCTCTGATAATGGGGCATTGAGAAAGGACTGTTGTTCAGGAGTCTCACCTGGAAGCTTCAGATCTCTAAAAAAGGCCTGCCCCTCCTCACAATTCTCAGACTGATATAATTTAGAGCAGAATCTCTGGAATGCCACATTAATCTTTTTAGAATCACATGTTAGGTTCCCAGACCCTTCCCTAATCGCTGTAATGGTTTGTGGGGCACTTCTCTTTCTGGCAAGGTATACTAAGTATTTGCCTGGCTTGTCACCATGCTCGCATAACCTTTGCTTTGCAAAAGCCAGCTCCTTCTTTGCCGTCTGCGTGAGCATGGAATTTAGTGCGGACCGCAATGCCGTAATCCTCTGTAGTTTGACCAATGAGGGTCTGTCAAAATAGGCCTTCTCGGCTGCCTTCAACCATGCTTCAAAGAGACGTTGCTGCTCACCCTTCTGCCGCTTCCTACTTGTGGAATATGAAATAACTAACCCTCTGGCATAAGCTTTGGCAGTTTCCCAGAGAACAAATGAGCTATCAACCAAGCCAATGTTGATGTCTAGGAATGCCCGAAATTCCCTAGAGAAATACTCCACAAACTTGCTGTCCATGAGAATAAAGGGGTCCATTCACCAGTACCTTAAATCCACTGTAACATCCTTAATTTTAACCAGATGGCAATATTACCAATCGTACAGAATGCCACCAGATTCAGGGTTACCGCAGGGGTCAGAAAAAAATCAATCCTCGTGTGACATCTGTGCAGATTGGAGAAAAACGTTAAATCCCTACCTGTAGGGTGGAGACACCTCCAGATGTCCACCAATCCTAATTCCCCACATAAACCTAATAACTGTTTAGTTTGTGCAGAGGGTATCGAGGGACCTTTAGGCAACCTGTCTACTGTGGGGTCCATGAGGCAGTTAAAATCTCCCCCTATAATGATGTGCTGAGACTTGAGACTTATCAGTTTAGAAAAAGCATCTTCCAAGAATTTAAGAGGATGAGCTGGGGGACAATAAACATTTAAATGCCATATTTTCCCCATTTATCAAGGCTTTAAGAATTACAAACCTCCCGTATGTGTCTTTAACACATTCCATCAATTTAAATGAGAGATTTTTCCTAACCAATATAGCCACTCCCCTACTTCTGGTATTAAATGATGAAAAATAAACTCGGTCAAAGCCATTCTGCTGTAATTTCAGGTGCTCTTTGTCATCCAAATGTGTCTCCTGTAACAAAGCAATATCTACCTTCTGCTTTCTAAGACTGAAGAGTACCTTCTTCCTCTTAATTGGTGAGTGACTTCCCATGATATTCCAGGTACACCATTTAATCAAATCATTAGCCATAATCTTCTGCAATTACATTTAAATTCCAGAGAGGAGGAACACGAACCACAAATTGCTGAGCTTTAGTGTCGCATGATCCACCAAATATAAAAACTACATAAACTAAAACCACTACATTTAACAAACATATAAAATTATTAAAAATAAAAAACAACAAAAACCAGAAAACAAACCAACATATAAAGCACCAATAGCGCTGAATAGGGGAACTCACCCCCTGCCCAGAGGGGGCAACTACCCGTCCCGAACTGCCCATAAATAGGCATCTAACCATCTCAACCACCTTCACTTCTCCCAGCTAGAGCCACATCGCAAGCACAAGCTAAAAAGAATAAACACCCCATAGAATATTAATATGAATAAAAAATTCTTTTATTAAAAAAAGGGGAATAAATACCCCACCCATCCTTTGGTATGTCCTAACTTAGAAATTTAAAATGTACATCTTAACCACCGCCAGACATAGTTTGAACCAAATTATTATCAATAGAGGTAAAAAAAAGGGGAAATACAAAGCTCCAACTGGATTTCCTCCATTTCTTTTACAGAATAATAAATGCATACCCAAGCAACGATATTTATACATACTACAATTGTTTAACTTAGGTTAGTTTGTCCACAAAGTCTCTTGCCTTCTCCGATGTGTCAAAGAGATGCATGGATCCATCTAAGGTGATCCGAAGCACTGCCGGATATCTCAGGGAGTACTGAATCCCAAGCTCCTTCAAACTTCTCTTGACACCATCATACGATTTTCGTTTCTGGATCACCGCTGCTGAAAAGTCCTGAAAAAACATGATTTTAGACCCCTCGTAAATTAGGGCCTTTGGATCCTTCCCCTGGAGTCTGGAAGCCTCCATGACTCTCTCCTTATCCCGGTAATGATGGAACGGCACCAGGAAAGGACGAGGGCGTTGACCCAGACCCGACCTCCCTGCTGCGACCCGGTCAGCCCTCTCTATCTTCAATCCTCTCATGCCAGTCTCCAAGTCAAGGAATTTCGGAAGCCAATCTTCAAGAAATTCCACAGGCTGTGCACCTTTCTTACCCTCTGGCAGACCGATGATCCGAATGTGTTTTCTCCTGCCCCTGTTTTCAAGATCATCCACTTGGTCACGCAAATTACGAACCTGCGTCTTCAGGGCTTGGATCTCTTCCTTGAATGAACTGGTATCAGCTTCCACCACTGTGACCCTGTGCTCCACCTCATCCGTCCTCTTCTCCAGGTCTCCCAGCTGCTGCTCATGCTTCTGCAGCATGAGAGAGACTGCAGCCAGCTTCTCTTCAATCTGTTTCCCCAAGATCTCGCGAGAGTTCGAGAGCTGGTTCACCAGGTCCTGGAGAGTAATCTGCTCTGAGGCTGCTGCAGGCTGAGCTGCAGGCCCGGCCTCAGATGCTCCTCCTCCCTTTTTAGGCATTTCTGAACAGCTGAAAATACAGGTAAGTCAATTTTTAAATGTTTCTTGGTGCTCCACAATCTTTCCAACACCCCAAGAGATCCTGATGACCTGGGTTGGGTGGGTTAAAGGACTGTCCTGCTCCTGCTGCGATGCAAAGCTCTGCAGTGTGATCTTCTCAGATCGCCACCATCTTAGATCCCCTCTAGTTCTTTTTAAAATGAAACACAAAAACTAAAAGGGAAAAAAAAGAGGTCTAAGATATTGTACTTAATGAACGACTCTGAAGAAGAATCAGGTGTGCGCAGGACAATATACTTTATTTGGTTAGTAAGGCACCAACGGGGGTCCTCCTGAATTTTGCCTGCATTTTCTAAATGTTATGGACCTTGGAATATATTTCTTTTACTCCACCTTGGTCACCTTGTAACTGTGCCTCTGTCATTGGCAGATAAACCTGAATCATTCATTTCTATTGATGCTGCCAGTTTTTTGAATTATTCCACAGATACTCCACACAGTCAGATAAATTGAGTTACATTTATAATTTTTAATGACTCTTCCCTACATTGGCTTTACTGTCTGATGCACTATTACCATTAAACCTCCTGTTCCTTTTTATTCCAGTTGACTTGTTGTTACCTACATCAGTGTAAAAAGTGAAGTAAATTTGCCATACTCGCAGAGAACACTGCAGCCAACTTAGAATAATAGACTTCCCTAAACATATTTCATCTTCACAATGAGGTGTCTGATACATTTTCTAATATGCAAAGGCTGCTTGATTCAAAGGAAATCAGGTAAGACTCTAGGACAAGAGCAAATTACTGCAGATGCTGGAATCTGCACTGAAAAAAACAAATGCCAGAACTCCACCAACCTCCAGATACATCGTATCATCGTCGTCATGTCCGCCACCTCCAAACGGACCCCACCACCAGGGATATATTCCCTCCCCTCCCCTATCAGCGTTCCGAAAAGACCACTCCCTCCGTGACTCCCTCGTCAGGTTCACACCCCCCACCAACCCAATCTTCACTCCCGGCACCTTCCCCTGCAACCGCAAGCAATGCAAAACTTATCTGTGTAGTCAGAAGTCTAGGATCTATTCTACTCTTTACTCTTAACCTTAAACTTTACTCTTACAACTTATATCACGCAGTTTAGAACACCTGACAAAGATCTTTGCAAACACTGCTGAATGAGAATGCAATGCTGGAGTAAACTTCAGTTCAATGTCAAAAGTGACACACTCTGAACTTAGACTCACTCTTCACACTAGAGTAAAGCATTATAAGGCAGAATGTGGATGTTAATGCAGTACTGGACATCATTCATCCTTAGCGAGTGTGCGCTTATGAGACACAAAGGTACAATGTGCTTTTGCCCTCATAGAAATTCACAGTCATGAATGACAACATAAAATGGCCATACATGTGGAAAATGAGTGAAGGAAAGGTCTGATTAGAAGGTGCTCACATTAACTTTGATATTAGTAATCTCCTCCCAAGATACAAAGTCTTGGCTGCATCATGAACATAAAGTTTTTAAGAATGTACAAAATTTGTTGCTATCCAGGATACTTCTCAGAGATGAGCATCTCTTGCTATTATAACTTTTACTCTCTTTGGCACATGTCAACAGATTGCTTAACTCTGCACACATATTTTCAGATGCGCTATTTAATTTAACAATGCATTTATACCCAGGCCATCTGCTGCCCCTCAAAGGACTTTCATTCTCTTTGCCTTCCCATTATGTCTAGGTGCACAGCACAGGTTGAAAGAGCATTATCTGCTGTGGATGCTGGAAGATATTAATGGACGAGCCCTGGGAATTTATGGCTAGAGGGACCGGTCAGGCTGAGAGTGTCCTGCGCAGAGTCAGGCACACCTTTCCTGGCAGCAATGTCCCCAGGGTTGGGGCTTGCAAGTCGTGGGGCCAGGCACCTCTGGTGTCTACTGAGAATTCTGGAGGATCTTGATGTGGCTCGTCCTCTATCTTGCACCAGCCTGTTCTCTGGAGAAGAAAGGACAACTGCACTGAGGTCCGGGTCTCTTACCCTCTGACGCTGTTTCTCTGCAGCGTACTGCTGGACATAGCTCGCAATTATAACAGTTAATGGAGACAGCCATACACACGGACAATGGAGCCGACACTGGATCGGTAATGTTGGTGAACTCCTCAAACCTTCAATCCAGTTTGCTGAGTGTCTCATTGCTGTCCCTGGACCTGCTTGTGCATTTACATGAGGTTATTAAACACCGGTGCCCACTAGGTCATCTTCTGCTGGGGCCTGAGCAGAGATGCCTGGTCTCCAGCCAAGTGGCCTTAGGTGCCTTTCAACCTTGACCAGTTGCAGAGGCTGGTCCAATCCTGAGTCCAATCCAGAGAACGTTCCCATGGAGGTGAGTCTCAGAGCTGGTATAGGCCTGCAAGAGAAAAACTTGCCAGTACACTCTTTGAGGGATCGTGACTTTCTCTCTAAAAGTCGCAGAGGAATTGATGCCTGGGGAGGCAAGTCGCTTCAGGGTGGAGGCACTGTTGGTGCCTGCCTAATATAAGAGAGGGAATTAATTGTGCTACAGGGATAGAAGCTTGAAGAATAAGATCATGGTGGAGGTCATGGGAGAACAGCACAGTACAATGAGGCTTACTCGGTCACTTCAACATGGAGGTCTTAGCATCGCCACAGAAGCAGCCACAACCGCTCCAATAAGTTCAAAAGGTTTCTCATTGAGGGGGATGAGAAGAAAAATGTCGACCACCCTAAACTCCACTCCCATATTTGCCTTGATGGCCTTCATTTGGGCTTGTACTCCTACAATGATACAAACAAAGATATTAAGTGAGATTCAAGCGGTTGGAAGAGCTTGTTGGTGGTTGTTCATGAGCAGGAGAGGCTGGGCAGTGCCCCAGTGAATGAGTCGGAAGGGCAGGAAGGCCTCATAGCTTGGAAAGGCAAGATAATGAAGGTCATTGACGTCTTATGGCAGCAGTTAAGTTCCTTCCGTTCGTAGAAATAGCACTGACTCCTGGGTGGTACTATGGTCTTATTGGTAGTTCTGAGGCCTTCCCCTCCGTCCACCAGAATCTCCACATCTCCTTCAGTGAAACAGTGTGGCAGCTTTCCTTTCTCAACTCTTTTAGAATTGCATCGAGCAGCACACTTGCAATGGTATTTCCTGGCTGGCAGCATTTGAACTGGTCTGAAGCGGGAGTTTAGACATGGTGCCAACACCTACAGCGAGGACGTCTGTCTCTGTGACAGGATGGCCAAACAATATGGGCATCACGGAGCCTGAATGCATGAATAATGAGGCGAGTTGTGGAAGTTTGCATGAGCAAAGTCTGGATTGCCCATTGTGGGAAACTCCCTGCAAATCCCCACTTAGGCCAAAATACAGCACAATTCAGCCTTCTGTGTGTTCAAGTATGAAATGAGGTCGGTGTGTTCACTAAGCCTTAACCTGTGCCTACTGTCCCTGTCAGAACCATCACCTGGTCAGTTGCTGAGCGAAGCTAGCAAGAGATCAGATGTCCTCCATCATGATGCACTTTCCTTTAACTTAAAATTAAAGAGACAGTCCAAACAATAATCTGTTTATAACAATGTTATGCTTCTAACATCTCTCCTTGAAAGATCTAAAATTATTAACTTTGTTTTAAATTCACTCGCGAGATGTGGACATGGCTGCCTCACCAGTATTTATAGCCCGTCTGTGGTTGCCCTTCAGAAGGTGATAGTGAGCTGCTACCTTAAGCCATGTAGATGCACAATGTCCTTAGCGGGGGGACGTCCGGGATTTTGACCCAGCGGTAGTGAATTAACAGCAATACATTTCCAAGACAGGATGGTGAGAGTGGCTTAGAGGGTAACTTGCAGTTGATGGTGCTCCCAAGTATCTGCTGCCCTTGTCCTTCTAGATGGAAGTGGTCATGGGTTTGGAAGATTCTGTCTAAGGATCTTGGCAAAGTAGTGATTTCTACAACAATGTCTGAATGTAGTGCTGCAAACATATTATGAACCAATTCACTCCATTTAGCACAAGTATCTCTCCCTTGTTGTCACATTTCATCATTAAACAGTCTGCCTTGACAGCATTATAAAACTCAATCCATGCAAATCTCAGTTGACAGTTAGAACTGGAAGTTCAATTTCTATGAATTTCAAGTTTCTTCCAAATTGAAGTGAATTTACTATACGTGACTTAATTTTCCATTATTTTCATAGTTAGCACCCTTTCTCATTTACGGTGTATTTTACAGCTTTCCCATATTCTGGGTTGGAAAATTGGCTTGGTCTGGTTAACTTTGTCAAGAACAACATTGCTGACCTTTGATAATGTCTTGGGTTTGGTGTGGCTGGCAGGTGTGAAGTGTAAACGCAGAAGACATTTTCTGAGATTGTATTTCTTACTCTCTGGATTCAGTAGCTTCTTTACTCCTCTTCAAAACCAGGCACCATTTTATCATCAATGGTTATCTTTTAACATTAACTCTGAACAGGATGGTTCAATGACTAACTACGGATCTCTGTTCTCTTACATGGCTGCGGGATTTTAATGACCAAGTCTGTGAAGGAACTCTCATGTAGCCATAACAGCTGAATTGTTCTCCTCCTGTTTAAATGCAGGTTTACTATTCTTCAGTAGTTAAAAATCACACAGCATCAGGTTATAGTCCAAAAGGTTTATTTGGAAGCACTAGCTTTCAGAGTGATGCTCCTTCATCAGGTAGTCTTCAGATGAAATGTGGTTGGGTTGCGGGGGGTGGTAATTTTTCTAGGACCATGTAATTAATTCCACTACAATGTTACACACAAATATTACAGTACTTTAAATAATATACTGATTTATATTATTTCAAAATAAACCAGAAATCAAAACAACTTGAGAAGAAGGTTTGTTTGGAGATTAGGCATGTTTCAGCACTGGTTCCTCAATTGCTGATACATGCCCTAGTGCACCAGTATATCCATGGACAGGAGGCTTATAGGTTTCATTTTACCGAATTTGGTTTATGTAGTTTCCACGATAAATGGTACAGAAAGTACAGTTTAGATCTCTGTGAGAAGTTCTGGGAATAGTGATAACACCACATCAGATGTATGACTTACTGCTCCTTATGATTTTAGGTGTAAACTCTAAAGCCAGTTCAGAAACAACATAAACTAAGGAAATGTGCGGGCGTTGCAAGAAGCTGGAATTATGTCCATAAACAGCAGAGGGTACTAACTGAGCTTTGTGTAGAACTAACAGAATAGATGGAGGAAATTTAGGCACCAGTCACTTATGTCTGAATTCCCTAAATTTTAAGACTAAAATTTGGTAGTTTTGACACTGAGCTTTAAGAATGTTCTGAACCATGAGGCCGAAGCCATTAAATAACCTTTTAAAATGGTGGTCAGGATCCGATTACAGGATTTCAGCCCCACTCCCAGCATTGGCAGTTTTGAAGCTTCGAGCTGTTCTGACATCACCAGCCTCACTGCAAGACCCTGACCAATTGACATGAAGCTGGGCTAACCTTGTGATTTTTGTCAGCTCAGTGGCACCATGAACCATTGGAAAAGTGTGCTCTTAAATCAGGAACCTTTTAATTTAGATAAATGTGAGGTTCTGCATTTTGCTAAGGCAAACCAGGGCAGGACTTATAGAGTTAATAGTCAGTCCTTGGAGAGCGATGTCGAACAAAAGGACCTTGGGGTGTAGTTACTTGAAAGCAGAGTTGCAGGTAGACATGGTAGTGAAGATGACGTTTGGCATGCTTGCCTTCATTGGTCAGTGTATAGAGTATAGGAGTTGGGAGGTCATGTTGCGACTGTACATTGGTGAGGCCACTTTCAGATTACTGTGTACAATTCTGGTCATCCATCAGTCGGAAGGATGTTGTTAAACTTGAGAAGGCACAGAAAAGAGTTACAAGGATGGTGCCAGGACTGGAGGGTTTGAGTTATAGGGAGAAGCTGAATAGGCTGGAACCTCTCCCCACCCCCATCCCGAGTGCCAGAGGCTGAGGGGGTGACCTTACAGAGGTTTTTTAAATCATGACGGGCATGAATATGGTGAACATTCAAGGTCTTTTTCCATGCTTGAGGAATCCAAAACTGGAGGCCACAGTTTTAAGGTGAGAGGTAAAAGATATAAAAGGGACCTGAGGGGTAACTTTTTCATGCAGAACAAGCTGCCAGAGGAAGGCTCATACAATTACAACATTTAAAAGACATCTGGATGGGCATATAAATAGCAAGGGATTAGAGGGATATGGGCCAAATGCTGACAAATGGGACTAAGTCAGATTGGGATGATTGGTTAGGACAGATGAGTTGGACAGAAGGATCTGTTTACAAGCTGTGTGACTCTATAGTTGTGATTAAGTAGCAAAATACAACTTCAATGCATTGATGATAGTGCTTCTTTTTTAGAACATAGCCCGTTAAATTAATGAGTATTTTGAAACCAGAGATGTTTTAAGATTGTATAGAGAACATTATTTCCTTGATACAGTGCTTCTTCACATTAAATGTTTGGCTAATCTCCACAACCACTAATGAATTCAGGTCAGCAGAGTTTATTGAAATAATTATCAAGAGAACAATGAGTTTATTCATATCAACAGTTTTATAAGTTTCTGAGAGTAATTTTTAAAAGGTAGTATTTAAATGGCTATTATTTGAATGGTTTTATAACTTCTTAATGAGGGTCTTTTGGCACACTGGTAGTGTCCATGCCTCTGGGTTAGAGCCTCTGGGTTCAAGTATCACCTTCCCCAGACATATATCATAATATCTTAAAAATGTGTTGCTGGAAAAGCGCAGCAGGTCAGGCAGCATCCAAGGAGAAGGAGAATCGCCGTTTTGGGCATAAGCCTATTCTTCCTGAAGAAGGGCTTATGCCCAAAACGTCGATTCTCCTTCTCCTTGGATGCTGCCTGACCTGCTGCGCTTTTCCAGCAACACATTTTTAAGCTCTGACCTCCAGCATCTGCTGTCCTCACTTCTCCTATATATCATAATATGTCTGAATGAGTTGATCGGATTGGACATTCTGAAGTGATATTGGAATTAATGTCTATTTTTTGACAGTTTCATGAGCATCTCAAACTTTTCAATGATGTATTAGGGCTCAGGAGCATGGAGATAAGAGGGGCATGGAGGACTTGGGTGAGCACAGGACTGAGGGAGACATGGGAGGATGGAGACGGTATTGGGATAGGTGGCAACTGAGGAGTGTGAGGGAAGTGAGGACTGAGGGGTATGGGCCCTAACACTCATCACATTGAATGGAGCTAGGCCTTTGAGACAGCCATCTTTACTAACTGCCCAACCTTTTGGAGGCAGGACTCCTATCTCTGCCATCCTAACATGAAATCAGCCTGGGCTGACAGAGGGCAGCACTATGACATTGGGGAATCTCCCAACTTCTGTTTCCCACCTCAAGGGAGACAATCTGGCCTGGGACCTTACTGAGGTTCAGTTATGTTGGGCCTTAAAGCAGCCCTCATGTTTGATAGTCTTTTCAGCTGGATTAAAGTGAAATGCACACTGGCACAGAATCAGTTGTGGCAGCATAGTAAAATATACTGATCTGAAGGTGCCCAATAGACTATTAGCTCCTGCTAACACCAGCAGTGAGCAATCTCTCAATGAGCTGAAACTAAAAGGAATCTAAAACGTATCTAAAATCTTGTCACAATAATTTTACTCATTACTTTAGCAGGTTTAACAATGATTCATGATTCAAAGTTATTCATAGAGATGCACAGCACAGAAAGAGACCTTTCAGTCCAACTTGCCCATGCCAACCAGAAATCCTAAAATAATCTAGTCCCATTTGCCAGCACCCAGCCCATATCCCCCTAAACCCTTCCTATTCATATACCCATCCAAATGCCTTTTAAATGCTTTAATTGTACCAGCCTCCACCACTTCCTCTGGCAGCTCATTCCATACACGCAGCACCCTCTGCGTGTTAAAGTTGCCCCTTAGGTCCCTTTTAAATCTTACCCCTCTCACCCTAAACCCATTCCCTCTAGTTCTTGGCTCCCCCACCCCAGAGAAATGACCTTGTCTATTTACCCTATCCATACCCCTCATGATTTCATAAACCGCTATAAGGTCACCTCTCAGCCTCCAATGCTCCAGAGAAAACAGCCCCAGCCTTTTCAACCTCTCCCTATTGCTTAAAGATGATAAATGAGCCCTGGTATTATACTAGGCTCTGAAAAGGTTAACAATGTCATAAATCCCAAACATTATCAGGAAAGCATATGACTGTGGGCAGAAGAACAAAGGATGTTAAAGGAAGAAGACCTAACATCTGGTCTTCCTCAAAGACTCTGTAGAAAATTTATCACATCAATGTAACCTGTAACTAGCTGTTGAAATGCAGTAAAATACATTTTGCTCACTAGTTAGGTCTGTTCAAACATACTAGACCAAATAAGTCTTGCAGTTTCTGCACTTAAAGAGGATAGTGCCGATAACTTGTGCGATGAATGGCTGCTCATACAGCATGGTGAGCTGACATGTCCATACAACATCAGAGAGGGGGATAATCTTTACTTGGATATTTTTGAACCAATGGAAGCGATAAAACAGGGGTTGCAGTTGAAAACTAATCATGTTTTCAAAATGTCAAAAAAAATGCAATGATGAGAGACAAGGACAACTGGGATGACTTAGCTGAGAATTATACAAGCTGCATGACAATAATAAAATGTATTGGAGGGTTTCAATTTGCCTGGTCACATTACAGCAACATCTTCAATGAACCATTAAGCTGTTCTCCTCGTTTATAAAACTAGAGTCAAACAGTGGTTTCCGGTTCCATATCTGCCAATTATTTAATTCTTGATGAGGCTTTTCTAAGTGTTCTTTAAAGTTCTCATGCTTGCTTTTAGCTTCTACCATGGCGACCTTGTCTCTTGTAGATCTTTGTGCTTTTGTCATGTACGTCTTGTATATTCCTGATTTTAATTACTCCCCATTGGCAGCCATGGCCTCATCTGCCCAGAGACTAAATGCTGGGATTCACTCTTTTAATTTCTTTGCCTGCTAATCTCACTCTCTCCTCCTTTAAGATGTTGTTTGAAACCTTTTCTTAATTTTAGTTCCTTGTGGTAATAACTCCTTATATGACTTGCTGTCACATTTTGTTTGGCTTTCCTTTTGTGATGTACCATTTTATAACACTCAAAACAATATGTGAATGTAAACATCCGTTGTTTTAAAACAGTGGTCAACTGGAACTGAAATCCTTGGATGAGGAAGCAAATTAGAAGTAGATATTTTATTTAATTTAAGGTAAATTCTCATACTTTTTCATTATCCAATTAAGTGCAAAGCTAATGCTACTTTCAAGTAATAATATAAGAATAAATGAGCAACTATATTGTAGTGGAGAAGTTAGGGCAGACAAATAAGGGCAGCACAGCACCAGGGTCCCAGGTTCGATTCCAGCCTCGGGTGACTGTCTGTGTAGCATTTGTACACTCTCTCCGTGTCTGTGTGGATTGCACAGCCTCTTGTACACATAAATTCTTTAACCTTGGTAGACCTCGGTGGAGCTTGATTTGGCTGGCTCCACATAAATTCTGGGATACTGACTAAGCCCAAATAAAGACATTCCGCAAAATCCTCTGAGCCCCCAACAAGGATGATATTGAGATTATGTAGGTGGCACAAGGTTTTGGGAAGTCAATATGATAAACCTCGGAAGTAATAACACAGATCATAATTCAATGTCTAATGGATGACAAACCTCTCATGATAGCTATTGATAAGTTTCCTATTGCTAAGTGTAAAGCTTCCTGCTATTCTCTCTGTAAGCATGAATTTTTGAGAGAGACTCAGAGCTGCGATCAACTCTCTCTCTTTCCCAAGTTCAGCCACTCTGCCTGCAGTTTCCTTGTTAATAAAGACAGATTGTTTTGTTGGACTAAGTTTGATTGAACTTTTGTTGAATTTGTTTAGCTCTCAGGGTCCTATAGCTGTTTTCAATCCCTTCACCCCACTCTGACATTTCAAACTCAGTCTTGAATATGTCCCAATGACACAGCCTCCACTGTAGAAGAGAATTCTAGACTAATGGTTCTCTGAAAGAACAAATTATTCCTCATCTTCATTTTAACAGACCCTATTTTAACCTGAGTGCCCTAGTTCTGAATTCCATTAGGAGGGGAAACATAATGTCAGCAATTACTCTAACAAACCCCATCAGAACTTTGTTTTCAACAAGGTCACATCTCATAATTCTAAACTCCCAGGGTAGGTGCTCAAATTTTCATCAAAGATAACCCTTTATCCCAGTAATCAGCAAAGTAAATCTGCTTTGAACTGCTTTCAAGACAAGTAAATCCCAGCTAGGTAACGAGACAAAACAGTACAGAAACCAATGCCATATTTGTGGCAAGACACCTTGACTTGTATAGTCCACCCATCTTGTAGTAGAAACCAATATTCCTTGTGCCTTCTTAATTATTTACTGTGCCTTCATGTGACCGCTTTGTGATTCGTGTTCAACATACCCATATCTTTCTGCATTGCTACATTCTTGATATGAGAATTTAAATTGGATATGTATATTTTATACGTATTTATTTTTTATGGTTCTCTAAACTACTCAAACCAATGACATTTTTGCTTTATTTTTTCTTATCTTCCTCCCCGGCTCCATCCCCAAATTGATACCTTCTGAAGATTACATTCCCTACAGTGTGGAAATAGGCCATTTGGCCTAACAAGTCCACACTGACCCATTTCCCTCTGACTAATGCACCTAACACTATAGGTAATTTTAGCATGGCCAATTCACCTGACACGCACATCTTTGGATTGTGGAAGGAAACCGGAGCACCCAGAGGAAACCCGCAGCAGACACAGGGAGAATGTGCAAACTCCACATAGATAGTTGCCTGTGGCGGGAATCAAAACCAGGTCCCTGGTGCTTGAGGCAGCAGCGCTAACCACTGAGCCACCGTGCCGAAGATACAAGAGGCTGTGCAATCTTGTAGCTTTATTCTCTTAGTAAGTACTTGGGATCTCAACATTTGTCTACATTTAAAAAAGCTAACTGGTCCTTAGACAGGCCATAAACATAAAGCCAGCGGCCTGGTCTGATATCATAATTAGGCTTCTGTAACTGCCATTATTTAAGTCCCTAGGTTTAGACTTACAATTCTCATCTGTGAAATACTACCTTGTTGTGAACTAAAACAGAAAGATAGAAATTGCTAGGGAAACTAAGCAGTTCTGGCGGCATCAGTGGAGAGACATCAGAGACAAACTTTTGGGTTCAGTGACCCTTCTTCAGAACTGTAGCTAGACAAAGGTCGGTTTATATACACTACTGAAGATGGGGTGGGCGAAGTAGAGGGCGATAATGTAAAGGAGTAATTGATGAGTGGAAATAGAGCCCAGATGGAGAGAAAAAGTTAGGCAGACAAAGGGATTAATAATGTAAGCCAAGGAGAAAGAAGAGCTGATAGTGGGCAAAGTGAGTAGGGGAGAATGGGTTGGCTGTGCTGAAAGCAAACCACACCATCATTGGGCCTGGGATGTGGGGATGGGGAAAGGACTTGGAAGAAGCAGTCCAGGCCCAAAAATTATTGACCTTAATATTGAGTCCTGAAGGCTGCAAGGTGCCCCACTGGCAAACGAGATTTGGTTCTTCCAGCCTGCATTGAACCTCGGTGCTGCAGGCCCGATATAGAAATGCTGGCATAGGAACACAGTGGTGCACTGACGGACAGGCAACTGGAAGCCAGGTCATTTTTATGGACAGAATGTAGATATTCTACAAAGCTGTCACCCAGCCTCCCAAAGTAAAGATCACATGGTGAGGGCTAGATTGAGTGCAGAGCAGGTAAACAGCCTCCTCATCTGGAATGTGTGACAGGAGCCTTGGTGCCTGCTCTCTACAGATGCAGTCAGGCCTGCTGAGTTTCTCCAGCAACTTCTGTTACTGCTTCAGATTTCCAGCATCCACAGTTCTTTGTTTTATTTTCATGTTATAATCACTTTTACCTGGAGGACCATTGACTGTGAGATTCTAAATTAATTCTTTACCGTTACACATTACTAACTGTTCCCTGGTTGGTTCAAGGTGCATTGTTCTGAGGAACTGTTCCAAATACACCTAAGAAAATTCTGCTTGAGGTTCTTCACTAATATTGTCTAATCTATGGGGATTTAAATCACATCAATCATTGCCATGCCTTTCATACAAATCCCAACTACTTCTTGATAGAAACAGCATCATGCAATGTAACTATCTATTGTTAGGGAATCTATAACCTACTTTCACAATTGACTTCTTTCATTTACAATTCCTTATCCATACCAAACTGATTCTATAACTTGGTTTTTTGTACCAAGATCAGTTATCACTTACGGATTGATCTTATTTTTTTGATCATAAATTTAACCCAACACCCTTTCCTTCTTCCCTGTTGATCCAAAACATCAGATATCCATGAACAGTCAGGTCTCAGCCTTTCCTAGGACTTAGAATCCCTACAATGTAGAAATGGGCCCTTCAGCCTAACAAGTGTGGACAAGTGTGAGGTGATACACTTTGGACGGAGTAATCGGAATGCAAAGTACTGGGCTAATGGTAAGATTTTTGGGAGTGCAGATTAGCAGAGAGATCTCGATGTCCATGTACACAGATCCCTGAAAGTTGCCACCCAGATTGACAGGGTTGTTAAGAAGGCATACAATGTTTTGGCTTTTATTAATAGAGGGATTGAGTTCCGGAACCAGGAGATTATGCTGCAACTGTACAAAGCTCTGGTATGGCCACACTTGGAGTATTGTGTACAGTTCTGGTCACCGCATTATAAGAAGGATGTGGAAGCTTTGGAAAGGGTGCAGAGGAGATTTACTAGGATGTTGCCTGGTATGGAAGGAATGTCTTACGAGGAAAGGCTGAGGACCTTGAGGCTGTCCTCGTTAGAGAGAAGGTTGAGAGGTGACTTAATAGAGACATACAAGGTAATCAGAGGATTAGATAGGGTGGACAGGGAGAGCCTTTTTCCAAGTATGGGGAGGCAAACACGAGGGGACACAACTTTAAAGTGAGGGGAGATAGGTATAAGACAGATGTCAGAGGTAGTTTCTTTACTCTGAGAGTAGTAAGGGTATGGAATGCTTTGCCTGCAACGGTAGTAGATTCGCCAAGTTTAAGTGCATTTAAGTCGTCATTGGACAGGCATATGGACGTACATGAAATAGTGTAGGTGGGATGGGCTTCAGATTAGTATGACAGGGCGGCGCAACATTGAGGGCTGAAGGGCCTGTATTGCAGGGTAATATTCTATGCTCTATGTTCTAAGTCCACACTGACCCTCCCTTATTTCTCTACATTTCCTCTGACTAATGCACCTAACACTATGGGCAATTTAGCATGGCCAACCCATCTAAGCTGCACATCATTGGACTGTGGGAGGAAACCCACACAGACACGGGGAGAATGTATAAACTTTACACAGACAGTTGCCCGAGGCTGGAATCAAATCTGGGTCCCTGGCATTGTGAGGCAGTAGTGCTAACCACTGAGCCACCGTGTTGCCCGTCTCTTTGCCTGTCATGAATCAGGTTGATGTCCTCAGTGCTACCAGTGTGGCACTGTGTAGTTCTCAGAATTGACATTCCACTCTACTTTCTCTTTCTGGTTGACCCAGTATCTTGTTTCCATATTACTTTCTTTAAGTCAGCAAAAGTAAACTCTTCCTTCCACACCAGCCTTAAATTAGCAGAGCACTTTTCTTTGCTGCTACACAGTAATGTGGACAACAGATTGACAGTTACTATGTTGTCAAAAATATCCACAATGGAGTTGAAATGGGTGGTAAATCAGGCTACGATAAGCTGTGCGCTTGGTGAAAAGTTTGTATTTTTTTCATGTATGATGTCCCCTTTAAGGCTAAAGTGAAACTGGGGAGTATTCTGAAACAGGGTTAATTAGTTCCCTGATTATGACATTGCTAGTTTCCAACAAATGCCCATGTGAAATTCAGAACACACATTTTGTGAGTGAAAGATCATAAGAGTTAGAAACAGGAATAGGTCAACTGGCCCATTGAGCCTGAACTTGATCAAAAGTTAAGCTACCAAAAGGTAATTGCAACATTGTCTGATCCCAGCTTGTCTGGTGACTGGCAGTTCAGAATTACATGTGAAAGGAAGTTCGTAACAAGATCATAAGATATATGAGTAAATGTGGGCCATTTCACTCATTGAGCCTGTTCTTTCATTCAGTAACATCATGGCTGATGCGGCTGTGGCCTTAACTCCTCTCCTGCACCTTCCCCATAACTTTTAACTTCTGTATCAATCAAAAATCTATCTAACCCAGTGCCTAGAGCTATTTGTGGAAGAGAGCTCAAAAGACTAAAACCGTTTGAGAGAAGATATTTCTCATCTAAATATTAAATGGAAGATTCTCTATTTTGATCTGTACTCCCCAGTTCTAGACTCCCCAAGATAGGAAGAATCCTTGAAGTTTCTACTCTGAGAAGCTTCCTTACATGTTTCAAAAAGATCATGTCTCACTTTTCCAACCCAATTAATCTTTCCTTATAAGTAAACCCCTTCAACCCAGGGTTAGGCCCAGTCAAGCTCCTCTAAAATGCTTCCCAAGCAATTATATCATTCCCTATGTAATGAGAACAAAACTGTACACAATACTCAAAAATAAGTTGCAAAATTGCTCTGAACAGTTTCACAAAGCCTTCCTTACATTTATACGTCATCCCCCGCACAATTAAGGTCAACGTTCTGCTTGCCTTCCTAACCACTCTGGAGTAACGAGACATCAGCAGAATGTATGAAATTAATTAAATTTACTAATAATGTTAGTGCTACATGTTGACATAGTTGGGACTGAAAGGCAACAAATGTTTTACCAAAATATTAATAGAATATTTGTGTCATTTAAGCTGTAAATAAAGTTTATTTTTAATGGAAAACACTCAGGACTTAAAAAACAGTACTGGGAGTACTACCAATCCTATCACAGTTAAATCCCATACACACAATAAAATGGCTGCTTGGTGGGCGGCATGGTGGCACAGTGGTTAGCACTGCTGCCTCACAGCGCCAGAGACCCGGGTTCAATTCCCGCCTCAGGCGACTGACTGTGTGGAGTTTGCACGTTCTCCCCGTGTCTGCGTGGGTTTCCTCCGGGTTCTCCGGTTTTCTCCCACCATCCAAAAGATGTGCAGGGTCAGGTGAATTGGCTATACTAAATTGCCCGTAGTGTTAGGTAAGGGGTAAATGTAGGGGTTTGGGTGGATTTCGCTTCGGCGGGTCGGTGTGGACTTGTTGGGCCGAAGGGCCTGTTTCCACACTGTAATCTAACCTAATCTAATCTAACTTCTATGAAGCAAGCAATGCTCTCCATGAATGGATCAGATAGGAGAAAGTGAGGACTGCAGATGCTAGAGATCAGAGTCGAACAGTATGGTGTTGGAAAAGCCCAGCCGGTCAGGAAGGAGCAGGAGAGTCGACATTTCAGGTATAAGCCCTTCATCAGGAACAGATGTCTGTTTGATGACAAAGTTAAAAATTACACAAAACCAGGTTATAGTCCAACAGATTTAGTTGGAAGCACTAGCTTTTGCAGCGCTGCTCCCTCAGGTGGTTGTGGTTAAAGAAGCAGCGCTCCGAAAGCTAGTACTTCTAATTAAACCTGTTGGACTATAGCCTGGTGTTGTGTGATTTTAAACTTTGTACACCCCAGTCCAACACCAGCATCTCCAAATCATTTTTGATGACAATATGACATGTCTCAGAATTGATCTCAGAATAGATCTTGGTACTGAAGCAGAACTCTGGGTACTGTCGTTATGATCCCAGCTGATATTATTACTGGATAAGTCAGATCCCAGATTGAAATCTGGTTTGATCGGCCATTTTTATTTCAGATTTACCAAGGGGATATCTCACTGAAACAAAGGCACACTACAGGTTAGATTCTGACAATAAAACTAAAGCAAATGAAGTGAAGATAAAATAGAATAATCCAAACTATTTTCATATAACACAAACTTGCAGATTTAGAAATGCAATAAGAAACAATACCATTAATTCCAAAAAAAGTACCTACAGAGATATGCATCTTCTCTGTCACCTCTATAGGGCATCAAAGGTGACTTCAACTTTTAGTCTCAAGAATCTGATAGCCTCTTCCTGAAGCCTTCCTACCTAGAGATTAAACTTTCTTAATTTCAAATAACTCCTTCAGCGCTTTAGCCAATCACTTCTGATTTGGAACTACTACTGTGCTCCTTATATTGAAGTAATGTATTGTTTAACAATTTTGAACAATCTTTTCCCTTTCTCATGATCAACTGCTTTATACATTTTTTTTCAGCTAAGAACCCTACAGAATTGCCTAAGCTGAAACAAAAACAGAAAGATTTCTCTCAAAGTTATGGATGTTCCCCCGAAACTAAACAAAAACTCCAAAATCTTTCACCTGAAAGCTTAATGTGCTACACTGTACACTTTGTTTGCATGTAAACTCTCCCAATGTAAACAAAATTCCATTAGTTACTGGAAGCTGTTTTAAAATAAGTCATCTTGGCTGAAGAAATACTTCGAAGTTAATAGGCCCCTTCACAGAAAATAGGCCCTGATAGACAGAAAATTCCATATGCTACTCATTCAAAACTTAAAAGTTCATCTGAAAAATAAGTGGTACAAATACACCACACTTCATACAACACTGTGCATATTATGAAGTTGGAAAGGACAGAGAGCTGAAGACAGGAAAACAGGGCTGTGGATTAGACAAGAACCACTTTGCTCTTCCAGTTTTTCCAGAGCCCATCAGGTCAATTAAAGAAATCAAAGAAATGGGACTCTGGGGTTCTTTCTCATCAGGAGTGCCATTGCACGAGTGACAAATGGCTCTTAGATGAACACCTTTTTGGTGTGAACTGTGCCCGTGGACTTTGGATGGAATACAGTTACTGGTGAATGCAACTCAAGAGCTTAAACGATTGACTGAAAGTGAGAGATTCTATGTAGAGCAGGACAAGTGGAAAAATTGAGATTGCGTTTAGTGCCATGTTTGTGTGAGAAGGAATGCAATTGCTTGTGATAACATGAGGTGAACCTTTGATGTATCGCATGCTCAAAGTGAAAATATACATTCTTATTTGAAATATCTTTTGGCAGCTATTGAATGTTTGAATTATATTTATTTTTTGTGGTTCATTTCAGTATAAGTTTTAAAATGTGAAAACTTGTCCATTGAATTTTATTTCATTGGTGTCATGGGGATTGCTTTCTTATAAAGTTGTCAGTTTCTGTGAGGATCACATCACGAACTAATATCATTTCAAAACAAGTTATTAATACATTAGAGTCTCCAGAAAAATGCTTCTCCATACATTTTATTTCAGTTCATTTGCCGCCGTTTTCATTTAGTGTGCTGGTCTCATGTGCTTTGTTTGTATTCTCTTAGCAATATAGGAAGAATTCATGATTATACATCAATGCACTGTGTTCTATCAATTGACATAGTTGCATAACACTACATGTTTTGAGAATAAAGTAGTTTGTCATTGGTGGGGGAAAGGAAACAAGTGATCAAAGTTATCTTTGATATTATATGTTTCCTTTGGACCTTTGAAACCAAGATCCTTTATAAAATGCTAGTGCAGCCACGAGTGGAATATTGTGTACAGTTCTGGTCGCCCCATTACAGGAAGGATGTGGAAGCATTGGAAAAGGTGCAGAGGAAATTTACCAGGATGTTGCCTGGTCTGGAGGGAAGGTCTTATGAGGAAAGGCTGAGAGACTTGGATCTGTTCTCATTGGAAAGAAGAAAGCTAAGGCGGGATTTGATAGAGACATACAAGATGATCAGAGGATTAGATAGGGTAGACAGTGAAAAACGTTTTCCTAGGATGATGATGTCAGCTTGTACGAGGGGGCATAACTACAAATTGATGGGTGATAGATCTAAGACAGATGACAGAGGCAGGTTCTTTATGCAGAAAGCGGTAAGGGCTTGGAATGCCCTACCTGCTAATGTGTCAACTCAGCCACATTAGGGAGATTTAAACAATCCTTAGATAAGCACATGGATGATTTTGGGATAGTGTAGGGGAACGAGCTGAGAATAGTTCACAGATCAACACAGCATCGAGGGCCGAACGGCCTGTTCTGCACTGTATTATTCTATGTTCTATGTTCTATAACCTACTGTTCCTCAATTGAATATGCTTCCACTCCCTTCATTTCTCATAAGAACTCTATTCAAATTTTCAAGTTGCTCCACCTCTACCTGTTCTAGAAATCCAATTTTCTAAACATGCAATGTTTTCCTGTGCCCTCAAACAAGAAACCTCCTCTACTATATATGACAGGATCCTCAACTATATACATTCTATTTCCCATTCTCTGCTCTTAATCTTTCTTGCTCCTTCCAAGAACTACACTAAGATTCCCCTTATCCTCACCTTTCACCCACCACACTCCATATTCAACAGATTACACTCTGCTATATCTGCCACCTCTAAAGTAATGCCACCAGCCCTTTGTTTTCCCTCTCATCACTTTGGAGGCGTTAGCTTCTTCACAGTACTCTTGCAGAATCATAAATGACCACAATATCTCTCCCTTTGCATTGACATTTTCCCATAAATGTCCACCTCTCCCTTTGCAACACTCAAGGCTGCTGCTTCAGATTCAACACTTATTGCAAACACAAGGCTTTATAAGTTGACGATGTTTTGGACTCATGGTATAGTGGAGGAATGAAGCACATTATGTGTTCTGCTTCCAACAACAAGCCCCTGTGGTTTGGTTACCGTGGGACAAAAGGACTGAGGTGCGAGGCAATGAAAATTCATGCATCAGATCCTATATTGGAAAGAAATGGAATAGCAGCTGTTCTAATTGTAGCCATTCGGGTTATGAACAGAGAGAGATGGGAGGCTCTTACAGAGACAAAGACTGCAGTTGTTTGCAAAAATGAGAAGGCTGCAATCCTTTGCCAGCTATGAGGCTGAATGTGGGAGACATGATGGTCCCTGATTGAAGAGATATCCTACGGCATTATAAAGGCGAAGCTAGGAGAAGAAGGGCCTTATTGCTGGTGATCAGTTTGAAAATCTTCCAAAAACAGAATGCGTTTTAGTGACCTCTTCACATTTTGACTTGTGAGACATGAACCATTTGGAAACTCGAGTGACTATGGATTATTTCCTATGATGATTTTAATCACAGGGAAGCATGCTGTAATGCAAGTGCCAGGAGAATGGGTGCAATGGTCATATTAAAAAGGGTCACTTTTCTGTAATTTAAGTTGATAGCTGACTTTTGGGTGATGCTTAGCTGTTTTAGTCTGTTTGCTATAGAAAAATTCTTTACTTTGCAAATCATGTGCAGTTCTTTCAAGCTGATCATTGGGAATTCAAGTCTCTTTTTACAGGCCATTGGTTCCCATTTGGATTGTAACTTACTGATTTGTGGGTACTACTTCCAATTTAGTAAACCTGTGCTCCTCACAGAATGGTTTCTTCCATAATGGGGAGACAACACAGACTGTGGGACTGATTTGCGGGCCACCTGCCTTGACACTGCAAGCTTCCAATCACTTGTCATTTTAATTCTCCATCTCAGTCGAACATTGATGGCTCTGTTATCAGTTTCCCAGTGTGTTCTAATGAATTTCAATATAAGTTTGAGGAACTGTCTCTTATCTTTCAGTTCAGACACCTTACTGCCTGACAGACTCAGAGCTGAGATTGACAATTCAGATCATAACATCTGCCTCCATTTTTGCAGGTGGCAACTGTTGGCATTGACTCTGCTATTTCCCCATTCATATTCCCTTTGATCATCTTTGTCACTTTATTTGTCCCAATACAATCACATTTTGTCTCACACCATCACCTCTTTTATCATTTAATCTCTCCTGCTTGCTACGCAGTTGTAGACCCTCCTTCTTTGTCCCCTATACCCAGCCATATTTTATCTCTGTTTCTTTCCACTTATGGCAAATGATCACTGATTAGCACTGCTGCCTCACAATGCCAGGGACTTGGGTTCGATTCAGCCTCAGGTGACTATCTGCATGGAGTTTGCACACTCCCCCCCCATATATGTGTGGATTTCCTCTGGGTGCTCCGGTTTCTTCCCACAGTCCAAAGATGTGCAGGTTAGGTGGATTGGCCATAGATTTCAGGGATGTCATAGAGTCATAGAATCACAGAGATGTACAGCAAGGAAACAGACCCTTTGGTCCAACCGGTCCATGCCGACCAGGTATCCCAGCCCAAGGGCAACCTTTTTACGCAGAGGGTGGTACGTGTATGGAATGATCTGCCAGAGGAAGTGGTGGAGGCAAGTACAATAGCAACATTTAAAAGGCATCTGGATGGGTATATGAATAGAGTCATAGAGATGTACAGCATGGAAACAGACTATCTGCATGGAGTTTGCACATTCTCCCCGTATCTGCGTGGGTTTCCTCTGGGTGCTCCGGTTTCCTCTCGCAGTCCAAAGATGTTTGGTGAATTGGCCATTGTGTTCAGGAATGTCATAGAGTCATAGAATCAGAGAGATGTATAGCATGGAAACAGACCCTTCGGTCCAACCCGGCCATGCTGACCAGATATCCCAACCCTATCTAGTCCCACCTGCCAGCACCCGGCCCATATCCCTCCAAACCCTTACTATTCATATACCCATCCAAATGCCTTTTAAATGTTGCAATTGTAACAGCCTCCACCACTTCCTCTGGCAGCTCATTCCATACACGCACCACCCTCTGTGTGAAAAAGTTGCCCCTTAGATCTCTTATGTCTTTCCCCTCTCACCCTAAACCTATGCCCTCTAGTTCTGGACTCCCCCACCCCAGGGAAAAGACTTTGTCTATTTATTCTATCTATACCCCTCATCATTTTGTAAACCTCTATATGGTCACCTCGCAGCCTCCGACACTCCAGGGAAAACAGCCCCAGCCTGTTCAGCCTCTCTCTGTAGCTCAAATCCTCCAACCCTGGCAACATCCTTGTAAATCTTTTCTGAACCCTTTCAAGTTTCACAACATCTTTCCGATAGGAAGGAGACCAGAATTGCATGCAATATTCCAACAGTGGCCTAACCAATGTTCTGTACAGCCGCACATGACCTCCCAACTCCTGTACTCAATACTCTGACCAATAAAGGAAAGCATACCAAACACCTTCTTCACTATCCGATCTACCTGCTACTCCACTTTCAAGGAGCTATGAACCTGCACTCCAAGGTCTCTTTGTTCAGCAACATCTCCCTAGGACCTTACCATTAGGTGTATAAGCCCTGCTAAGATTTGCTTTTCCAAAATGCAGCACCTCACATTTATTTGAATTAAACTCCATCTGCCACTTCTCAGCCCATTGGCCCATCTGGTCCAGATCCTGTTGTAATCTGAGGTAATCTTCTTCACTGTCCACTACACCTCCAATTTTGGTGTCATCTGCAAACTTACTAACTATACCTCATATGCTCACATCCAAATCACTTATATAAATGATAAAAAGTAGAGGACCCAGCACCAATCCTTGTGGCACTCCACTGGTCACAGGCCTCCAATCTGAAAAACAACCCTCCACCACCACCCTCTGTCTTCTACCTTTGAGCCAGTACCTTGTCAAATGCCTTACTGAAGTCCATACAGATCACATCTACCGCTCTGCCCTCATCAATCCTCTTCGTTACTTCTTCAAAAAACTCAATCAAGTTTGTGAGACACGATTTCCTTCTCTAGTAGGTACATCCATATACGGAATCAGAAAATTTTCTTATACACACTTAACAAATTCCTCTCCATCTAAACCCTTGTCACTATGGCAGTACCCAGTCTATGTTTGGAAAGTTAAAATCCCCTACCATAACCACCCTACTATTCTTACAGATAGCTGAGATCTTCTTACAAGTTTGTTTCTCAATTTCCCTCTGACTATTATGGGGTCTACTATTCAATCCCTATGAGGTGATCATCTCTTTCTTATTTCTCAGTTCCTCCCAAACAATTTCCCTGGATGTATTTCCAGGAATATCCTCCATCAGCACAGCTGTAATGTTATCCCTTATCAAAAACGCCACTCCCCCTCCTCTCTTGTTTCCCTTTCTATCCTTCCTTTAGCATTTGTATCCTGGAACATTAAGCTGCCAGTCCTGCCCATCCCTGAGCCATGTTTCTGTAACTGCTATGATATCCCAGTCCCATGTTCCTAACTACGCCCTGAGTTCATCTGCCTTCCCTGTTAGGCCCCTTGCATTGAAATAAATGCAGTTTAATTTATTAGTCCTACCTTATCCCTGCCTGCCGTGACTGTTTGACTCGCTTCTGTTCTCAACTGTACCCGTCTCAGATTGATCTCTTTCCTCACTATCTCCCTGGGTCCATCCCCCCCCACCTTACCAGTTTCAATCCTCCTGAGCAGCTCTAGCAAATCTCCCTGCCAGTATATTAGTCCCCTTTCATTTTAGGTGCAATCCATCCTTCTTGTATAGGTCACTTCTACCCCAAAAGAGTTCTAATGATCCAAAATTGTGAATCCTTCTCCCATACACCAGCTCCTCAGCCATGCATTCATCTGCTATGTCCTCCTATTCCTGCCCTCACTAGCTCATAACACCAGGAGTAATCCAGACATTACTACTCTCGAGGACCTCCTTTTTAAATTCCTGCCTAACTCTCTAATTTCCCTTTAGGATCTCAACCTTTTCCCTTCCTAAGTCATTGTTTCCAATGTGGACAATGACCTCTTGCTGACCCCTCTCCCCTGTGAGAACATTCTGCACCCTCTCTGAGACATCCTTGATCTTGGCACCAGGGAAGCAACACACCATTCTGATTTTTCGCTGCTGGCCACAGAAACGTCTGTCTGTACCTCGGACTAGAGAATCCCCTAACACAATCGATCTCTTGGAACCCGACGTACCCCTTGTTGCATTAGAGCCATGTGTAGGTTAAGTGCATTAGTCAGGGGAAATGTAAAGTAATAGGGTAGGGGAATGGGTTTGGATGGCGTACTCTTCAGAAGATCGGTGTGGACTTGTTGGGCCAAATGGCCTGTTTCCACACTGTAGGGATTCTATGATCAAGTTGAAATGCTGACTCTATTTGATTCTGCGCAGAAGCTGGCTGACCATTTACTATTTTTTATTTCACGTTTCCAGCAACAGCAGTTATTTGTTTTTTCTCTTTTAATGATGTTGCAAATGAGTATTGCCCTTTGACCCACCTCAAGAAAGCGTGGATTTCTCTGAACATCTTCAGTTTGGCCATCTGTAGATGTGTTGTGATATGTATGTGAGGGCAGGCCACATTAAACCAGCTTCCAAGGATGAAGGTCCAGATTATTTTGTACTCGTCCAATCACAGAAGATGCTGTCACTTGTTCCAACTAGCAAATGGGACCCTTTATGGATATAACATGTGTTGTGGTAAATAGGACTTTGCCAAAAGAAGGCACTCAGAAGCAAAGAAACCTGCATTTACTTCTTGACTCTTGAAAGTAACCCCAGTTGGCATGCGATGGAGTTACAATGATTTTAAGGTTGGTAGTGGCAATGGTTGACATCCTGGATGAGACATACCCAAATGCTGTAGCTTTATTCCCAGCCAGCCATGTCTTCTAACCTTGCAAGAAATCTGCAAATTCCAAACTTGGAACCAGTTCTGTGCTCAGCAATGGCACTAACAACCTGTATTCTAACACTTGGTGATATAAACTGTTACCATGGCAATGCACTGAGCCATTTCACTTACTGATCTTCCTGTCAATAATCAACTGGCAGTTTGCACATGTAAAGTAGTTAATGTATGAAGTGTGACACTAAAACTGTACAGAAAGATGAGACCATATTAAAACAGGCATAAATTACTGACAAGCCTTGTCGCTCTCAGTTCTCTGCTTTAACCCATTCTAAAGGCCCTGCTCATTAGAACGAGTCACTCATTTCCAACATTGTCTTAAAAATCAATCTTGGCAATCCAACAATTAACTGACAACATTAATCTAAGCAGATGCAATGAATTAATTTGGCTCATCACTAATTACCCTGCTGATGAGCTCCTCCTCAAGAGAGTTAGCAAGTTATTGCCACTTACCCCAACTTCAACATGGTCTGACCCCTTATCATCCTGCTTATGGAGTACCTCAAAGTAGTACCTTCTTGCAGAAATAACACTGTGGAGAAAGGAGAAGCATTGATGAGACAACGTTTTAGAAGTATAAGCTGGATTTTCATTACTGAAGAGTGGCTAGCTCAGGTCACAGAAACTTCCTGATTGGGCTGCTCCAGCCCGGTTTAGAGACCTGACAAACTTTTCACTCGGGGGAAACTGGGCTGGGAAACCATCAGGCCTGCCAGAAGCAGAATATAAGCAACCACAGAGGTAGGCAAGTGCAGAGGCAGGGCTGTTTAGGAGGACTACGTCAGTTTTCCCTCAGGTTCTTTAGACATCACCTCTCACAACGCCATATCTCCCACCCATCTCTAAGGCTGCTCCATACCCACACCCCACCCACTTGTTCCATCAGAATCCCTGGCCCCCTCATTTCGCTATACCACCTCCATATCCACGCATCCAGAATCTATTCTGGGCACAGCCATGTAGAAACAAAAGAAAACTTGTAATTTATGCAACTCTTACTCATGTGTGCCTGATAGTGAAAATCTCCCATTCATTACACCCATTCAAAGCTTTTCAGTTTCAGGTGGTTAACCTCTTATAAAAACAAATCCTTCAGAACCCCATGCTGAGATAAGTGTCGCTTATGAAACTTATTGAAGCATTCACAATGACATAATAACAGCCCTTTGGAAATGTCAATAAAGAACTGTATCAAAACTGCATGAACAGATGGGAGGATTTTTTTTTCCCTGACTGATACAACGTGGCCTGTCACCATCCTCTGGCTCCTCCATTACCACCCAAACCCTGCTCCCCCCTCTTTATGTGCTGCTCCCCCTCCCCACAACCCCAATCCTGAAGAGGGGTTACACCCAAAACGTTGACTTCTCCACCTCTTGATGCTGCCTGGCTTGCTGTGCTCTTCCAGCCTCCTGAGTGTCGACTACAGCAACCTAGCAGAGGGTGTTTTTGTTTTAAACTCCGCTTGACAGTGTGAGCCTGTGTTAGTGGCCTGGATATTCTGAGCAGTGACACTGTCATGCAGACTGCAACTCTGCCCTTCTTTAAATGAGAGGAGGGCACTCTGTATTTCCGACAGAAGATTCCACTCAGCATTCCATAACTCCATTCTGATCATCCTTTGACAGAGCAGGACTGTCAGGGAAAGGCAAACCGTACCCCCTGTTTTCACAGCAACTCAGTTGTCGTATTTTGTAAACTTCCTGACTGCCACTTTGATAGCTGCTAGGATAAGGGCGAGTACATAAGTTTAAGTGTGACGTCAGGGTGCTAGAAGCGTGGGGTGCAGATGGGTAGGGACTAGGGGACCAGGAAGTAGGATCTTAGCTAAGGTAATGGTAGGGTAACAGAGGTAGCATGTCAGCTGGGTACAGGGCAGGGTGCTTGCTGAGAAGGGTGCCAGCTGGATAGTGAGGAATTGGGCCAAAGGGGAAGGATACCAGTTTCGTAGGATGTAGGGCACCAGGGGATAGGGTGTCAGCTGGTTAGGATGTCAAGTGGGAAGGGTTTAGTGAGCACCATGGGGAGCATGCTAGGATGCAAAGGTGGCCAGGGTGCTAAGTGTAGAGTAGACCAGGTGAGTGGAATAAATCAAGCAGTGGATGTTGTGTCCAGAAAGGCCAACTCTGGGGATGGGGAAAAGGCGATCAGGTGCAGAGCTGGGGCAGTGGGGTTGTTGGGCATGTTTAGTGGCAGGGAAGTGGGGCAAGAGTGTCCAAGGGCAGGAGAAGGGGGTTGTGTACAGATCAGGGGTGGTCTAGTGCAGATTGGGGTAAGGCGAAGTGTGTCCATTGGTGGGGGAAGGAGGGTTAGGTAGGCAGTTAGTCAGGTGCTGAAAGGTGTCAGGTCATGGTCTGAGGGGGGGGCAGCTGTAAATGGTCTGGGGAAGATACATTTGGGCTGTGTGTAGTCTAAGTATTGGGCTAGTTGAATAGTTACTGAGGAGTTTGACTATGTATGCAATAGCTTAACTTTTACTGCAGCGGAGGCCTCCAAATTCTCCACACAAAATGAAGACTTCCAGAAAGTTCCAGGTGTAGGAAAATTGCCGAGTTGAATTTTCACCTTGCTGGGCAATTTCTTCAGAACATGCTCTGATGGGAATTCCACAGGAATAACAAGTGTCAGGCCAGCAGAAAACAAGGGCCATTAATATTTGAAGTGAGCAGGATATAACATTAAAAATCACACACAACACCAGGTTATAGTCTGACAGGTTTAATTGGAAGCACACTAGCTTTCGAAGCAACGCTCCTTCATCAGGTGATTGTGTTGATGAAGGAGCGATGCTCCAAAAGCTAGTGTGCTTCCAATTAAACCTGTTGGACTATAACCTGGTGTTGTGTGATTTTTAACTTTGTACACCCCAGTCCAACACCGGCATCTCCAAATCATGCAGGATATAAAATAGCTTCAGTCTAAGAAACTTAAATGGTCTTTGTCTGCCCTATAAAGTGCTAACAACAACTCCATCTGTTGGTGACTTTTATACTGCGTGCCAAGGCCCTGGCAAAAGCTGAATGGTTTCAATGTCTCTGCAGGATTAGAGATTCCTCTCCTGTGAATCACTCATCCTCCACCATCCTCCCATGCCAGCAAAACTAGACCTGTTCCAAAAAGGGACACAACTTCCAGATCTGGGTTTGCGCAACCCGTCTTAAAGGTTTGCAGAGTCAGGGAGACACTGTGAAACTCCTACCTTGCACCTCTGAGTTGCCGTTGAATGCCGTGGTGCTGTTTCTTCAGGATGGTCTGATCCCAACTCTGATGGCTGCCATTCATTACGTAGCATGACTAGATTGTCTCTTCCCTCAACCTCGTGTGTCACTGCTGGGGTCTGTCACTGCTGGGGTCTGTCACTGTTGGGGTCTGCCACTGCTGGGGTCTGTCACTGCTGGGGTCTGTCACTGTTGGGGTCTGCCACTGCTGGGGTCTGTCACTGTTGGGGTCTGCCACTGCTGGGGTCTGCCACTGCTGGGGTCTGTCACTGCTGGGATCTGCCACTGCTGGGGTCTGTCACTGCTGGGGTCTGTCACTGCTGGGGTCTGCCACTGCTGGGGTCTGTCACTGCTGGGGTCTGTCACTGCTGGGGTCTGTCACTGCTGGGGTCTGCCACTGCTGGGGTCTGTCACTGCTGGGGTCTGTCACTGCTGGGGTCTGCCACTGCTGGGGTCTGTCACTGTTGGGGTCTGCCACTGCTGGGGTCTGCCACTGCTGGGGTCTGTCACTGCTGGGGTCTGCCACTACTTTTCCTGGCAATGTGCCAAAAACAAAAATAAAGCCAAGAATAGCCCATTGAGGAAACTGGGAAGCAAGATTCTACTGAGTAGCCAGGCGTGGTTTCATGATCAAAACAATCGTCCACATGCTCACGGTTCACTCTGTTTGAAAATGGATCTCTTCCACATTCCTTGCATGGTTCAGTGATCAATACATACCCCATGAAGGAAAAACAGGAGGAATTCGTACCCCGGTCAGTTGTGCAGACACTGGGTGAGCTCAGCTATGTTATTAGCTGTATTTTCCTTCATGGTGGAGCAACCAGTTAAAGGAGAAGCATTGCCACTGGGTGAGGTACCAAATGAATGCCAGAAGGAGGTATTACCATGATGGAGAGAAAACAACAAATCTAGAGAACAAAGCGTGGGACTGGTGAGGAGCAGAGGATTCAAGAGCACAAGTAATTCCCAGAGCTTTTGAGTCAGATGTCACACAAGTTAACACAATAGCACAATATGTGTCTCAACCGCAATTCTGAAAACTTGAACTCGAGCTTTGGTTTTGCGCTGGAAAAATAACTTGAAATTTGAAAACCAATGGGACTGCCATGTGAATATAACCATAACCTTTAAGAACATGACATTTGAGACAAAATCGATTACAATTTGGATAACTGCAACAGCCGACTGCACTGAAGTTTCTGCTGAGCACTGATAGTATTGGATTGTAGCTGTCAGCCAATCCATACTGCAATGTAGGCCTACCAGCGTCACGCTTTTAAACAGAAGGCCACTTTTGGAGCGGCAGCTTCTCGAAGACTAATCAACATCAAAGCAAGTTACTGATTGAAGTCTGAAGCCTACAGTCAATAAATCTGTTTCTCTAAGACGTCTGGCTGGCAGTGGGACAGGGCTGATTGCCCCCGTGTTCTCTTTTTCATTCAGCTCTCTGCCAGTGCCTGCATCAACTTCAAGTTAAAAATTGCTTATTATGCGCATCAGTGCAAGTGAACTTGAATTAATAGCAGTGAGAACCATTTGACTGGGAACATCTTAAAGTCCCTGGATGCTGTTCTTTAACTCTGGATTTAATTGCGTTTGATGGTGAGAGAAATTAAAGTGTAATAAACAGGTGTAGTTTAATCACTGCACAATGCCTCTTAAACCAGCCTTCCCATTTGAAAGAGACAAGGCGTAAACGAACTAAGCTATAAAAACTGTGTCTTTTGGTGGAATTGTAATGCTGTGAAATAGTGTTCTATTCTGAAGCACAGATCAGGTTCATCGAAGAACGTAGGATACAAAATAACTTCAGTTCAGAAATTTAAATTAGATTAGATTAGATTACTTACAGTGTGGAAACAGGCCCTTTGGCCCAACAAGATGGACCTTGTCTGCCCAAAAAGAGTGCTTTCATAAATAAAAGAAAGCTTTAAACTTGTGCTGGGAGACAATGGCAGTTGTATAAAGCTTTTAAAAAAACACTGCTCTCAAATTGGGCTTGCCATAGTTCACTGGAGAAAGAAAAAGGAGATTCGTTCTGTATATGGGTTGTGAAATAATTGACCTGAACCTGAAAACTACCTGTTAAATTATGAGCACAATTTGTGTAAAATTTACTTCTAATTGCTTAATTTTAGAAGGGCAATCTGACTGGCGATTTTAAAATATTAAATGGATTTGATAACGTAGATACATGTCATATTCTTGTGCTCCTTAACACTCTCATACTGGATTGATAGTAGCATAGGTTTGATTTACTTGGAAATCATCATCATTTGGAGTTACAAAGCAACTTAGGTGCATACCTTCTGTCTAGCCTGCTGCTTCCTGGAGTGTTCATGGCTGCTGGTCAAGAGGTGTCATCCTGGTTCCTTAGTGGCATTGTAACTCATTGGTTAGCCTGTGGAGTTTGCATATTCTCCCTGTGTCTGCGTGGGTTTCCTCCCACAGTCCAAAGATGTGCACATTAGGTGGAGTGGCCAGGTTAAAAGTTGCTGTGTAATGCCTAAGGATGTGCAGGTTAGTTGGGCTTGGCATGGTAAAAACATCACATGAGGTTGCTGGGTGTGAGTGGAATGCTCTTCATGGTGTCGGTGCAGAATCAATGGGCCAAATGGTCTCTTTCTGCACTGTAGAGATTCTATGATTATTAACATACTCCGCTCTTAACAGAGAACACATTTCCTCTGGTGGAGGAATCGAGAATGAGGGAACACGATATCCAAAATTAGAGCTAGGCCATTTAGCAGGGAAATCACATTCCCACACAAGGAGTAGCAGTAATCTGGAAACCTCTCCCAAAAATGCCTGCTGAGACAACTAAAGTTCACGAGACTGAGATTGATGTATTTTTGGTAGATAAGGCAAACGTGAGGACTGCAGATGTTGGAGATCAGAGTCAAGATCAGAGTGGTGCTGGAAAAGCACAGCAGGTCAGGCAGCATCCGAGGAGCAGGAAAATCGACGTTTCGGGCTGGAGCCCTTCATCAGGAAGGTCTGATGAAGGGCTCCTGCCCAAAATGTTGACTTTCCTGCTCCTCGGATGCTGCCTGACCTGCTGTGCTTTTCCAGCACCACTCTAATCTTGATTTTTGGTAGATGTTGATATTCCACTTTTTCTTCAAAAAGATACATCTGGTGTTGTCCATCATAGTTGGCACAGACTGTAAAGCTCTCTCCTCAAAATCTATCAAAGGTATCGAGCTGCACCCTTTATTTTATATTTTATTAGGTGGAGGGAAGTGAAACTATTTTTTCACAGGAGCTATTATTTCAGCAATTTCTAAACTCAAGGCTATAGAAAGTTAAAAGCTTCCCTGCACATTGCGACCCCCAAGCCTGAAGAATGCTGTACATCACAGTCTCACATAACCCTCCACATAAGAATGTAAGAAACAGGAGCATCTGGCCCCTGAAGCCCATTCTGCCATTTAAGAAGATCATGGCTACTCTTTCACCTGGACGCAGCTCCACTTACCCAACTGCTCCCCAGAACCCTTAATTCCTTTACTGTTCAAAAATCTATGTTTTCCTTAAAAGCATTCAACGAAGTAGCCTCAATCACTTCACTGGACAAGGGAATTCCACAGATTCACAACTCTTTGGGTGAAGCAGTTCCTCCTCAGCTCAGTCCGAAATCTGCTCCCCCTTACTCTGAGGCTATGCCCCTTAGTTCTAGTTTCACTTGCCTGTGGAAACAAACTCTATCGTTTGATTCCCTTCATAACTGCATATGTTTCTGTGAGATCCCCCCCCATTCTTCTAAATTCCAATTAGTATAGTCCCAGTCTGCTCAATCTCTCCACATAAGCCAACCCTCTCAACTCCGGCATCAGCGCAGTGAACCTCCTCTGCACTCCCTTCGGTGCCAGTGCATCCTTTCTCGAGTAAGGAGACCAAAACTGTATGCAGTACTACACTAAACATGGCTGTGATTGATTTAGCACTATATTGTAGCAATATGTCGATGACATATTTTATCACTGACACACAGTAGCTTTAAAAAGAATGAAGCTTCACAAGTATCTTTCCTAATTGTTTTGAAGAAGGCACTTTAAGCACAAATAGTGTTTTCTTTATGCTTTAAAACCTCTTATTCTCAAGCTAATAACACTGCTGCTTTATACAACCACAGGGGGAAGGCTGTTTGTCGATGGGCTGGCAACAGGATCTGTGTACAAAGTGAGATTTTGCCCATAATAAGTTGTTGATTGGTTTGTGGAATTGTGACTAGTTGGCAATGCCAATGGCCCTCAGCCTGATGACTACTCTGATTAGCTTCTGAGTAAATTAGCTTCTGGGTAAATTAGCTTCTGGGTGTGAATAATAGAGGCAGGAGCCTTCAGACTGCGTAAGGGTAGATGGCATGTCTTTCTCTACAGTGAAATACCTAAAGCCTGAAGAAAGCCAGTGTTTTTTCCCTCATCATTTGCTGTAAGCAGTAGGAGAAAGTGAGGATTGCAGATACTGGAGATCAGTCGAGAGTGTGGTGCTGGAAAAGTACAGCAGGTCAGGCAGCATCTGAGGAATTTCGGGCATAACCCCTTCCTGATGAGGGGCTGCTGTGCTTTTCGAGCACCACACTCTTGACTCCAACAATGGTAGAGAAGGACTCCTTACATAGATATGGATCTGGGAATACTTTAGAATTCATCAGTCACATTCTTAATCCTGAAGCATTTTCCATCCTGCTTCTGAGGTTTATAACACAAAAGCGCAAAACTTGGGAAAAGAGTTCACTCACAATTTGCCTGTGCCCAGAGATGTGCTCCATGTTACAGAAGCACTGACATTTATAAAGCTCTTTTGATATAATAAAACATCCCAAAGTGCTTGATCACTTGATAATTCTAAAGCAAAATTAGTCACGGAAGGTCATAAAAAGACGTTAGAACAGACAACTGAAAACTTAATCAAACAGGAGGCTTCTAAGGGGCAACTTAAATGAAAAGAGAAACCGAGAAGCTCAGCGAGAAAAAAAAAATCTTGAGCTTAGGGCTCAGGAGGCGAAGGCATGAGCATTAATAATGTTGTGAGTAAAACTGGGGTGCTCAAGAGACCAGAGGTCAATGGGGTGCAGATGTTTCCAATGACTGGACAGTACAGTGATAGAATGGAGTGAGATAATAGAGGAATTTGTAAACAAGCATGAGAATTTTAAAATTGAGGCATTGCCTAACAAGGGATCAGAGTTTCAGAAGAGCTCAAGATTATGGACAGTGGGATATGAGAAACCAGCAGGAGTGCAATACAGTGGTCCTGTTATGAGAGAACAAGGCCATGATTGAACATGTTTGCAGCTATGAACTGAAGCAGGGGTGAAATTATGTAATGGGGCTCAATAATGGCATGAATGTGAGGGTGGAAGCTCATTTATGATGGAGAAATTGAGGACTGCAGATGCTGGAGATCAGAGTTGAGAGCATGGCACCGGAAAAGCACAGCAGATCAGGAAGCAACCGAGGAGTAGGAGAATCGACGTTTTGAGTATAAGCTCTCCATCACCAAACTCTTACCACCTAACGCCTGAAGGAAAAATGCCTCACCTTTCGCCTTGGGGTCCCCCAACCACGTGGGATCAATGAGGATTTCAGCAGTTTCCCCTCCCCTCTCCTTATCCCAGATCCAACTTTCCAACTCAGCACCGCTTTCTTGAACTGTCCTAACTGTCCACCTTCCTTCTCGCCTATCCACTCCAACCTCCATCCGACCTATCACCATCACCCCCTTCATCTATCTGTCGCATTCTCAGCTATCTTCCCCCCAGCCCCAGATCTCTTCCATTTATCTCTCAGCTCATTTATGAGGTCAAACATGACACCAAAGTTGTGAACAGTTTGAATAGTCTTCTCCAGCTCTGAGGACAGTTTCCTGGAGTTGGGAGCTCAGCCATGGAGTTTGCTGAAAAGGGTGGAAGGAAGTGGAAGAGTCTTCTCAGTTTTTTATTGGAGGAAATTTCTGCTCATCCAACATTGGATATTGGATAAACATTGGATAGTTTTACAGAGTGGAAGAATTAAAGAAGATGGGGGAAAGATTGAGTAGCTGTCCTGAGTGTGCGGGTAAATACTAATATTGTACTTTCTTCTATCTATTGATCAGTGAGTGATTCAAGAAAGACATTTCACGTATACATTTTTTCTATACACGTTGGATAGAAATAACATTAAAACAATCAGTTCGGTGAAGTGGGTTGTAGAGTGTTAACCAACTCAAACACACAGAATGTGTCACTTTCTCCTGTTAATTGTTCCAATCCAAAGTGAATTGGTTGTGGTGATCTTAACCCAATTTCATTGTGCAGTGGATAAAATGGAATTTGTTACTGAGTGCTCTCCTCCAACCTGTGGCTGTATCTTTGAAGTGAAAGGAACCTGGAGAAGAGAGCTTGAAGAATAGAGAATCCTAACAAGCAGAACTATTGTCTCAGAGAACCATTGAACTGCATTCCCTGTTGTTTACCTGTGGTTACAATCTGTTTATTTATTTGTAATAGATAACAGTTCATGTTGAGTGCAGAAACCTGGTCCCAAGCGTTCTGTTAACCTGGATTGATCTGACCTGAAAACTGGGGGCTTTGCACACTTTGAGACTTTTTTTAAACTTGCGTGATTTGCTTTCCAGTGCTTTACCCTGTGGCATAACAGCAAGCTGATGCCCATTCTATTTGGCTTTGTACACTACCTGTCTTTATTGCTGTTGCTCTATTCCTCCTGAATTTGGCCCCAAACCGTTTTCATCCATTCTGTGCATCCAACCTGTCCGGTCACAATGATGCTCAGTCACAACAGTCCCTGCACATAGCCCTGTAGCCCACTGACTGTCTTACACTGAATTCTTTCTATGCCCGCAAATTAGAATTGGAAGCATATACACATTCACATTACAGTCCTGCTGAGTTCTGTTTCTGTGATTAGGATGGGAAGTCTTCATGCAAATTTATTTGTTTCAATGAGAACGCAATCTGGATGACATTTATCTAAAAGCATAGGATTCATGTGTAAATTTATAGGGATTATTTTTATTGACATGCTAATGACTTTGGGAGTACACAATTTCTGCACCAGCATTTCAATATTTGTGGAAATGGATCTCAGTAATATTGATTTAATGAAATAGTTCTGGAGAAATTCAAATGCTTTCCAAACTAATAATCCATTTAAAGGAAGATATCATTTCTTGTAAGGGCTGATGGGAAATTACGTAATTTCCATGAAAAACGTGCTTAATCTTGAGTGACATCTGTTGATGTTAAACTCTGAAAACATCAATCAGTCATTCACCTTGAGAGAAAGTCTAAGCAAACAGGAAACAGCAATAAAGCCAAGGTGTCAAGATCACTGAGAACACTTTTAAGAAAATGAGGACACAGTTTATAGAATCAGAGTTCATACAGCACAGAAAAGGACACTTCAGTTCAACGAGTCCACGCTGACCATGTTCCCAAACTAAACTAGTCCCACCTTCCTGCGCTTGGCCCATATCCCTGCAAACTTTTCTTATTCATGTACTTATTCAAATGGCTTTTAAACATTGTAACTGTACCCACACCCACCACTCCCTCTGGAAGTTTATTCCACACATGAACCACTTGCTGTGTCAAAACGTTGCCCCTCATGTCCTTGTTAAATCTTTCTCCTCTCACTTTAAATTTAAGTCCCCTAGTCTTCAAATCCCCTACATTAGGGAAAAGCCACCTGCCTTTCGCCTTATATACACCACTCAGATTTTTATAAACCTCTGTAAGATCACGCTCCTACGATCTAGTGAACAAAGTCCCAGCCTATCCAGCCTCTCCTTATGAGTCAAACTTATAAGTCAAACCCTTATAAGGCAACATCCTGGTAAATCTTTTCTGAACCCTCTCCAGCTTGATCATATCCTTCTTAAAACAGGGCAACCAGAACTTGGAGACAGTACTCCAGGACAGGCCTCACCAACATCCTCGGATAACCACAACATGTCGTACCAACCTGTTTACTCAAAGGTCAGACCAATGAAGGCAAGCGTGCCTGGTTCACCACTTTAGGGAAGGAAATGTGCTGTGCTGACCTGATCTGGACTAGATCCACATATGAATCTTAACTGCCCTTTGAAATGATCCATCAAGCCATGCAGTTTGCCAAATGGAGTGAAAACCTCCAAGGAATATGACTGGACAAATCAGAAAAACAAAACCAGGCACCAGATTTGTACTCTGGTTATACTAGCAGCAGTTCAATTATGCAACTATTCAAGTCCTTCTCAAAGATAATTAACATGGGCAATAAATGATGGCCCAACTCTCAGTAAGGAATAAACAAAAGATGTATATGACCACCTGACCCACTTCAATCCGTCTGAGGAGTGAATGAATTGGTGACTGAAATAAAATTGCTCATATCCTGGAAATTGCTCATATTAGGAGCTGAATGGGAATGTCTGGGCAGGAAGTTGAAGTGCTAGTTCTCTAAAGCTGGGAAGCATCAAGCTCACTGCAAGCAATGGAGAAACAGTGGGGCATCAAGGCTTTAGGAGCAATAGGAGAACCAAGGGAGTACTGGTTAGAGTAGTAGGAAAGGAAATTGGCGAAGGCCAAACATATTTTCTTCAAGGAGAGGTAATTTCACACGACATCTGCCTATAAACTGGGTGCATGATAACACTGAGCACTGAAAACTTGAATGGTTACCAACTCACACGTTGATGAGCAGTAACACTTCCCGAAAGCAGCACAAGCCTGTTGATCAAAACTCTTCTGAAACAAAAAATAAACTGATTTCTACCGCATATTAGCTAAAATTTAGAAATTTGGAATTTTGTATTGAGTCCAGAAGGGTGTAGAAAATCAGCTGCTGCTTCCCTCTCCCAACCAGAACTGGAAAAGTTTATCAATTTTGTTTCCAATTTCTATTCCAGCCTCTCTTTCACCTGTTTCCATCTCTGTTTCCATCTCCAGGGATAGGCTGGCTACCAATATCCGTTAGAAACCCAATGACTCCCAGACTTACCTTGACTATACATCCTCTCACCCTACTTCTTGTAAAGGCTTTATTCTATACTCCCAGTTCCTCCATCTCCATTGCATGAGTTCCCATGATGCCAACTTTGACAAGGGAGCTTCCAAACTGTTCACTTTCTTCCTCAATCGAGGATTGCACAGCACCATCGTTGACAGGGCCCTCAACTGGGTCTGACCCATCTCCCATACTCCAGCTCTCTCCTCCTGTCTTCCCTCCCACAATAGTGATAGGGTCCGCCTTGTCCTTACCTACCATCCCACCATCATCTACATCCAAATGATCGTTAGCTGCCAGTTCCGCCACCTCCAACTTATACACTCAATGGTAAGGTCCTAGCGAGTGTTGCTGAACAAAGAGACCTTGGAGTGCAGGATCATAGCTCCTTGAAAGTGGAGTCGCAGGTAGATAGGATAGTGAAGAAAGCGTTTGGTATGCTTTCTTTTATTGGCCAGACTATTGAGTACAGGAGTTGGGAGGTCATGTTGCAGCTGTACAGGACATTGGTTAGGCCACTGTTGGAATATTGTGTGCAATTCTGGTCTCCTTCCTATTGGAAAGATGTTGTGAAACTTGAAAGGGTTCAGAAAAGATTTACAAGGATGTTGCCAGGGTTGGAGGATTTGAGCTATAGGGAGAGGCTGAACAGGCTGGGGCTGTTTTTCCTGGAGCTTCGGAGGATCAGAGGTGACCTTATAGTGGTTTTAAAAATTATGAGGGGCATGGATAGGGTAAATAGGCAAAGTCTTTTCCCTGGGGTGGGGGAGTCCAGAACTAGAGGGCATAGGTCTAGGGTGAGAGGGGAAAGATATAAAAGAGACCTAACGGGCAACGTTTTCACGCAGAGGGTGGTGCGTGTATGGAATGAGCTGCCAGAGCTGCAACATTTAAGAGGCATTTGGATGGGTATATAAATAGGAAGGGTTTGGAGGGATATAGGCCGGGTGCTGGCAGGTGGGAGTAGATTGGGTTGGAATATCTGGTCGGCATGGATGGGTTGGACTGAAGGGTCTGTTTCCATGCTGTAGATCTCTATGACTCTAAGATGCCATGACCAGACCTATATTCCCCTCCTGTCCCTTGTATGTCTTCCGCAGGGACCATTCCCTCTGGGGCATCCTGCACCACTCCCACCACCAATCCGCGCTGCCCCCGCCCCTCCGGCTCCCTGAAGCTGCAGGTGTAATATTGCCCGTTTACTTCCTCCCTTTTCAGTATCCAAGGGCCCAAACATACTTCCAGGTGAAGTAGCACTTTACCTGACATCACACAATCTAGTCCACTGTGTTCGCTGCTTACAATGTGGTCTCCTCTACATTGGGGAAACGAAATGTCGACTGTGTGAGTACTTCACAGGACACCTACGTCCTATCCGTAAAAAAAAAGACCCTGAGCTTCCTGTTGCCTACCACTTTAACACCCCACCCTGTTCCCTGGCCAACATCTTTATCTGAGGCTTGCTACAGTGCTACAGTGCTCCAGTGAAGCTCAGCGCAGGCTGAAAGAACAGCACCTCATTTTCCATTTGAGGATCCTGCAGTCCTCTGGTCTCAATCTTAAGTTCAAACTTTAGGGCTTGAGCTCTCCCATGTCCTTACCCCAACCCTCACACCCCAGGCCTTATTATCACATGGTCTGCTATTACAAATAACCCATTGTTAGCCACCAACAGTTCCCATTAACAGCTATTCAACTTCCTAGCTGGATTGTTATCACTCCTTTGTCTGTCTAACTGTTGTTCCCTCTCTTTGGGCTCTAAAACCTACCTATTATTTACTCCTTACCCCCTCCTTCCACCTAATCTTCTGCATATAAACTGACATTTTCCTCGCTACCATCAGTTCTGAGGAAGGATCACGTGACCTGAAACATTAACATTGATTTCTCTCCAGTTGCTGCCAGATCTATTGAGTTTTTCCAGCAATTGCAGTTTTTGTTTGTGTAAGGAATTAGTAATGGTAAGCCAGTGACAAGTAAAGCTGATTATGGGGACCTACTAATGGGCTGTGCTGAAAGCAAACATTGCCATGACAGGGCCTGGGGTGTGGGGGTGGGGAAAGCACATGGATGAAGCTGTTCAGGCCCAAAAAGTATTGAACTGTATATTGACTCCGGAAGACTGCAGCGTCCCCGGAATGGAAAACGTGTTGCTGTTCTTCCAGTCTCACTAAAGCACTGCAGCATGCCCCAGACAATGATGTTGGCCAGGGAATATGGTGGTGTGTTGAAGTGACAGGGCGTTTTTGTGGACAGACATCAGTGTTCTGCAAAGAGGTTGTCCAGTCTATGTTTTGGCTCCACAGTGTGGTTGAGACCACATTGTGATCAGCGGATATAGCCAGCTAAATGGAGTGAGGTGCAGGTAAATTGCTGCATCGCCTGGAAAGTGTGCCTGGGGCCTTGGATAGTAAGGAGGGAGGACATAAATAGGATGTATTGCACCTTCTGCCATTGCATGGGAAGGTGTCATGGGGATGTGGGGAGGTATTGGGAATAGAGGAGTGGACCAGGGTGTACTGGTGGGTATAGTCCCTCTGAACGCTGTTGGTGGGCATCCCGCTGCAAGTGGCAGAAATGGTAACTAATCATCCTCTGGATGTTGGTACTTGTGGCGTGATAAGTGAGGGCCAGGGAATACTATCACTGCTGTAGGAGGGATAGGAAGGGGTGATGGCCGAAGTGCGGGAGATGGGTCAGATATGATTGGGGTCCCTGTCAACCACAGTGGGGGTGGGGGGGGAATCCTCAGTTGAGGAGAAACATGTTCTGAGGCCCCCTCTGCAGAAGATAGATGCAACAGAACAGGTGTGAAGGAGATGGAGAAACTGGAAGACTGGGATGGAGTCCGTAAAGGAATCAGGGTGTCAGTATATATAGTCCAGGTAACCATGGGAGTCTGTAGGTTTGCAATGGATATTGGTGGCCAACCTATGGAATGGAATGGGAGATGTGGAGGAGGGGAAGGGAGGAGTGAGAGATGGACTAGGTGAAAGTGAGAGCAGGGTGGAAATTGGAAGTGAAATTGATAAATCTTTTCAATTCTGAGTAAGAGAGGGAAGCAGCACCGATGATGTCATTGATATACCAGAGAAAGAGCTGTGAGGAGTGGCCCTGTATAGAAGTGGAACAAGGAATGTTCCACGTACCTGGCAAAGACAAGGCATAACTGGGGCCCACGTGGGTACCCATGGCCACACTTGATCTGACGAAAGTTAAAGGAGAAGCTGTTCTCAATGGGGAAATGAAACACAGACTGGGTGACTGCTTTGATGAACACATATGATCTGCCCACAAAAATGACCCTGAGTTTGCAGCTGCCTGCCACACCAACACACCACCATGCTCCCTGGCCAACATCTCCGTCTCAGGCTTGCTGCAGTGCACCAGTGAAGATCAGCGTAAGCTGGAAGAACAGCATCACATTTTCCGCTTGGGTATCCTGCAACTTTCTGAGCTCAATATTGAGTGCAATAACTTTAGAACCCGAACAGCTTCATCCATGTGCTTTCCCCATCCCACACCCCAGGCCCTGTCATGGCATAGTTTGCTTTCAGCATTCCCAACTGCTCCCCGTCCCCATTTTCAACTCTTCTTTCTCCCTGGCTTACCATTATCAGTCCCTTTGACTGCCTGACTGCGGTTCTCTCCTTCAGGGCTCTGTCTGCACCTATCACTTATTCCTTTATCAGTCTCCACCCCTTTCCTCAGCATCTTTTCATAGCTGCTATCAATTCTGAAGAAGGGCCACTGGACCTGAAACGTTAACTCTGCTTTGTCTCCAAGGATGCTGCCGGACTTGCTGAGTTTGTCCAGAAATTTCTGCTTTTCCTTCTGATTTTCAATATCTGCAGTTCTTTGTCTTTTATCATAAAGAAAATCAGTCTAACTGTTGCAGCAGTGCATATTGCATTATTCATGTCAATAAGGCAACAGCGAGAAATGAAACTGCAAACCTTTAGATAACATCAATACAACAGCGGTAGCTATAATTCTTGGGTACAGCAGCTGCTCCCAGGCACCAATAATGAAGTGAGGAATGCTACATGCCCTTTGTTGGTCTGACTGACAGCTGACATTAAAAGAAAGTTATTTTTCAAAAGAAAAGAAATTATATCAAGAGACAAGAGATGGCAGCTGGCACACTAGAAAGGCCAGTTTGCTCGGTCCTAGTTTTGAAATGCCGTAGGTAGAGGAACAACTGATGAATACATCGCCTATTGAGAAATTAACTTTTGTTTCATCGAAGAATGTTAACCGCTGGCAGGGGAATTCAATTCTGTTTGAGGAGAAACACAAGAGTGAAGAAATTATCAACACCCAAACTGATTCTAGTGGATCAGAACAAAGGTCATTCAAACTTGCATGAATGGAAGAATATTGTGCAAGTTCTGCAAATGCGTCAACATTAAGGCTCTCCGTGAGCAGGTCAGATTGTGTCGGACAGAGAGACCTGTGTCATTGGCAATACGCAAAGGTAATGAACTGTCAATCTAGTAAGCAGATTGGAATGAACTCTCGACTGGGGCACATGGTCTCCGAGCTGTGCAAGCACAGATCAGACAGCCAATGGCTCCATTGTTAGTGATGACTCGAACAGCATGGTGCTCAAAGAAGGTGTCTCAGTGGAGAGACTAATGAATCTGCACACAGAGTTCAGCCGATTGCAACAAAATCTCTGCTGGCACTGCATCCCCTTCACTGAAACAATTCCTGATGAAGGACTCCTGCCCGAAATGTCGTTTTACTGGCTCCTTGGAAGCTGCCTGATCTGCTGTGCATTTCCAACACCACTCTAATCTTGACTCTAATCTCCAGCATCTGCAGTCCTCACATTTGTCTCGAAATTGATACTTACAGAGGAAGGGTGATCTAATTGACTTGCTTGCTTACATAATGGACATGACACCTGCCATATACGTAAAGGAGGTTATGGAGTCTGCTCTTGTAGGCGAAGGCAAAGCTGTCTAGTGTTCTTAGGAGAGCAAGTGGCAACATGGAGATGATTGGCATCAGCAGGCATGTGAATCCTATCGAATAAAATCAAAACCTGGGCTCAGTGCCATATGGCTGCTTCATTAGGACAAGACAGGATAGGCCGATGAGTTGTAGGTAATATCTTTAAAAATACTGAGCTCTTGGTCATCTGACCTAATTTCCCTTACATGGCTCAGTGTTATACTTCATTTTATATAGTTCCTAGAAAGGGTCTTGGCATGCTTTGTTACATTGAAGACCCTATACAACCATAAACCGATCAAGTCTCAGTTCACAAAGAGGATTATTGAACCATTCATTCATGAAAGTTCCCACTGGGCTTATAATGGGCACATTCATGTGGATGTTTTGGATGCTGAACTATTCACATCCTTACACTGAGTTCAGCTGGGAATGTTGGTGGTGGGAATGGAGTGGTGATTTTTGATGGGTGTCGTCTCTCTTCCTCTTCTCTCAGTGGAGTCCATGCTCCCTAATGTTTGATGATGCAATAATCCAGGATTCTGGATGGACTAAATGATGGGAACCACATTGTACGGCATTGCATAGATATTAAAGCACAGAAAATACCATTCTGTTTGGCTGGTCCGTGCCAGTGGTTAGACTCCAAACAAGCCTCCCATTCTCTTTAAGTGAGTCCTATATACTAATCTAAGTTAACAAAGAACAGTAGAGCACAGGAACAGGCCCTTCGGCCCCATCAAGACTGTACTGACACATGATGCCTTTCTAAACTAAAACATCTTTTGCCTCTGATTAGTCTGAATCCCTCTATTCGCTGCCTGTTCATATATCTACCAAGATGCCTCCACCACCTCCTCTAGCAGCACATTCCAGTCACTTCCCACCCTCTATGTCAAAAAACCTGCCTCTCACATCTCCTTTAAACTTTTCTCCTTTTACTTGTCCCATAGTAATTGACATTTCTACTCTGGGAAATCCATTCTATCTACGTCTCTCATAATTCTGTAAACTTCTATCAGGTTACCCCGTACCCTTTGATATTCAAGTGAAAACAAAGCAAGTTTGTCCAGTCTCTCCTCATGGGCTTTACCCTCCAAACCAGGCAATATCCTGTTTCTATACCCTCTCCAAATGTGGCCTAACTGAAGTTGACTACAGCTGCAGCATGACTTACAAATGTTTAAACTCCCTGCTCCAGCTGATGAAGGCAAGCATGCTGTATGCCCTTTCTACCACTTTATCCACCTGTGTTGCCATTTTCAGGGAACTGTGGACCTGTCCATGGCAATCCCTCTCTGTTAGAACTGCTAATAGTTCAGCCATTGTCTGTATACCTCCCTCCTGTATTAGATCTTCCAAAATGCATCACCTCACATTTGTCTGGATTAAACTCTGTCGTCATTTCTCAGCCCAAGTCTCGAGACTTTCTATAACCTCTGGCAAACCTTCACTCAGTCCGTAGCTGCCCCAACCTTGTGTGTCATTCGCAAACTTACTAATCAGACCACTTGCATTCTCCTCCAAATCAATTATATATATTCCAAACCACAGGGGTCCCAGCACTGATCGTAGATCTGCAGTCAGAAAACACCCTTCCACTGTTACTTTGTTTTCTATGACCAATCGAGTGCTGCATCCATCCAAACAACTCATTGCGGATCCCATGTGACTTCAACTTCTGAATCAGCCTGCCATGAAGTCAAAGCCTGTCAAAGGCCTTTTTAAAATCCATAAAGACAACATCTACCACCCTGTCCTCATCAATTAGTTTTGTCACTTCCTCAAAAAACTTAAGGTTTGTGAGACATGACCGTCCCTACACAACGCTGGGCTGCCTATCGCTATATTTTTCTAATTGTGAGTAAATCTTATCCCTAAGAATCTTCTCCAATAATTTACCTACCACTGACATAAGGCTCACTGGCCTGTCATTTCTCAGGGTACCACTGTTGTCCTTTTTAAACAAAGGAACAACACAGGCTGCTCTCCAGTCCTCTCGGACTGCTTCTGTGACTAAAGAGAATTTAAAGATTTTGTACAAGGCCCCAGCAATTTCTTCGCTTGCTTCCCTCAGCATTCTGGGATAGATCTCATCAGGTCCTGAGGATTTGTCTACCTTAATGCTTTTCAAAACACCCAACACCACCTCCTTTCTTACATTGACATGCCCCAGAACATCAACATATCCCTGTTTGGACTCACCATTCATCATCTCCTTCTCCTTTGTGAACGCAATGCAAAGAATCTGTTAAGGATCCCTTCCACTTCTCTGGCTCTATGTATTAATTTCTTCCTTTATCCTTGAGTGGACCTACCCTTTCACCAGCCACCCTCTTGCTCCTTCTGTATAAAATGCTTTCGGATTTTCCTTAACCCGGTTTACCAAAGACATTTCATGGCTTCTTTAAACCCTCCTAATTCCTTGTAAGAGTTATTTCCTGGTATCTTTGTATTAGTTGTGGCCTCTGTCTGTCTTCAGTTTCCTAAACCTTGCTTCCTTTATCTTTTTGTCTAAGATCTCAAATTCTCATCTTCTGAGATTCCTGAATCTTGACATCCTTATCTTTTATTTTCACAGGAACATGCTGGTACTGAACTCCAATCAACTGACCTTTAAAAGATAGGCCAGATGTGGATTTACCCTCAAACAGTTGCCCCCAATCTACATTCTCCAATTCCTGTCTAATATTGTGGCAGGTAGCCTTCTCCCAATTTAGTGATTAACATTATAGATTAAAATTTGTCTTCTAAGTAATTATGCATGAAGGTGATTCAACCAAAAGTGGAATATCACACGGTTAAATCTGTACTTTGTGAATATTTGATTGAGTCTGTCTGAGAGTGTGAGGCCAGGAAGGTGATGGCCTAGTGGTATTATCACTGCACTATTAATTCAGAAACCAAGGTAATGGTCTGGGGACACAGGTTCAAATCCCATCATGGTAGATGGAAACTGAAGAAGGGCTCATACGCGAAACGTCAATTCTCCTGCTCCTTGGATGCTGCCTGACCTGCTGTGTTTTTTCCAGATGGAAACTGAATCAAATAAAAATCTGGAATTAAGAGATTGATGATGACTGTGAAATAATTGTCAGGAACAACAAACTCACTCATGTCCTTTAGGGAAGTATATATGCCATCCTTATGGCGTACATGTGACTCCAGACCCAACCAACATTTTTGACACTTAGCCAGCCTCTGTGCCATCAGGGATTGACAATAAATGACTGGCAAGCCAGTGATGCCCTCATCGCTTGAATTATTTTTTTAAAAAGTAGAGACTTTGAGCAACTTTTTAGGGCCTTGAAAACAGATAAAAGGGATAGGCAGTGTTCAGAGGCATTACAATGATCAGATAGGTAATTAAATGTCTTCGAATGAAGTTAAAAGTTGACTGAATTGCTCAGATTAGCTGGTCCACTTAATGTGCTATACATGACCCTGTTGGATTTGAATTCAGTAGTAATCAGGAATGATTTGTATCCTTCGTCTAATGATGGTCTGTACTAATGTTAAACTGGGACAGATTGTGGAAGTGATGGGGACTGTAGTGGAACTAATTTTACCCATGAATTAAATCAGAATGTTTAAAGTTGAAACATTTTAAACTAATATGCCTCCATTCTCGGTTAATTAGCATTCACACTGACTCTGGCTGCATTAAAATCAAAGCACACAAGATTCATAGAGCACCATAAAGCCCATTATTTTTTAACCTCTCCACATAATTAATTTTTAATACAAGATATAAATGGAGTTCATTATAAAGAACTATGGGAACTGACCTATACCCAAACAATAGTAATAATTCACAGATAACCGAGGTGTCAGGTCAAGCCACTCTCAAGACAAAATACAGTTTATTGATCTTCACAATACGGAGGCTATTAATTCCCCTACAATTGTAATCTATAATGTTAAATTATTTTCCTCATTTCATACTCCCATGTATTAGGCATTGTGGCACTCAACAGGGATTGCATATTTCAGGAATTTAAAAGGAAACACTGCACACAGAAATGTAAATGGAACGTCAGTTAAACAGCAAAATATTGGAACTATGTAATCTCTGCTCTGTGTCCATCAGATTTCTACGAAACACACTCTGTTGTAAAGATCTTCACAGATAAATCACTAATTCCAGCATTTTGCTGTTTAACTGAAGTTCCGTTTACATTTTTGTGTGCAGTGTTTCCTGTTAGATTCCAGAAATGTGACATTCCTTAAGAAACATAAGAAATAATCACAAAAGACTCTCCAATCCCTCAAGCCTGCTCCAGTATGTAATAAGATTGGACCTCAATCAGAAATCCATGGATTCCCAACATTCCCTCAGTTCTCTGAAAGTTCAAAAGTCTTAACCTTGGAAAGATTCAATGAGTGAGCACAGAATTTCAAAGATTCACAAGCCTTGAAATGAAGACATTTCATCCCATCTGATTCTGAAGTGGCTGGTCCCTGATAATCGTTCCTTCCAGACTCTTGAAACCAGAGGAAACAGCTTCCCAGCATTTATCCTGTCAAGGCCTCACAGACTCTGACATATTTCAATGAAATCCTTTTTATTTTTGTCATACCAGGGTCTCATGAAGAACAAGCCTGGAAATCACTCTTGTTAGCCTTTGCTGCATACTTCCTTGAAGGAACGTCCATTCTCCCGTAGGTACAGATACTAGGTGTTCCAATAACACCACACACAATTGCAGCAATAGGTTCTTACTCCAGTGTCCACACCATAAACTTTTACGTAGCACACACTTTCCTTTGGCAGCAATCCTTGTGGTGCAATGGTAGGGTCCCTACCTCTCAGCTGGAAGATCCAGGTTCAAGGCCCATCTGCCTGTAGATGTCGGAATATGCCCGAGCTGGTTGATTAAATGACAATTTGCTTTCTCAATTCTTTAACCTACCTACATGTTGAATTTCTCATGGAATGATTATCCCCAACAGCATTTAATGATGCCTCATCATCTATAAATTAAAAACGCTTTGTTATTCTTCCTAACAAAGTGAATTATTTCCCATTTCCCCACTTAATATTCTACCTAATGCCACTGTGCTGGCATTTGGCGTGGCGCAGTGGCTCAGCGGTTAGCTGTCTCACAGTGCCAGAGACCTGGCTTCAATTCCAGCCTCGGGCGACTGTCTGTGCAGAGTTTGCATATTCTTCCCGTGTCTGCGTGGGTTGCTTCTGGCTGCTCTGATTCTCCCCCACAGTCCAAAGATGTGCAGGTGAGGTGGATTGGCCGTGCTAAATTGCCCATTGTGTTCAGGAATGTTATCCATGGGAAATTCAGGGTTACAGGGTGGGGGTAGGTCTGTGTGGGGTGTACTTCAGAGGGTCGGTGTAGATTCAATGGGCTGAACGGTCTGCTTCCGCACTGTAGGTATTTTATGATGCTCCTGTTCTACCAAAATCTCTCTGCAATTCTTTGATCTGAATTTTTACCACTTGCCCACTACCTCCAATTACTCCCTCCTCTCGTACCTTCTGCCCCCTACCATGATCGGCTGTCACTTTCCACACTTCACCCTCCTCAAGGCCCTCATCTCTTTGCAGAGTGAAGTGACAGAGACTGCAGCAGATCATGGAGACCTCCCACAGGAGGGAGATGCAGGGCAGCCCTTAATTGGTGCAGCCACCAGAGACGTTACTCTGACCTGTGATGCCATGTCAGTTGTGAAACAGATGTGTCTGTCGAACGCCTCAGTGAAGAGGCTGTCAAGGTGTGTCATGCATCCATCGCCACCCTCTTAGGACCCCTGGAAGTTGAAGGCCTCACTTGCCTCTGGATGGAAGACCCTCAGCATGTCAAGGCCATCCAGACCCAGACACCTCTTGGGGACACCTGACCAAATCTCCAGGACCAACGGGGTCCTCTGCCAAGCGAGCTCCTCTCACCCCCCAGCTACAGAACCAGGGACTACAGAGGAACCTCACTTATCCGAATGTCAATTATCCAAATTTCGGGTTATCCGAAGAAGATCTCAAGGTCCCGATAGAAACATTACATCAAAGAGGTGTTACCAACACTGATCGTGACGTTTTGTTTACAATTCGGCTTACTGCAGTGCTGCAAGGAACAGTCCTGGACATCGATGGGAGTCCAGGCACCGTCTCCAAATGACTGACCTCCCGCTCTCTCTCTCTCTCCCCACACTTTCTCTGGAGTTCTACACAGAGATGTACCCTAACCCTCTTCCTTCCCCAGATAATCTCTCCAACATTGTCCTGTACAGTGCAAAAGTGGAACCTGTCAAAAAGTTGTGTGTGTGTGTGTGTGTGTGCGCGGGTGTGTGTGTGTGCGCGCGTGTCTGTCTGTGTATGTGTACACGCACACATGTGCGCTATTTTGAGACTCACCCCTCAGAGGAAGTAGCAGTCTTGCTGTTGGTGCCCAGTCTGGCTGCCATCTCCATTCCGGGGGCGGGGGTGTGTGGGCAGAGCAAGGAAAAAGGAGACTTCAGAGAACTCCGAGGCCCAGACATTGAATCAGTTATCCGAATAATCAATTATCTGAATGCAACACTGCCTGCCCATCTTGTTTGGATAATCAAGGTTCCTCTGTACATTGAGACAGCATGGGAGGGAGGGAACGAAGAAAGCTATTGAGGGCATTTTGGGGATACAGTGACAATGAACTATAAATGATTTCTCACGTTCGTATAAACATTATTATTTTGCCCCAGTAACTGTTTGTTCGAGTCTCTCTGTAACCCTGAATGTAAATATGCCAGCACAATGCCACGGGATTGATGTCTGTGTTGAGATGCTGGTTAGTACGTTTGCAAATAACACCAAAATTGGAAGTGTGGTGGACAGAGAAGAAGGTTTCCTCAGAGTACAACAGTTGGACCAAGGAGCTTAATTTAGATAAGCTGCATTTTAGAAAGGCAAATCAACGCAGGACTTATACACTTAATGGTACCTGGGGAGTGTTGCCCAACAAAGAGACCTTGGTGTGTAGGTTCATAGTTCCTTGAAAGTGGAGTCCAGATTGACAGAGTATTGGTATGTTTGGTACGCTTGGCTTTATTGGACAGTGAATTGAGTAAAGGAGCTGGGAGGTCATGTTGTAGCTGTACAGGACATTGGTTGGCCACCAGGAGAAAGTGAGGACTGCAGATGCTGGAGATCAGAGTCGAGAGTGTGGTGCTGGGAAAGCACATGCCCAAAATGTTGATTCTCCTGCTCCACGGACGCTGCCTGACCTGCTGTGCTTTTCCAGCACCACAATCTCGACATTGGTTAGGCCTCTAGCAGAATACTGTGTTCAATTCTGCTCTTCCTGCTATAGGAAGGATGTTGTGAAACTTGAAAGGGTTTAGAGAAGATTTACAAGGATGTTGCCAGGGTTGGAGGATTTGAGCTATAGGGAGAGGCTAAATAGGCTGGGGCTGTTTTCCCTGGAATATTGGAGGCTGAGGGGGTGATCTTATAGAGGTTTACAAAATCACGGGGGGCATGGATAGGGTAAATAGACAAGATCTTTTGCCTGGGTTAGGGGAGTCCAAAACTAGACGGTATAGGTTTAAGATGAGGGGTCACTTATTCATGCAGAGGGTGGTGCATGTGTGGAATGAGCTGCTAGAGGAGGTGGTGGAAGCTGATACAATTACAACATTTAAAAGGCATCTGAAAGGGTATATGAATAGGGAGAATTTAGAGGGATATGGGCCAAGTGCTGGCAAATGGGACTAGATTAGGTTAGGATATCTGGTTGGCAAGGACATGTTGAACTGAAGGGTTTGTTTCCGTACTTTATAGCTCTGTGACTCTGACTCTATGATTCAATGCTGCTATAGCTTCTGGAAGGATGAGGACCAAGGCAATGTGTCTGACTAACACATCACCCGTCATCCCTTTACTTCCCTGGCTTTTCTATGCAAGAGTGCTGGTGTGAATGAATGGGTACTGATATCCAGAGCAGGGAGGTGTACAGCACACAGTGAGTCAATGTATTAACATCACCAGGGATTAGGGATCTGCAGGTCCATGTCCTGTGTAGTTCCCTGGTCTGTGTGGAATGTTGTTTCCTCTTAACAGGCCTCACACTGTGGGTTCTGCAGTCCCATCCTTCACAGGTGAACACTTACCCCACCCACTCTGGGTGTGGACACAGCCATTTTCTTTCCCATTGCATACTCTGACCTATCTGGACGATGGAAGGCAGCAGTGAGCACTGTTCTGGCAGTGAATTCCAGCCTCCACCAGTGTGTGTTAATAAGGCCCTGAACATCCACATTCCCTGTCCTGACTAATTTTCCCGTCAACCTGATTCCCTGCTCATTTCCCTGTCTTCCCAATCCTGGCATATGAGGTAACCCTTTCAAATGTGGTCATACCCTCAATTAAAGCCACAGTGTTCCTGGCTGTGGATCCTGCCTGTGCTTTACCATATGGCCATTTACAAATACTGCCACTTCACTCACAACACAGTGAGTCCCCTCAGGATCTTATGCTACAAGTAAGTCATCTCAGATGCTTCAAGACTCCAGCGGATACAGTCCTAGCCTGGTCTTGCCTTTCCTAGTAAGGCAATCTGCTCATTCCAGGTATTAGGAGGAAGTAAGGACTGCAGATGCTGGAGCATGTGGCGTTGGAAAAGCACAGCAGGTCAGGCAACATCCGAGGAGCAGCAGAATCAATGTTTTGGGCAAGGGCTTATGCCCGAAATATCGATTCTCTTATTCCAGGTATTAGTCAAGTAAAATTTTGTCTGAACGATTTCTAACATCCTTCCATAGGTACAGTGACTAGCACTGTACACAGTGTTCCAGATCCAGTCTCACCAATGCCCTGTAGAACTGGCATATAATCTCCCTACACTTGTATTCAATTAAATAGATTATTTAACTGCTAAACAGCAACTGTTCCAATACAGTAATATCCACATAAACACGCCCTTGACAAAGGCAAATTCACCAAATAGATCATCACACTCTGTGTTATAGATTCCTCATTCACATGAAACTAAATACCGCAGAATCCTGCTGTCATAACTGTGTGCTTCACATTCAGTCTGCTTATTTGTTATTTAGTAGAAGATATCACCTTGCACAGGGATTGCTGTAACGAAAGTTTGCCCGATGATTACTGCAAGTATAATCCGCCTCTGAATAGCTTGATTTAGCAGACTGTAGGTTGCATGGAAAAATATGGCGCCCATTTTGATGGTCTCATGCGATACATGCTTGCAAATTGTACAGGAAGCACTCTATTATTGGGCACTTTGTCAAACAAACTGCCTGAAAACAGCGATCATGCTGAGAAACAAATCGCTTGTTAAACTGTCAATCCTGATCTAAAGGTGACATTTTACATTCAAAATAGGCACAGCCAAATCATACAGTTGAAATGAAAAGCTTCAGACAGAGGCCCTACAGTTGTATTACAAGAAACACTATGTGTCACTGCAAATAAAATCTTCCCAATGCCATTTAATAGATGAAATCAGTCTTAGTGGTTTAAGACCACAGCAAAACTCATTATGCTTGAAACTGTGATGGCGTTAACCATCAGACAAAAATCAGAGAATTTCCTGAATTTTGAAAAAGTATACAGAAAAAAAATTATTCAACAGTCACAAAACAGGAGCTGATCATTACATCATCTGTGTTGTGTTGGTCGATTTTTAACATTTACTAGCTAGTTTCATCAAATGCAATTTCAACCTGAAACAAGGTTTCTCAACCTGCTGCATTGTGAAGACTTTTTCCAGAGGTCAGTGAAATATGAGCCTGATCTATACGACAGCATTAAAACAATAACAGGACTGAGAAACTAACACAATGTGCTTATTGCATTTCTTCACGCATATCCACCAGCTCAGATAGACAGCGAAATGAAGCCTCCAGGCTCCAGAAAGTTTCTCTGCTATGCTACTCGAATACCACAGGGAAATTTTAGATACACTATGTACTCATGTAAAAGTCAAATTTTTTAGACTATTTTTTAAGGTTAAATGTATGGGGTCGACTCAATTAGATTAGATTACCTACAACGTGGAAACAGACCATTCGGCCCAACAAGGCCATACCGACCCTCCAAAGAGTAACCCATCCAGAACCATTACCCCTGACTAATGCACCTAACACAATGGGCAATTTAGCATGGCCAATTCACCTAACTTGCACATCTTTGGATTGTGGGAGGAAACCAGAGCACCCTGAGGAAACCCACGCGGACATGGGGAGAATGTGCAAACTTCACAAAGACAGTCGACTGAGGCTGGAATTAAATACGGGTCCCTGGCACTGTGAGGCAACAGTGCTAACCACTGAGCCACCGTGCCACCCAATGTTGACTATTACGTAGATACTACTTTTGAAGGGCTGGAATTCATGATACAGTCTGAAATACCATATTATTAGTAGAAGCCTAATTGATTTCTAAACAAATCAAGAAAAAAACCACAAAGGAAGGTTGTCTTCTGACTCTGACCTGATGTGATATAAACTTTCGCGCCAAATTCTTCCATTTCCCTCCATTTTCTCTCATTTACTGTTGTTTTAGTTTAACAAACTAACAAATTAACTGAAAAAAATTCATTTCCACATCATAATATTTCTGGACAGGATAATATCTTGACTCACAAATGTTGACCTGTTATCTGTGAAGACCTAGGGTCAACTTTTACACAAGGAATATGGAAAATTCCCGATTTGTTTTGGTCAAAAGTAAGGATCAACTTTTACTCGGGTATATACGGTAGTTGGTGCTTTCCTGTATTAGCTCACCAATCCAAACAGGAGAATCATTATGCTTGGGGCCCTCTCATTTTATTGGAGTCTCAGGTCGAAGGATGGCTCACATCCCACCTGCTTCAGGCATGTATGATAACATCACTGACCAAGTTGATTAAAAATATCTATTTCAAATCAATTTGGAGGGTGGGGAACAAACAGTTACAGTGTGCCTGACTGGAGAAACAAGAAAGGGATTATAAATCAGAATGAAAAGCACATTCAAAGGAGAAAGCTTTAAAGAAATGGAGAAAAGAGGATTAAGGTGGCTAAAAGTGAGCATTGTTCTCCCACCCTTTGTTGTGCTGGCTCCCTCCCAGAGGGAGTGGAAGGTGCAGGTACTGAGAAAAGGTAGAGGGTGCAGGTATACAACTGGGGGAGAGTGACATTTTAAAAAAGGATATAGATTCTTTCATGGAATATGGGCATCACTGTCAAGGCCAGAATTCGTTGCCACCCCTAACTGCCGCAGCTGAATAGTTTATTAAGCCGATTTCAGAAGGTCAGCTGCATTGGTGTGGACCTGGATTCACATGCAGGTCAGACCGACTAAGGATGGCAGATTGGGGTGATATGGTGGCTCAGTGGTTAGCACTGCCACCACACAGCACCAGGGACCTGGGTTCAATTCCACCCTCAAGCGACCATCTGTGTGAAATTTGCACATTCACCCAGTGTCTGCGTGGGCTTCCTCCAGGTGCTCTGGTTTCCTCCCAAAATCCAAGGATGTGCAGGTTAGGTGTATTTGCCATGTTAAATTGCTGATAGTGTGCAGGCTGGGTGGATTAGCCATGGTAAGTGCAGGGTTACAGGGACAGGTGTGGGTGGGATGCTCTTTGGATGGTCGGTGTGGACTCAATAGGCCAAATGGCCTGTTTCCACACTGTAGGGATTCTATGATTTCCTTCCCAACAACTGTATTCAGATTCCACCCCGCTGTGACAGGATATGAACCTATGCTTCCACAGCATTGTTATCGACATCTGAATTTACAACACAATGTTATTACCAAAACAGAGCTGAAAAATGTGTTGCTGGAAAAGCGCAGCAGGTCAGGCAGCATCCAAGGAGCAGGAGAATCGACGTTTCAGGCATAAGCCCTTCTTCAGGAATTCCTGAAGAATGCTGCCTGACCTGCTGTGCTTTTCCAGCAAAACATTTTTCAGCTCTGATCTCCAGCATCTGCAGTCCTCACTTTCTCCTATTACCAAAACAGCACCATCTCAGCAAAATGATGGGGGCGGAGTTTAGGAAGATTCAAAGCATGATGGGATATAGACAATATCCATGTTGGCAATGATACAGTGCGGACTGAATGGTAAAGGTAAAGTGACCAGTCCTGATGCTGAAATCAGAACTGCGCATGTTTGTTGTGAGCAATGTGATTTGTCAGTGAAATTAAGTATCTCTCACAAAAGGGTTGTTAATCCCAGCAATTTCGGTGGAAGAAACATTTTCAGTGATACAACTCCAAGGAATTGCCTTCAGGTCAGGGGCTTCCTGGGAAATACACATTAATCTCTGACTGCACTGTGTTAAATCAAAATTTAGGGATCATGTTCAAGCTATTCTACCAACCAGAAGGGATTTGACAGTACAGAGTAGTTTGCTTTTTCTGGGAGGACACAATTGTGGCAGTGTACAAGAGCTGGGTGATCAGGGTTGGTTATGCCAACATAAAGTGAAACAGTAAGGAAAAAGTGTTCACTGAAAGAGAAATATGGTTTATGAAGAATTGGCTCTGGGAATAACAATAATCTGTCATTATTTATCAGGTTTATCCTTACTTTTAAACTACCATAATCTTAGCATTAAAGATCTAATTGCTTGAATATAGGTAGGGAATCTGTGGATTTTGATACTGGAACAATTGTATTTTACAGTCAAGAATAGAATGGTGCTGGAAAAGTACAGCAGGTCAGGCCGCATCCGAAGAGTAGGAAAATCGATGTTTTCGGGCAAGAACCCTTCATCAGAAATGAGGCTGGGAGTCTCCGGAGTGGAGAGATATCTCTCCACCATGGAGGCTCCCAACCTCATTTCTGATGAAGGGCTCCTGCACGAAACATCGATTTTCCTACTCCTCGGATGCTGCCTGACCTGCTGTGCTTTTCTAGCACCATTCTAATCTTGACTCTGATCTCCGGCATCCGCAATCCTCACTTTCGCCTAATCGTATTTTACAGTGCATTCAGATAGCAACCTAACCCTACCATGCATACTCCAGCTGCAAGTTTGATCTCATTTCTATTACTAAGATAGTTTGCATTGTTGAGAATGGAGCCCCATTGTTGATTGTTTCATAGAAGTAACTGATTGAGTCTCCACACAATGAGTAGGAATTTAACAGAGCAATTGGGGAGCTCAGCACCACCTCTTTTTGAGAAGTTATATCTTTTGCCACTCAGGCATGAATAAGCTGGAACTGAGCCTTCCTTGGGGCAAGGTGAGGAACATGGACTGGAGAACAGGGAGGGGGACAAATTGACAGCAGCAAGATGAGGGGGAAAGCTTTCATCTCCCACCTCAGCCATATTTCTTGATGCTAAGTCCCTCACTCAGGCACTGAACAACTTTGAACAAGGATCACCATTTAGATGCCCATTAGCACTCAAGGGTCTGTTTATTATGCTCCATGTGTGAGCCCTATCCACCACCATGTTAATACCATGGGCCTTCCTGCCACAAATCTGATTGGGTGGAGATGCCACCCTTCTAACTGATTGAATGCCGCCTTGGAGAGCATAAGTTCCTACCCAATAGCTCTGGAGATTGAGCTTGTCCTGAGTCTTAGTATTATCCTCAGGTCTCCATTTACAAATAAATGTGCTTTTATATATGGTTCTTTGTAGAAGAGTGGCATCTGTTGTTGGTCTCCTGTGTTTTGAATATAAGATGTATTGCTGTACCCCAGCAATAGAATCATGTTCCCGCCAAAACCTGATTTTACAGATCCGTTGACAGGGTCAGGGAGATAGTTCCAGCAATGTGAACCTGTCAAGGCATTGCACAGAGTCACTCTCCAGTGACCAAAACTGCAGAACTAGCAAATATAAAAAGCATGGATTCAATTCTACCTCTTAATCAGCCTTAATTTGGAATGCCCACAAAAGAAGGTACACATTTTAGTCAATGTGTATAGCAACAGACAAATTGTGGGACAGAGTGTAACTTGTTAGGGATTAAATAAGATTAATTAATGAGGCTTATAAACCAACTGTCAATCTATATTGGTTTATATTTCAGAAAAAAATAATGCTCTTGAATTTTATTTTAAAAATGCTTGCGTTTGAAGAGTTTCCCGATTTAGGAGATGCCTCGCTTAATGTGTCATTCAATGTACAGTTGTAGGTAACAAGGTTAATTGAGCGTGTTGAAAACTTGATTCCATGTTAAAATGAATTATTTTAACCCTGTACAAGACATTGACCAGGGCTGTCCATGCACAATGATGTGCCTATAGTGACAGTCAGAGAAATGAATTGCAAGACTCAATACTGCAAGCCAAGAGAATAGGCTGACAGAATTGAACCTAGCTGCAGAAAATAACTCTGAGATTGCCCTTAAAAATGCTGAAATGTCACAGATGACATAGCTCCAGCTGCTTATTTGATTAAAATACATTTCTCGGTGTAGAAGTATGTAGTAAAAAATTAACAAGACTAAGATGAGACTAGAAATGAGAAAATTACCCTTCACTGTGTAGCAGATATTTGGCAGAGATTCCCAGAAGAGCTCAGCATTACAAATAGACAGAAGGTCTTTGTATAGATCTGAACAAAATGCTCAGCAGTCACCCCACATACAGTTTTGAGAATTGCTTGCCATTAGCAGGCTGCTTCAAAGGACCATTTACCTCAAGTTGAATAACTGCGACAATTCCTTTTATTGAATAGCAATATACAGATCTTCTTACAACCCGTCTAACAATGAATTACATAATCTAACATAAATTGCCTCTGCTTCCATATGCTTGCTTTTGCCATTCTTCGAATGACAATTTCTTTCTTGTGATGGAACTGCTTACCATTCCCTGTCTGTTTACTCCAGCACTTAACTGCTCAGCTCTTGTCAATTTTTCTTCAGACTAAAACAAAATATATACTTATCACCAACTCTTGTTGCATCTCCCAGAAATAAGAAACTTTGGCAATTACCCTAGAGACATTGGTTCACTTCTCACCTGGTTTGAGACCCACTTCCCAAAATCGAAGGGGTTTTCCAGTTAAAATGAGAAAGCTGACACCAAGTAGTTTGGTGTATCTGGGACACAGTATCTCTGGTGTATCTCTGCCAGGGGTACTTCTGGGAAAGAGCATGGCAGAGAAAATCGCCCAACATTTCTGGTTGGTCCTCAGTAACATGCTGATGTCAGACAACTAAACAAAATGGGCTGTACATTGGTGAAAATCAGTTGTCCTGAAAGCTAGTTCTTTTAAGGTTCTGGATTCAGACCTTCCACACAGAAGCAAACACAAAAATTAAAGCTGATGCTCCAGTGCAGTGCTGAGAGACCTCTGTGGCATTCCAGTGAGATATTAAAGTGAAGACACTGTTGCTTCCATGAATTCAGGTTCACTAGATAATGGTGGGAGAGGAATGCACCCTCATTGCTGGTGCACATATTATGAGGCACTTATGGGCAACACAGTGGCTCAGTGGTTGGCACTGCTGCCTCACAGCACCAAGGGTCCAAGTTTGATTCATGCCTTGGGCAACTGCCTGTATGGAGTTTGCACATTCTCCCCGTGTCTGTGTGAGTTTCCTCCCATAGTCCAAAGACGTGCAGGTTAGGTGGACTGACCATGCCAAATTACTGTATAATGTCCAGGGAGTATAGGTTGGATGAATTAATTGTGGTAAACGTGGGTCACAGGGAGATGCTTTTAGGAGGGTTGGTGCAGACTCAATGGACCGAATGGCCTCTCTCCACGCTGTAGGGATTCTATAAGTATTGACAGCAGCTCTACAAATTGTACATTTTTATAATGTCTCAGCTTTTCAATAAATCAAAAACTGCGTATAGATCAACTTCTGTTCTCCTCCATCTCCAATTGGGCAACTGATGCATTTGCCTATTTGTTGGCCACAAATGGTCCCATGCATTATTTCAAATAACAGAGAGTTATCCCAGGTCTCCTGACCAAAATTAATCCCTCAATCAATGTGAGAGAAGGCAGACTCTCTGTCGTGATTGCATTGCTGCTTGCAAGTGTTTGCTCAGTCTTAGCCGCTGTCTTTCCTGCATTAGAACAGTGACTTACATTCTGAATTAAGTTAAAAATCACACAACACCAGGTTATAATCCAACAGGTTTACTTGGAAGCACTAGCTTTTGGAGTGCAGCTCCTTCATCAGGTGGTTGTGGAGAATAAGACCATAAGACACAGAATTTATAGCAAAAGATTTCAGTGTATGTTGAAAGTATATGTTGAACAAACCTGGACTGTTGTTAAGTCTTTCATCTTTTAGAATGGGTTGCTGGTTTTGGCTTATTAATATGCAAATCGCAGAACTTCTTTTAAGTCACCTTCTCGACATAACTTAAGGTTTTATAACAAAAGGTGACATCTCAGCTCAGACAATGCATTAAAGGTGGGAGGTTAGAGTCTGCCTGTATCGAATCTTGAGTCAGACTGGTGCTATTTCCAAAATGGAATTTACAAAATATTACAGGTTTTGACTGCCTGCAGATTGTGCATCTTTGGAGCAAAATATAACGTATCTGTATCATCCGCTCTGTATATACTTCACTGGCTGAAAAGTGCATTGAGATATCCAGTGGCCATGTAAAGTGCTTATATAAATATTACTCTTTCTTTTCCTTTTTTTGCTGCTGGAAGCCAGGATAGTGAAAGTACGATCAAGGGGAAGATTCCCTGCTGAGCTCAGTGGGGGCATCCTGCTGCTGCCAAACCATAAGGAAACCCAGTCGGAAACAAAGTTCTTCTTGTAACTCTTAATGTGGATCCTGAGAGTTTGACAGTGTTTATAAATAGTATCCAAGGCTAGATGATGTGATTGAAGCATTTTAAAGGTGGCCCTCCTCGCTTGCAAAACATTTTTAAAAAGCGATATTTTCTAAGCAACCTGTTCAGATATGTTCTGACATATCTTGGAACAGATGGATTTAAACCCAAGCTTCCTAGCTCAGAAGCAGGGACACTATCACTGCACCACATGAGGCCAAACAGAGTCATAAAGTTGCAGAGATGTACAGCACAGAAACAGACCCTTCAGTCCCACTCATCCACGCCGACCAGATATCCTAAATAAATCAAGTCCCATTTGCTATCACTTGGCCCATCACCCTCTAAACCTCTCCTATTCAAGTCCCCATCCAGATGCCATTTAAATATTGTAATTGTACCAGCCTCCACCACTTCCTCTGGCAGCTCATTCCACACACGCACAGCCCTCTGCATGAAAACGTTGCCTCTTAGGTCCCTTTTAAATCTTTCCCCTCTCAACAACAGGGATTATGTTGCACACATGCTAACACCATGATCCGCAATTGCAATTGCAATATACAGTCTAAACTTGTCCTGATCAAGGAAGAAATAAAGATTGTGTTGCGCACCACCCCACCCACAACCAATATTGACTACCTCTACTGCCTGATTTCTGTCAGGTGAACAGATGACCATTCTGACATAGATTTTCTTTCAGAGGATAAAGAATTTCTAACTAATAGGGGAAGCAAGCCTTTCATGCTACTGCAATGCAAAAGTAACATGAGTGGTATTGCCCTCTAACAGGATGCTACCATCAAGCCAATAAGAATTTCTGCTTATCACACATATGTACGATATGACCGTCACTATTGGTGCATTGCCAAGTGGCACAGACCAATTAATGTCACATCCCTGTTTCTGTTTGCAGAGGCAGTAGACTCATCATACTCAACAAACCCTCAACTCAGAACATTGCATCTGACATTAGATTTGATTCTGCCATTATACAGCATTTCCTGAAGAATCCCAAGTGTGCTAAAAATTGCAATAACAATCAATTTAAGATTCTCAGTTGGGATGACTTCCACTTGCTAGAAGTTGCATACACTGAAAATAGGGACCTGCCTTCTGTAGACAAAAGCAACATAGATGTGCAGAATAGGTGGCCTGGCCATGGGAACTGCAAGGTTACAGGAATAGGGTGTTAATCGGTCTGGGTAGGATACTCTTCAGAGGGTCAGTGTGGACTCGATGGGCTGATTAGCCTGCTTCCACACTGTAGGTATCTTATGATTCTATAACCTGTCCAGGCATTGTACCCTTTTTGACTGTAACAATAGTGTGGAGGCAATGCTTACCTAATTACTTGACTTGCCAACCAATCAGCATGCTTTCCTTATTCAATATAAATTATTCCTCCCTTTGAAATTTAGCATTTTGCATTTTTCTATTTTTTCCATGGGATTCCTTGGGTATCACTGGTCAGATCCTTGTTACGCGTTGCCAATTGCTCTTGAACTGGATGGGTGCCAGGCCCATTTTGAAGGGCATTTAAGAATCAATCACATGATGTAATAATAACGTCATGTGTCAGCCAGATTAGGTAAGGATGGCAGATTTCCCTCCCCGAAGGGCACAAATGAACAAGATGGGCTTTTACAACAATCTATTATTGTTGTCATGGTCACCATTAATGAGTTGGGCTTTACATTTCCAGACTTATTAAACGGATTTTAATTCCATCAGCTGCTGCAGTGGGATTTGAACTCACAACCTCAAAGATGTAGCCAACGCCTACCGGATCACTAATTACAGTGATGCTACCGTTCTGCTATCACCTCCCCTAGTTAAGTGCAAGATGAATAACTTTGCAGCAAGTCTGTCTTTTCAAAACTTTCAACACTTTTTAGATTAGATTACAGTGTGGAAACAGGCCCTTCGGCCCAACAAGTCCACACCGCCCTGCCGAAGCGTAACCCACCTATTCCCCTACATTTACCCCTTACCTAACACTACGGGCAATTTAGCATGGCCAATTCACCTGACCTGCACATCTTTGGACTGTGGGAGGAAACCGGAGCACCCGAAGGAAACCCACATAAACACGGGGAGAACGTGCAAACTCCACACAGTCAGTCGCCTGAGGCGGGAATTGAACCCAGGTCTCTGGCGCTGTGAGGCAGCAGTGCTAACCACTGTGCCACCGTGCCGCCCAACACTTCTTTTTCATTTTAATTTTAACCTATTCTAATTATTTTTACAAGAACACAAGAGTGATAAAACATATTCTTGGGCCTGCCAAATCCTATTAGCAGAAACATTAACAGGGGAGCAGAAGGATTCCATTTTCCCTCTGCTGGTTATAACCTTTACTCTTCACAGCTGAAGACAAAGCATAAACAATCCACTTCCAAAAGTCCTCTGCTCTTTGTCCCATCAAATGTCAGTGTATTACTGACAAGAAATTCTTTATATGCAGTTGCGTAAATCGACACAAGCTCCATAAGTCACAGCCAAACAACGTCCTCAGGCTGAAGTTTGCAATTTCATTTTCTGATGTAGCAAAAGAACTTCCTGCAGCAATCCATTATCACATGTTTATGTCAAGCACCCAGTTAACACACAAGTCTGATGTTTTCAATAAACTCTTTTCCTTATGGAAGATTGATTGCCCGTCAGCATGGAGATGAAGTGCTGAGAAAATATTCAATACTGTCAGGTAATGTTTCGTCAGCTCAAACGCAAGAACTTACCTGATTGGACCAAATGATTTTCTCTTTACAAGCAACTTTTATATAGAATGCTCCCATTGCTTGCAAATTATATACTGTACAGAGTTATTGTTGTTCTGTTATCCATTATAATATTCAAATCCCTTCTACAGAAATGTGACAATAAAATCTAAATCTCAACTTAAATCTAAACTCACAAATCCCAACCACCTTCCAGCACATGAATTATAATTAATGACTTTGCATTCAGTGACTGTTCCACCTTCAAGGAAAAGGACAGCCATTTGGTGCATATGTAAGGTCCCATACATCCATTAACCTTCTTCTGAGTGTAAGTTCGGTGGGGGAATGTTGGCTTGTACACTGACATCGCTCCTGCAATTGAGAAGCACCTTGGGATCTTTCGAATTCATCTCCCCAGCCCGTGGAATCTTAATGAATGGCTCTTTGAAAGGACTGGACTTCAAGCAAAATATCAGCTTCTCTATACAGTCTTATATTAAAGTGCCTGGTTGATAGGTGCATATGTCCTGGCGTGGGACAATGCCCCTCTTGTAACTCAATGGAATAATCCCTTGAGATCATCACTCGCAGTAACAATTGACATTTAAAAATACAATTCAGGCAAAGACACATTCCATGCCAATATGTAAATAGTATAGAATTTTACACAACTGAAAGATGTGGAGCAGCCAATGTTGGACTGGGTTGGACAACATTAAAAATCACACAACACCAGATTAGATTCCAACAGGTTTATTCGGAAGCACTAGCTTTCGGAACTGGACCATAAGACGTAACTGAAAGAAATAATTCAGCTCATTGTGCTTTTGCCAGAGCCCGAAAGAGCTAAGCATTTATTTTTATTCTGCTTTTCTGTCCCTGCTGTGATCCAAACCTTCCCTTTCCAAATCTATTTCCAATTCCCTCTTAAAATTAACTATTAATTTGCTTCTGGAACCCTGTCAGGAGAGGCATTCCAGATCATCACAATCCTTTGCATGCAATTAATGTTTTCCTCATCTCCCATCTGCTGCTGTGCCATTTACCTTAACTGTATGAGCCCAGATTGACAACTCACCTATGAGTGTGAACAGTGTCTCCTGGCCTGCTCTATAAAAGCCCTGCTGTATGTTCAATTACCGCTATTAAATCTCACCTTAACTTTCTCTTCACAAAGGAGAACAATTCCAGCTTCTCGTCTTGACTGCACTTCTGCATTATGGCATGATTCTAGTCAATGCCCTCTGCATTCCTTAGAGGATTTGTCTTTCTTTCCAAAACGGGCTTTGGATTTAGGAAGATGCAGGGGAGTTTCCAAAGGAGATCACTTTCCCTCCCCAATGCCTAACACCAGTGGACGCATCTAAAGCTGTCAGGATTCAGACATGGTGCAGGCAGCGATCAGGTAGGAGATCTTTGAGTGGTCATGTATTGGCCATTGGAGGGCTTCAATTGTCCGATTGAACGACCCATTGGCTCTATCAGCTCATGTATTATTGCAGGGTTAGCGACGTAGGCAGTGGATTCAGAGCCCACTTGATTTTTAAGTAGCTTCCCCACCTCCTCACTGGTGGGACAGTGAAACATCCAGCACCCAGGTTGGTGGGCACCTTCCAACAAGTAACCAACTGCAGTGCCCCATGAGGAATAACATTCTCCACTGTCTCCAACAACATCAGGCATTGAGAATCCACTCTAAGGCTAGAGATCAAGACTGGCAGATTTGTACCAGTGAGCCAACTATGGAACACATTCCGTCTGAAAATAAATGCGACTTCCTTCAGTCTGTTACAAAAGTGGTCCTGCAATTAAGACCTGGTATTAAGAGGGACAGAATTTTGATACTGGACTATGGAGACAAGGTGCTGGAGGACTTAAAGTTTTGACACCACAGTGTCCTTGTTTTTTTCAGCAGTTTCTTCATCCATACACTGGCGCGTTGAGAGACTTTATGTGCTATCAAGTAGAAAATAATCCCGAAGAAGAGACAGCCCGGAGGGGGAAATTAGGCAGTGGCTCGCAACGAGTACAACATTCTTTGGAGGGTCAGTGGGTGATTATTATGGCGGCCAGATAGGGTGAGGGATAGAGTTAGGAAGGATAAAGGCAGCGATGGGAAGTGATCATTAAAGCAGTCAAGAGTTCAGAGAAGAGGCATTGGTATCACTTTGAGCGAGGAACAGGTTTGTCTGTAGGGAGCAAGGCTGGACAAAGCACTTTCCTGTCCATGTGTCTGAAGCAGTTCCCCTTCAACACTAAATTAAAGCTGGAAGGAAGTCATACCTGCCTCATTGAAATATTACACGGCTCGTCTACTGGGCTTTACTGAAGTTTGAAGTGGGTGGGTTGAAGCCGGTTGTATTTGAGTTGGAGATTTAAAAGATCCTGTCTAAATTTAACAGAATCGAGGCTGGGGAGGTGGGTTGTACAGAAAGCACTTCCTGTTCTCAGCTCCTTTTCGTTCAATGAGGCTTCCTCACCCCAATGCAATATCAACGCAGCATTAATCATGGAACTTGGAAACTCACAAACAGACACCTTGCTGCAGAAACAGAATCCTCATTGGATTCGCTTCCAACTGAAATGGTCCGTGCAAATAGAACAAAGGAAAACTGCTAATGGGAGATGCTTGACAGCCTGCTGCAAAGCGTGAAGAGACCCTCATTAGAACTCTTCGCTCAGACACAAGTGCATTTACCCCACAGCAGCTGACACATCAATCTAGGTTGTCCCTCTGCATCTCTACAGATGGTCGGTACAATCTTCCTGTCACTGTAGCTATGGAAACAAGACTGATTCGGTGCCTCCCAAGGCTCTAGTGCCGCTTTGCTGCTGCTTCGGGGCTTAGTGAATATCCAAGTCATTTTAATTAGTACTGGAATTTGGAAAACTCGCAGTAAGTAATTCCTTCTATGAACAAAGTAAGGAAAAGTTTTGCAGCAATGAAACATTTAAATCTTTAACAGTAACTAGTCATTCACTTAACATGTACGCTGCTCAAACAAGAGAAGTGTTTTTGTCATCGTGCTAGTCTATCCTGAGACATGGTGTCTTTTTTTTGATGACTGCCTGTCCCAAGATTCTGCACTTCTGGACCAGCATCACATCATCCTGAGGCCATGTCTTTATTGGAGGGGTACATCTCCATCTTGAAAACGGTACGTGTGCACTCCATCCTTACCCAGATTAATCTTACTAACTGAAGTAAGCTCTTTTCTGACAAATATCTAATCACATACTTGTTGCAAGTTTGAGGAAGAATGAAAAATTATCGCTAGTGCCTCTGCAATTGCCATTCACACTGCCATCAGTATTCTAGAATGCTTCCCTCTTGGTGCCATTGTCTCCTCCTCAGCCTTTCCAATATTTCCTTCTTATCAAATTTAAACCTTCTAGCAAATCAATTCCCCCCTTTCTCACCAGGGCCTTATTACTTAGTAAAGACAGATACAACATATTGGCTTAATATCTCTGTCACACCTCACCACGGTAGCCTTTCCTGGGGTTGTCACAGAAGTTAAAGACTTCATTAAAGCACGCAAAATTTCACAGTTTGCCTATCTCTTTAGACCCAGGTTGATACAAACCACGGGACAGTTTTCTGTCCTGAGGAAGAATGACCATTTACTAAGGGTTAAATAGATTCCAGCTTATAGATAAACGATTATGAATTGTCAAAATATAATTCTACTGGTTAAAACTCTAACCCCCTTATAAATTTTCCCTTACATACAGATAGACACAGACAAAAACATTGGTGTTATGGGTGGAGATAAGAACTGGGAAGGCACTTCAATGATCCCTGTCCACAAGGGTTCATTGGGATCATCCTCTTGGCTTGCCAGGACTTGCTACTCCTTGATCTCTCTTCCTCAGGGATTCATTTGCTTCCAGGAGGCACAGAGCTACTGATTCACAACTAATAAAGTCTCTCTACTTACTAACCAGAAACAACAAATCACATAGCACTGAGAACAAATATTCTAAAACTATATTTGGAACAACTTTAAGTCTAGGGGCAGCTTTTGGCAAATGGGTAATAGTGTGGTGAAACTTACTTGATGCTCAAAAGTTGAGACACATTGTATTCACTTCCTGTCTTCAGTGAAATCGCACTGCTCAATTTTACAGAAGACAGTAGCTAAGTGATACAATTGGCTGCACTGTTATCCATTGAAGCCTCTGCAAACAAATGGCAGATGGGGCAGGGGAATGATTATGAGGAATTAAGTATTCTTGCCTCACAAGAAAAATTTAACCAATTAAGAACATGCTTTCCAAGCTTCGTGTACCTCAATTCTAGTTACAACAAAATTAGAGAGGAACTAACTCTCCTTCTGGCTACCCACTCCCAAATTACATAGGCTTGGAAGCATCCCCATTCCCACTCCTACAGGGTCAGCAGCTTCTCCCTGTGTCTGCTCTTACAGATAGAGCAACAACTACTCATGCCAGGATGCTGAAGCAACCCTTAATTTAAGCCCTGAGAGTTGGTCAGCCTTAGTACATGGCTAAGGTAACAACCACATGAAAGTGAGAAAAGGGCTTTCCCCAAAGGTTTTCCAGTACAGGTGCACAATCCTTTATCCGAACTAGCTGGTTTTCAGAATTCAGAATTTTCAAAATTTCAGAACAAGTGATAGTTTGATGGTGAAATTTTTAAAAATCTTACCGAGAAACAGACTTACTGTGAGTAAAACGGGCCTTGAACAGAATTGAGGCCTGCCAGTGCTGGGCCACACGCACCAATGTCACATCTGAGTGACACACATGGAGTGGGTGTGGAGTTGCGTTAACTGTTTATATGCCAAACAGCCTTGTTAATGAGAAAAAAACTTCACAAAAAAACCTTCGGACTTTGGAACTTTCCGGATTTCAGATAAAGGGTTCTCTACCTGTACTACGTTCAGCAGAAGGATGACCTCCTGGGAATCCACCATCAGGGAATTTTGCAGCTTATTGAGAATCCTTTGCTTTTCCAATACCTCTATTTCTAAAATATGAGTTCATCTAAGGAACTACAGGTCTACCAAAATACAACAGTTCTCACTTGTAGTCATGTTTTTTACTCTTCATCTGAGTCCAATCTTTGTGTATGTGATAATGCACATGAGATGTGGTTTAAACCTCTAGGCAAGTGAGTGATAATGAATAATCTTTATTTTTAAATTTAAAAAAAATACTGCTGCTAGCATAATTAAAATTGAGACAAACAATCATTTAGGGTGCACATTAATTTCACACATAAATCAACGTGTCAACAAAAACAATAAGGCACATGCCAAAAGTATCTTAGACATTTTATGACTCTAGAATAATATTGTTTCTGCTTTGATCTCTGCAGATCTGTCACCAATATTAATCAACGCACATTATTTAACACAAGCGCACACATAAATACATGATGAAGTAGCAGCTGGTGTCAGCATTATAGATACATATCTGCTCCAAGTCAGCTTGGACCAGACTATCAACAAAAGCTAGAGAAGTAGCCTCAAATCTTGTACTTCATTGAAACTCTGCAGTGTGGAAACAGTTATTTGACCCATTGAGTCCACACCACCCTTCCAAAGAACATCCCACCCAGACCCACACCTCTACCCTATCCCTGCACATCCCTGGACACTATGGAGCAATTTAATGTGGCCAGTACACCTAACCTGCATCTCTCTGGATTGTGGGAGGAAACCAGAGCACCTAAAGGAAAACCATGCAGACACGGGGAGAATGTGCAAACTCCACACAGTCGCCTGAGGCTGGAGTCAAACCTGGGTCCGTAGCGCTGTGAGGCAGTGTGCTAACCACTGAACCACCATGCCTCCTAGCTGTACTTGCACACAAGAGATTTTGAGAGTGACCATACAAAGGTCACAATCTATCTACTGACTCAAACAATCCCATATTGAAAAACAATGAGAACACAAGCATTTTTTAACTCCAAAGAGTAATAAACTTGCAATTCAGCCACAGTTAATGGTGGTCTATTGGCTAACAGTGTTGTCGGGGGGGGGGGGGGCAGAACTTTCCACCAGACTTTAGGTAACAAAGTATGTTTGAGGTAGCCAAAGTGAAGTCTTAAATGGAAACAACAGTTTGTCTTAATATCATCTTGGTAAAGGAGTTGAAGCTTGTGCCAGGAACAGCTGACTGGAGGATCAAGGAGTGTTTGAGTGTTTGAACTCATTAATGAGATTGTAGGGTCTGCGGTTTGACCTAACTAATCCCTAAATTGACCCCAGTTAATACAGTGAGCAGCTGATGGGGAGTAAACTATAACAGTGCCCACTGCATGATGATGTTTTCTCAGTGTGAGATGAGGTACCACTGCCAGAACACCACCAACAAAAAAAAAGCAACTTCTGCTCTGTGAAGTCAATGCTTATTTTGAAACTTGTCTGAGGATTTCACCAAAAGGCACTAATCGTTGAAATATCCATCTTACCGGACACCTTATAGAAGTAACCAGAAGGAGAGAGAATGATCAGAGGCAACTGGCTAATAGTCTCCAAACTGGAAGACTGAGAGGAGAACCAGGAAGAGGAGCACCAATGCTGCAGGAAAGAGGGACATTTACCTCCCGCTAATCCTGCCCTTATCGTCCACTGTGGGCCTAGGACATTACTCTGACTCAGAATGTGCTCCTGAATGTCCTGTACTGCCTCTCACTCAGTCCCTGAGTCATCCCGAAACTGCCATTTTGCATCAGTTAATGCATGAACAACTTCAGTGCAAGTGGATGCGTGGATCCCATATACATTGCTCCGTAAAACTTGTGTCAAACAGCACTGGAGGGCTAAAACTTTAGATGTCTGTTTCAGAGTGTTGTGCAAAGACAAGTGATAGTAGCCTACATTTCAGCTCCAATTTGTGTATTAAAATCAGACTTGCAAACAAGCATGTCTCATTAGTACAGCATCCGTTCCCAGCGACGGGATTTACTCTGCAGGCTTTTAACTCCGTTATCATGCTCAGAAGTGTAGAAAATTTACAGCAGAGAAACAAGCCATTTGGCCCAACTGGTCAATGCTGATGTTTAAATCTCCACACAAACCCCTCAGCACCTTACTTCGTGTAAACCTCTCAGTATTCCCTTTTATTCGTTTTTTTTTTCCCTGGTACACCTACCTAGACTCCCCTTAAACATATCTCTGCCATTCAATTGAAGCACTTGCTATAGTATCAGACCACATTCTGAACTTGAAAGTGTTCAGAAAAGATTTACAAGGATGTTGCCAGGGTTGGTGGGTTTGACCCTCACGGAGCTGAATAGGCTGGGGCTGCTTTCCCTGGAGCGTCCCTGAGAGGTGACCTTAGTAGAAATTTATAAAATCATGAGGGGCATAGATAGGGTGAATAGCAAGGTCTTTTTTCCCAGGGTAGCAGAGTCCAAAACTAGAGGGCGCAGGTTTAAGGTGAGAGGGGAAAGATTTAAAAGGGACCTAAGTGGCAATCTTTTCACACAGAGGGTGGTGCGTGTATGGAACGAGGTGCCAAAGGAAGTGGTGGAGGCTGGTGCAGTTACAACATTTAAAAGGGACCTGGATGGGTATGTGAATAGGAAAGGTTTAGAGGGATATGGGCCAAATGTTGTCAAATATTTGGGCGGCACGGTGGCACAGTGGTTAGCACTGCTGCCTCACAGCGCCAGAGACCTGGGTTCAATTCCCGCCTCAAGCGACTGACTATGTGGAGTTTGCACATTCTCCCTGTGTCTGTGTGGGTTTCCTCCGGGTGCTCCGGTTTCCTCCCACAGTCCAAAACCTGTGCAGGTCAGGTGAATTGGCCATGCTAAATTGTCCGTAGTGTTAGGTAAGAGGTAAATGTAGGGGTATGGGTGGGTTGCGCTTCGGCGGGGCGGTGTGGACTTGTTGGGCCAAAGGGCCTGTTTCCACACTGTAAGTAATCTAAAAAAAAAGGAACTAGATTAATTTAGGATATCTGGTTGGCATGGATGAGTTTGACTGGAGGGTTTGTTTCCGTGTTGTACATCTCTATGACTCTATAAGGAAAATTCTGAGATCGTTATTTGGATACATGCTGACTTCTCTGAGATTGACACAGAAACAGAAACTGCTGGAGAAAAAATCTCAGCAGATCTGGCGACATTTGTGGAGAGTAAGCAGAGTTAACTCTTTGGGTCTACTGACCCTTCTCCAGAAGGTTTTCAGGAACATTGATTCTGCTTTCTTTCTCCACAGATGCTGCCAGACCAGCCGAAAGATTTCCAGCAATTTTCGATTTTATTTTGGATTTCCAGCATCTTTAGTTTCTCTGAGAGGTTGTTGTTGAGGGAAAGCAAAATAAAGGCAGGAAAAAGTGAAGCACAGTCTATATATGCTGCACTGACTATAATCTGAAGTGACAAACTCGGATGACCGTGCTCTCTGATTTCTTGCATTAAAATGTTCAAGAATCTTCAATCTTAAAATCTTTTTAAGATTTTAAAAAAGTGAGTTCTGTTTGCTACAATCTGTTGACACCATCTGTCATCAAAAACGCTAGTATTTAAACATGTAAAATCACATGCAGTATCAAATGAATCTGAATCTCCTTTGTAAGGTAACCCCCTGCTAACTGAATTTAACCATAAACTTTCCTGTAACTGTGCCAGCGCAGTGTTACTGTTTGAATGTGATTCATTGCTATACTTTGGCTGCTAAGTCTATAGAGCTAGCAAAGTGTGACCACAATCCTCAAATGTCTGAACAGTACATCAAATACTGTGCAACCAGAGCATTGTCCCTTTGACAAATCCAAAACCCTCGCTGCTACAAATTGTTTTTCAGAATGTGACACACCGTGACCATTCTGGAGAGTTTGGTTAGTGCCACCTGAACAGCGCCTCCAGAGATGCCTCGGTATCTTAAGGATATCTTCCATGTGCCAGTGTTGGAATCACACAACTGGTCAGATCGCATTCAGTGCAGTGTCGTCAAACATCATTGCCTGACTAGTTTGACGTGGGTCTCTGTCATCTGCTAGCAGTCACCACTCAAGCATCCTTTTAGGTCTGAGGGTAACAAATAGGGAGCTTAGACTACCACTGGATGAATGCATCATGCCAATTCCCTGGCAATCTTGGGTACAGCACCAGAGCTTTGTTGATGTCTCCATATCAGATACAGATTAATAGATTGGAAGCTCTTGTGATTGAGGAATGCTTCTGGCTGAAAGGGGATGCATGGATGGCTGTATTAGGAAAAGCTGATGACACAGTGCACTGATGGATGCCTTCTACTTTTGCATTCCACTGACTGGGTGCTCTTGGACATATCTTTGACAGTGTTCTGAAGGATTTAGAGGCTAAGACATTGCTGATAGTGGTCACTTAGTTGTCTCTGACGACAGGTGAGCACCATGCCTTGCAGCCTTCAGACGTCTTCCATCATCTAATGTTGTACAACTTGAAACCCTGGGTCTTGCAATGTGCCAAGCAAATGCAGCCTCTGTACCCACATGCCCTCTTCTGAAAGCTGGACTCTTCTCCTGTTTATCTCTATGTTGTCTAGTAACAGGTTTCTCAGAAGTAGGCTGCTGCTGGTCCCCTCTCTGACTCACAGCTTTTGAACTGCAAGATACTCATGTTGTTTTTCATCCAAGGTCCAAATTAAGACAGTCAAAATGTCTTGATGTTCATTGGAAAACCGACAAGGATAGAACTCCCTTGACATAAGTACTGAGCCCATTGTCTCATAACAAGGAACAGACGTGGACACTCAGCCAGGTATATGCAGCACAGCAAAACGCAGGACAAATCCAACCTGGCTAATTACTGCCCTGTCAATCTCCTCTCAATCATCAGTAAAGTGATGGAAAGTGTCATCAACAGTGCTATCAAGCAGCACGTGCTCAGTGATGGCCAGTTTGGGTTCTACCAGGGCCACTTAGCTCCTGACCTCATTACAGCCTTAGTTCAAACATGGACAAAAGAGCTGAATTCCAGAGTGAGGTGAGAGTGGCAGCCCTTGACATCAAGGCAGCATCCGACCAAGCGTAGCTTCAAGGAGCCTGAGCAAAATTGAAATCAATGGGAATCGGAGGCAAACATTCTACTGGTTGGAGTCATGCCTGGCATAAGGATAGATGGTCGTGGTTGCTGGAGGTCAGTCATCTCAGCTTCAGGACATCTCTGCAGGACTTCTTAGGACAGTGTCCTAGGCCCAACCATCTTCAGCTGATTCATCAATGACTCTCCCTCCAGCATAAGGTCAGAAGGGGGGATGTTTGCCGATGATTGCACAATGTTCAGCACCATTCACAACTCCTCAGACACTGAAGCAGTTCATGTTCAAATGCAGCAAGGACTGGACAATGTCCAGGCTTGAGCTGAAGAGCCGAAAAGTGTGGTGCTGGAAACATACAGCAGGTCAGGCAACAGGAGTTGACTTTGAAGGGCTTATGCCCAAAGCGTTGACTCTCCCATTCCTCGGATGCTGCCTCACCTGCTGTGCTTTTCCAGCGCCACACTTTTTGACCCTAACTCTCCAGCGTCTCTTACTCTCTCTCCATGTGTTAAAGAGTAACAAGTAATACTTGTGCCACACAAATGCCAGGCAATGACCATCACCAGTAGGAAACAAACTAGCCACCTGCCCTTTCACATTCAATAATGTCACCATCACAGAAACACCACGATCAACATCCTGAGGGTTGCTATTGAACTGGAATTGCCGTATAAATACAGTAACTACAAAAGTAGGTCAAAGGCTAGGAATACCACAATGAGTAATACGCCTCCTGACACCTGTTCATCATCTTCAAGGTACAAGTCAGACGTGTGATGAAATACTACTCCCTACTTGTCTGGATGAGTGCAGATCTGACAACACTCAAAAAGCTTGACAAATCCGATAGAGAATGTAGTGTCCTACGACCAGTGGGGGTATCTTCCATCAGTACTATTTATCATTTACTACATGATGAAGTATCGGGAGATATGGATAATCTGCTTAAAACATGGGATCAGGATCTGGGACTAGAAATCTCCACAGAAACGTAGAATGATATTTGGGAAAATGCTAGAAGAATTACTATTTGTAACAGAACCCAGGCTATCCAGCTGAAGATACTTCATAGGGCCCATATAGCACCGGTTCGATTGGCAAAATTTAAGGCAGGAGAACCCGAATGTGTCCTAAATGTAAAATAGAGGTGGGCACTCTTGTACATTGCTTATGGACCTGTCATAAGATCCGTAGATATTGGACTAAAGTAGCAAGTACCCTGACAGAAATTTTAGGAACGGAAATTAAAGTGGACCCTGTATCTCTCCTCTTGGGCTTTTCGAACTTTCCCTCCCTGGACACGTACGGGAAGTGACTATTTTCTATTCTTTCTTTCTGTGCAAGGAAAAATATTTTGGTGAACTGGGCGGCTGAGGGCCCCCCTGGACTTTCAAATTGGCACAGACTAATTATGGAATGTATTCCCCTTGACTTCCTTACAAATATGGTGTACCGAAAGACCGAATTATTTTATAAATATGGCAGCCCTTTTTGAATTATATAAATACAGATATTTCGGCTATCCTAACAAGGGCTTTTATTTAATTGAGATTACAAACCTGGCTGGTCCGGGGCCCCTCGGGAGAGGAATCCCGCACGAATACGGGTTTTATTATATCTGATGCTAACACATCCCGAGCATGTAAGAGACTTAAATATACACTCTGGTTAGTTGTAGGTTAGATTAGTAGATAGTTGAGTTTTGTTTGTTTTTTTTCTCTTCGGGTTTTTTTTGTTTTGTTTTTTCTTTTTTTTTGTTAAATTTTGGCTATTGTATATTTGAGCTAATTGTATATCAATGTTTATATCTGAGAGTTTTGTTTATTTTTGTAAACTTGTAAAAATGTTAAATTTCTAATGAAAATATCTATAAAAAAAAAGCTTGACATCATCCAGGACAAAGCAGCCCATGTGACTGGCACCACATCCACAAACATTTACTCCCTCCAATTCTGACACTCAGTGGCAACAGCATGTACCATCTACAAAATGCACTGCAGAAATTCACTCAACATCCTTAGACAACACCTTCTAAGCCCACTTCCACCTAGCTCACCAGCACCTTCTCAAGGACAACTAGGGACAAAAATTTTAAAAAAGAACTTAGTTAAAATCATTTCTGTCAGAGGGTTCAAATGTCTTTGGAACTTGCTTCATGAAAAGGTGGCAGAAAACAGAAACCTTGTATATTTTTAGGCAGAGGCAGATTGATACTTGATAAGGAAAGGGTTGACCAGGGCTCGGTGGGAATATGAATTTGGTGTTACAACGAATTCAGTCACTATCTTATTGAATGGTGGAGCAGGCTCAAGATTAAAAGAAATCTTCCTTCTAAACAAATTCAGTTTTGGCAAATAAACTCTTTCAGTTTTCTCTGGAAATCTCAGGAAGGGAGCATGGTCAAAAATTCTTAAGCTTAATGACTGAGTCAAATTTTGAATAGAATTGGTAAAGATTGCCTGATTGGTTAAAAATGTATTTGTCGATGAAAAAGTCTACTTTTTTGGGATGAAAGTAATTAAGCTCAAAACAACTGTATGTTTTTGATCCATTTTGTTGATATTTTGTGTCAATGGAAGCAAATAAGAAAGGTTAACTAAACAAATAGAGGCATAGTGGTCACATCACTGGTCTTTTAGATAAATCAAAGGATAATGCTCTGCAACATAGGTTCAGGTGCTACAATGGCAGCTAACGGAATTTAAATTCGATCAAAAAAAATGTGGAAATGAAAGCGCATTTTCTGTCACGATGAACACAAAGTTCTTATCGTTTATCATCAAAACTCAACAACTGTCGTATAGGGAAGTCTGCGTCATCCTTATATAGACTGCAGACCCAGAGCAATTTTGTTGAAACTTAACTGGCCTCTGAAATGGCCTTGCAAACTACCCAGTTCCAGGGCAATTAGGGTTGGACAATAAAAGGCAGGTGTGCTCACATCATGCCATGAAAGAAATAAAAAACATTTCTTTCATTTGCACAATCTGAATATAACAGATCATTAAATTTTACTACAGCCCTTTAGTGATTAAAGTATCGTTTTGATTATTTTGGTTGATGACTGGGCCACTTGCCCCACACGAGAACATCCTTCAAACAATGCCATGCAACTATCCGCAGTACTTTCTCAGATGAATTACATAATTCTCACCAGCGTGCCCTCTGAGAGCAAAATCCAAATTTAATCTGGCTTATTAACAAACTGCTCAGACGATAAAACATACCCTTACGGGATTACGCAGCCCACACCAGTGAGGTCTTGCTGCTGGGTGTCAGAATTATTTTCAAGCAGAACCTAATATGGGTATTCTACCTCCACAAATCCTCTTCCACCACCACATTCAGAATATGGCATTGCAAGAAGGTACTCCTAAACTGATCGAGATCAGATTTGTTTTGTCCCGCCACTGTGGATTTTTTCCCCCAAGTATCACTCGTGTTAGTCATTTCTCTGACCTTGTGGGATTTTGTTTTAATGCCCTCGACAAGTAAGCCTGCTGTTTCCTCATTTGTTTCTAAACAATCGTGTTCATAATCTGTCTTTACGTATTGGGTTGGTTAAATAACGCAAGCATGCGGAGTTAATCATGCTGAAGCTCAGCAGCTTCAAGAGACACCTGCCCTCAGCTATCAATCCGTATAGAGAAATGCAAGCATTAAAAAATAATGTTTCTCCTGCATTTCCCAGGGACAATACCAGTGGCTTAAAGTATTGTTCCAAACGTATAACACAAGAGTTCCAATAATTCCAATAATTAAATTCCACCATAAGTCTTAAAGATTCAAAATACCACATATATTTCAACTTTTGTCATCATTGTCTTTTTGGTTTTAATGAATCGAATTCCCTTAGCAATTTGAAGTAAGATTTTCAGCACAAGCAGACCATAATCATTTTATTAATGCCCCTGACTCCCACATTATCTTTTAGTAGATGACATTAATGCATCTTAACTAGGCTGTGAATGCAGACAAAGGAATCTTCCCGAATGTGGCTTGAATATGTATATACACACACACTCATAAAGCTATTTTACATAGATGTATTGCAGTTCCATTACTGACAAATAAAATAACAAAATCTTTTGTAAAGCCCATTAATCTATTGACATAATTGGCATATGAGTAAACATTGGGAAGACTTAAACATTATCAAATTTACTCACTTAAGTCATAGAATCATAGAGAGGTACAGCACAGAAACAGACCCTTCAGTCCAACTTGTCCATGCTGACCAGATATCCCAACCCAATCAAATCCCACCTGCCAGCACCTGGCCCATATCCCTCCAAACCCTTCCCATTCATATACCCATCAAGATGCCTTTTAAATGTTGCAATTGTACTAGCCTCCACCACTTCCTCTGACAGCTCATTCCATATACGTATCACCCTCTGCGTGAAAATGTTGCCCCTTAGGTCTCTTCTTTATCTTTCTCCTCTCACCCTAAACCTATGACCTCTAATTCTGGACTCCCCCACCCCAGGGAAAAGACTTTGTCTATTTACCTTATCCATGCCCCTCATGATTTTATAAACTTCTATAAGTTCACCTCTCAGCCTCCAACGCTCCAGGGAAAAAAGCCCCAGCCTTGCACAGTTACAATTGAGTCCATAAAGAATGTTAAAGATACACCATTTGTTTTTCCAGAATTCATACACACACACATAAATATATACATTATATATATTATACACATACATTAAAAATACACAAACAAATTTTGTCCATGCTTTAGTTTTCACAATGCGATGGACTCTTTCTGATTATGTGACTATTAGCTATTCACTGAGTATAATATACCAGTCTCCAACTTGGTTTATGGAAGAAGACAGAAATATTACTGCATTAGTCATCCGGAAGCCAGGAATAACGCTTTGGAGGGGGGGGGGGGCATAAGATCAAATCTCACCATAGCAGCTGGGAGTACTTCATTTACTTTGTAAATATGGGATACAAAAAAATTAGTTTCAGTGACTGCGATCATAGAGCCACTGACATCATAAAAACAACCATTGACCTCCAGGGAAAGAAATCTATTGCTCTTAGTCAGTCTGACCTACAATTGAGTCGATACCCACAGCAATGACTCTTAACTGCCCTCTAAGATGGTCTAGAAAGCTCTTCAGTTGTATCCAGAAAAGTGAGATTAGAATATAACGAGAAGGCCCACTCAGCACTAATCAGGATACTACAAATATCAAAGATATTCCCTACCCAATCAACACTGAAAACCTCTCCTCATTATTATTTGGGGACTTGATTTAACTTACACTTGATTGTCCATTCTGAAAATTTCATAAGAAAATTCATTTAGGGAATGTTGCATGTTTATTAAAGGAATTACACATAAGCAAATAATAACAAGAGGAAAAGTTACTCTAGCACAGAAATCTAACTTTAATTAAAATGTATATTAAATGTCTTTAGAGAAGGGCATAGAACTTTCCAGAACCAAATTGTTCTTCACCTAAGGGGTTATAGGCTTATCCCTGAATACTTCCAGAAATAATTCTAACTCGAGGGGTGATCCATACTGTTCATGATTTCCTTCAAAACTCTTCAAGAATAGATACTAACAAGGGAAAGCAGCTCATCAATTTATTAAATACCCTTCCTGTCTGGTTTAGTAATTTCTGTACACTGAAAGAGTCTTGCTTTCCTAAGAAAGCCATATCAGGTAGGCTTCCTAAAATGATCATACTCTTCCTCAAGCTGCAGAAAACAGTTTTGTTGTGTAGAATCAACCTGAAAAGAGTTTTCTGAGACAGTAAAGTCATATATGGCCCTTGGCCATCACATCGATGATGCGTACTGTCCCTGACATTTGGGAATAATCTATCATCATCCCAGTTGCTAAAAAGACATAGCCTGCTGGACTGAATGATTAGTGACTAGTCACTCTAAAGCCAACAGTGGTGAAGTGCTTGGTGTGGCTAGTAGAAGACACCATTTGGACTGCAGCAATCTACGAAGGCAGCTCACCACCACCTTTTTAGGGGCAATTAGGGATGGTCAATAAATGCTGTCATTTTCAGTGGAGCTCATATCCACAGCTAAGCAGTAACAAATTTATTAATAAAGCAACTTTAATATAATAAAGCACCCTGAGGCAATTCTCTGCAACATTATAAAACAAAGCATGATGCAAAACTACACAGGGAAATATTAGGTCAGGTGACCAAATATTTGGTCAAATGACATTGCTCTTAGGGAACGCCTTAAAGGGGGAAAGTGAGAGGGAGCAACATGACCTGGTGGCCTCTAGAATTTTAATTCTCTACTCTCACTCTGACATCTCTGTCCTTGATCTGCTGCACTGTTCCACTGAAGCTCAGTGTGAGCTTGAGGAACAAGAACTCCTCTTTCAATTTTGATGTGGAGGTGCCGGTGTTGGTTTGGGGTGGACAAAGTCAGAAGTCACATTGCACCGGGTTATAGTCCAACAGGTTTATTTGAAAGCACAGGCTTTCGGGACACTGCTCCGTCGTCAGGTGCAGTGAATGTTAAGGTATGGCACAAAACTTGAAACAAACTTCACTAGAGAAGGAGCTTTGCTCCAAAAGCTTGTGATTTCAAATAAACCTATTGGACAGTGTTTACTGTGGAAAACGACGTTGAAGGTATAGAATGTAGGGAAATAGATGGTGATACCTTGAAAAATGTCCACATTACAGAGGAGGAAGTGTTGGATGTCTTGAAATGCATAAAAGTGGATAAATCCCAGGACCTGATCAGGTGTACCCTTGAACTCTATGGGAAACTAGGGAAGCGATTTCTGGGACCCTTGCTGAGATATTTGTATCATCGATAGTCACAGGTGAGGTGTCGGAAGAATGCAGGTTGGCAAATGTGGTGCCACTATTTAAGAAAGTGGGCAAGCTGTTGGAGGGAATCCTGAGGAACAGGATGTACATGTATTTGGAAAGGCAAGGACTGATTAGGGATAGGGTTGATTGAATCAACTTGATGATCTCCAAGCCACTTTATTGTTCTGACAGGAGTGGCACTACAAAACAGGCAAAATCGACGTTTCGGGCAAAAGCCCTTCATCAGGAATAAAGGCAGAGAGCCTGAAGCGTGGAGAGATAAGCTAGAGGGGGGTGGGGGTGGGGAGAGAGTGGCATAGAGTACAATAGGTCAGTGGGGAAGGAGATGAAGGTGATAGGTCAGGGAGGAGAGGGTGGAGTGGATAGGTGGAAAAGGAGCTGGGCAGGTCGGACAAGTCCGGACAGGTCAGGGGATCGAGTTTCTGGAGGTTAGAAGCTAGGATGAGGTGGGGGAAGGGGAAATGAGGAAACTGTTGAAATCCACATTGATGCCCTGGGGTTGAAGTGTTCCGAGGCGGAAGATGAGGCGTTCTTCCTCCAGGCGTCTGGTGGTGAGGGAGCGGCGGTGGAGGAGGCCCAGCACCTCCATATCCTCGGCAGAGTGGGAGGGGGAGTTAAAATGTTGAGCCACTGGGCGATGTGGTTGATTGGTGCGGGTGTCTCGGAGATGTTCCCTAAAGCGCTCTGCTAGGAGGCGTCCAGTCTCCCCAATGTAGAGGAGACCGCATCGGGAGCAACGGATACAATAGATGATATTAGTGGATGTGCAGGTAAAACTTAGATGGATGTGGAAAGCTCCTTTGGGGCCTTGGATAGAGGTGAGGGAGGAGGTGTGGGTGCAGGTTTTACAGTTCCTGCGGTGGCAGGGGAAAGTGCCAGGATGGGAGGGTGGGTCGTAGGGGGGCGTGGACCTGACCAGGTAGTCATGGAGGGAACGGTCTTTGCGGAAGGCGGAGAGGGGTGGGGAGGGAAATATATCCCTGGTGGTGGGGTCTGTTTGGAGGTGGCGGAAATGTCGGCGGATGACGGTCCGCCGACATTTCCGCCACCTCCAAACAGACCCCACCACCAGGGATATATTTCCCTCCCCACCCCTCTCCGCCTTCCGCAAAGACCGTTCCCTCCGTGACTACCTGGTCAGGTCCACGCCCCCCTACGACCCACCCTCCCATCCTGGCACTTTCTCCTGCCACCGCAGGAACTGTAAAACCTGCACCCACACCTCCTCCCTCACCTCTATCCAAGGCCCCAAAGGAGCTTTCCACATCCATCAAAGTTTTACCTGCACATCCACTAATATCATCTATTGTATCCGTTGCTCCCGATGCAGTCTCCTCTACATTGGGGAGACTGGACGCCTCCTAGCAGAGCGCTTTAGGGAACATCTCCGAGACACCCGCACCAATCAACCACATCGCCCAGTGGCTCAACATTTCAACTCCCCCTCCCACTCTGCCGAGGATATGGAGGTGCTGGGCCTCCTCCACCGCCGCTCCCTCACCACCAGACGCCTGGAGGAAGAACGCCTCATCTTCCGCCTCGGAACACTTCAACCCCAGGGCATCAATGTGGATTTTAACAGTTTCCTCATTTCCCCTTCCCCCACCTCATCCTAGCTTCTAACCTCCAGAAACTCGATCCCCTGACCTGTCCGGACTTGTCCGACCTGCCCAGCTCCTTTTCCACCTATCCACTCCACCCTCTCCTCCCTGACCTATCACCTTCATCTCCTTCCCCACTGACCTATTGTACTCTATGCCACTCTCTCCCACCCCCACCCTCCTCTAGCTTATCTCTCCATGCTTCAGGCTCTCTGCCTTTATTCCTGATGAAGGGCTTTTGCCCGAAACGTCGATTTTGCCTGTCCTCGGATGCTGCCTGAATTGCTGTGCTCTTCCAGCACCACTGATCCAGAATCTGGTTTCCAGCATCTGCAGTCATTGTTTTTACCTGGCACTACAAAACGTTTTAAGAATGGTTAAAATTTGCAGAAAAATTTGACACACATATTTGGCAGACGGACACCAAAATACTGGCAGTGTTTCACTCTGTTGCTGGGTAGTGGAGGTAATGCCAGGTATTGGAGTTCACAATAAATATAACCAAAAATTAAATGCTTTCCAATTAGAAGTACAGTGCTTAATGGGGTGTACACAACAGACTTTTAAATATACTGTCGCCACTTCCAGTAATCCTGAGTTGTCGTGGCTGTGATGGGTTCTAACATTAGCGGTGGTTTGGAAAATAGGATGAGGGAGTGCCACAGGGGCAATTTAATGCTCATGGTGGCGAGTTTGGGACGATGTTGCAAGAAACACACTCAACCTCACGGAGAGCAACCCTCAATAATAAAACTCACTAATAATGACACTTAGCGGATTTCTAGTTAAAAGCACTACTTCATCTCTCTCTCTTTCTGACATTGATCACCCTGTTGCAGAATTTAGGGCATTTTTGGTTTTTATTTATAATTATGGAAGCAGTCAGCCAGGGGTTCACAGTGGTAAAGTCTCTGATAGTTAGCACATGTTTAAACTCTTAAGTCTGCTACCGGTGGTGAGAGTTGATGGAGATGAAGCAATAGCAAGAGGTAGTGCAGCCAGTGGGAAGGAATTTCCTGGGAAAGAACCAAGGGAGCAGTTAAAGTGTGTTTGCTTTAATGCAAGGAGTATCAGGAGTAAAAGTGATGAGCTTAGAGCATGGATCAGTACCTGGTGTTATGATGTTGTGGCCATAACAGAGACGTGGGTTTCTCAGGGGCAGGAATGGTTGCTGGGTGTTCCAGGGTTTAGAACATTTAAAAAGAATAGGGAGGGGGGAAAAAAAGAGGAGGGGGTGTAGCACTGCTAATCAGAGAGGGTATCACAGCTACAGAAGTTACCATTGTCGAGGCGGGTCTGCCTACTGAGTCAGTATGGGTGGAAATTAGGAACAGTAAGGGAGCAGTCACCTCATTAGGGGTTTATTACAGGCCCCCCAATAGCAGCAGGGAGATTGAAGAAAGCATAGGTCGGCAGATTTTGGAAAAGTGTGAATGTAGTAGGGTTGTTGTAATGGGTGACTTTAACTTTCCCAATATTGATTGGAACCTCCTTCGAGCAGATGGTTTGGAAGGAGCTGGTTTTGTAAGGTGTGTTCAGGAGGGTTTCCTAACTCAGTACGTTGACAGGCCGACGAGGGGAGAGGCCATTTTGGATTTGGTGCTCGGCAATGAGCCGGGGCAGGTGTCAGATCTTGCGGGAGATCATTTTGGTGACAGTGACCACAACTGCCTCACATTCTACATAGCTATGGAGAAGGAGAGAAGCAGGCAAAATGGGAGGATATTTAATTGGGGAAAAGGAAATTATGATGCTATCAGATGTGAGTTGGGAAGCATGGACTGGGAGCAATTGTTCCATGGAAAGGGCACTATAGACATATGGAGACTGTTTAAGGAACAGTTGTTGCGAGTGATGCATAAATATGTTCCTCTGAGACTGGCAAGAAGGGGTAAGACAAAGGAACCTTGGATGACGAGAGCAGAGGAGCTTCTCGTCAAAAGAAAGAAGGCAGCTTATGTAAGGTGGAGGAAGCAAGGGTTTTTCTCAGCTCTAGAGGATTACAGGCAGGCGAGGAAGGAGCTCAAAAATGGTCTGAGGAGAGCCAGGAGGGGGCACGAAAAAGGCTTGGCAGGAAGGATTAGGGAGAATCCAAAGGCATTTTACACGTATGTGAGGAATAAGAGAATGATCAAAGAAAGAGTACGGCCAATCAGGAATAGCATAGGGAACTTGTGTATAGAGTCTGAGGAGGTAGGGGAAGCCCTAAATGAGTTTTTTGCTTCGATGTGCTGAAAATTTTGACAAACATTAAGATTGACAAGTCACCAGGGCCAGACCAGATTTATCCTCGGTTGCTTTGGGAAATGTGATTGCTTCGCCGCTTGCGAAGATCTTTGCATCCTTGCTCTCCCTGGAGTCGTACCTGAGGACTGGAAGGAAGCAAATGTAATTCCTCCCTTCAAGAAAGGAAATAGGGAAATCCCCAGCAATTACAGACCAGTCAGTCTCACGTCTGTTGTCTGCAAGGTGTTAGAAAGGATTCTGAGGGATAGTATTTATGACCATATGGAAGAGCATGGCTTGATTAAATGCAGTCAGCACGATTTTGTGAGGGGCAGGTCATGCCTCACTAATCTTATTGAGTTCTTTGAGGATGTTACGAGACAAGTTGATGAGGGTCGAGCGGTGGATGTGGTGTATATGGACTTCAGCAAGGCATTTCATAAGGTTCCCCATGGTAGGCCCGTTCAGAAGGTCATGAGGAATGGGATACAGGGAAATTTAGCTGTCTGGATACAGAATTGGCCGGTCGACAGAACTCAGCGAGTGGTAGTGGAAGGAAAGTATTCTGCCTGGAAGTCAGTGGTGAGTGGTGTTCCACAGGACCCTGTTCTTGGATCTCTACTCTTTGTAATTTTTATTAATGACTTGGATGAGGAGATTGAAGGATGGGTTAGCAAGTTTGCAGACGACACAAAGGTTGGAGGTGTCGTTGACAGTATAGAGGACTGTTGTAGGCTGCAGCGTGACATTGACGGGATGCAGAGATGGGCTGAGAGGTGGCAGATGGAGTTCAATCTGGATAAATGCGAAGTGATGCATTTTGGAAGGTCGAACTTGAAAGTTGAGTACAGGATTGAAGACAGGATTCTTGGCAGTGTAGAGGAACAGTGGGATCTTGGTGTGTAGGTACATAGATCCCTTAAAATTGCCACCCAGGTGGACAGGGTTGTTAAGAAAGCATATGGTGTTTTGGCTTTCATTAACAGGGGGATTGAGTTGAAGAGCCGTGAGATCTTGCTGCAGCTCTATAAAACTTTGGTTAGACCGCACTTGGAATACTGTGTCCAGTTCTGGTCGCCCTATTATAGGAAAGATGTGGATGCTTTGGAGAGGGTTCAGAGGAGGTTTACCAGGATGCTGCCTGGAATGGAGGGCTTATCTTCCGAAGAGAGGTTGACTGAGCTTGGACTTTTTCATTGAAGAAAAGAAGGAAGAGAGGGGACCTAATTGAGGTGTACAAGATAATGAGATGCATAGATAGAGTTGATACCCAGAGACTTTTTCCCAGGGCAGAAATTGTTAACATGAGGGGTCATAGTTTTGAGCTGTTTGGCGGAAAGTATAGAAGGGATGTCAGGGCGGGTTCTTTACACAGAGAGTTGTGAGAGCATGGAATGCGTTGCCAGCAGCAGTTGTGGAAGCGAGGTCATTGGGGATATTTAAGAGACTGCTGGACATGCATATGGTCACAGAAATTTGAGGGTTCGTACATTAGGTTTACCTTACATGAGGATCAAATGTCGGCACAACATCGTGGGCTGAAGGGCCTGTTCTGTGCTGTACTGTTCTATGTTCTATGTCATGTTCTACTCATAATTCATAACCTCTGGCATGTTTCTGCCAGACAGAGTTGGATGACACTGTCACCACATAAAGCCTTCCATGATGCAGGCTTTAACCTCACTCAGAGACAGAAGTCAAGGTCAGATGAGATTGAGCTGATCTGGATTAATTCACTTCACATAAGCTCTTCTTGCACTGATGACGCACTAGCTCAGTCGTGGTTATTAGGTCAAACTCAAAGCAATCTGTAAACATATATGTTTGTGAAGAGAAGTAGTATTCCTTAAAATGAAACACTAATAAAAATGTAAACTGCAGACAATGAGTCATACAGATACACAACACAGGGAGCAGCACACAGTCAGACAATAAGAAACACGCAAATAGTTTCTGACAGATATACGTGGCTGACTGTGCAATAGTAATCGGTAGAAACATATCACTGTTGATATGGTATTATCTTTACGTTTGTTAAAAAAATATTTTGCCAGGAGCTTAGGTTTGCTATGGCTCTCTCTCACTACGGAATTAATACACTTACAAATCTATTGTATGACTCAAGCAAACTCGACAGAGCTGCTAAAGTGACGGGGTACTTTGAAACTGCCCGTGTTTGATCTCATATTTAAACATGCTTTCCTCATTATCACTGAGTATAGCCTATTGTCACATTATGTGATCAATAACCAATCCAGAAACTAAAAGGCAAGGGTCACCAACAGCACAAGTAAATAAAAGAAGAATGAACCGAACTGGGACAGACACAGGAAAGCAGACCTAGTAATCTGGGGACACAAGTCCAAATCCCTAATCGCAGCTGGGGAATTTAAACTCGGTTAAACCGAGTACATCTATTAAAAGAGTACTTTGAGTAACAGCGCTTATAAAATGAAAAATAAACAATCTGGTTCACTAATACCCTTTGGTGAATTCAATCTGCTGTTCTTACCTAGTCAGATGTGAGACTCCAGACCCACAGCAATGTAGTTGACTCTAAACTGCCCTCTGGTATGGATCAATAAGCCATTCTGTTGTATGAAAATCACTACAGAGAACACTAATAAAACCAGACAGATAACCTACTATTGAGACAGGCATCAGTCTGGACATTACAAAGGCACAATTGGCCCAGTCTAAGAGTCCTCCTCACTAATGTCTGGACGCATATCCCAAAGTGAGGAGAGATATCCTGCAGTCTAGTCAAGAAGCAGCCTGGCGTAATCTTACTCTCAGGATTATATCTGTGAGCCAACATCCCAGCCTCCTCCATCACCATTCCTAGGTATATCCTGTCCCACAGCAGGGCCCAGCAGAGTTAGCAGCACAGTTGCATACTGTCCCTACTATTCAGGCGAGGGAATCAGTATTCCTCCAGGTTGAACACCATTTGGATGAACACAGTGGGACAGCCAGGATAAGAATGCACTCTGGCTCAACCAAGTGTGTGGCTTGGTGGCACCTCCTACTGATCAATGTGGCTGAGCCTGAAAGAACACCATTGCCAGGAGCTGGGCCAGCAGCACCAAGTGGTGAGAGAATCAGACAAGGGAAACACCTATTTCACTTCATCCTCAACAAGCAACTGTCAAATGTGCAGTTAAATTCTGTCTTCACAGTAAAGGCACCTTCACTACCATTTACTGGTATAAATAGAAACACAGATCCAGCAAAGCGTCTGGGCTCTGACAGTACCTCAGCTAGAGCACTGACAATCTAGCAGATTTCTGGCCATTCTGTTCCAGTACAACATTGCCTTGTCCCCAACAATATGGAAGGTTGTCCCGGTAAATCCTGTCCACAAAGGGCAGAACAAATGCAATTCAATTGCTCCTTCAGTCAACCCTTAAACTTCAAGCAATGTGTCATCACTACTGTTTTCAAACAGCACTTGTAGAAACTCTTCCCCTTGCTCCTTCAGCCTGGCTGCTACCAGAAATACACACGTCAACAACTTGGATCAAATGTGAACAAAATCGCTTAATTCTAGAGGTGCTGAGAGATAAAAGTGACTACATCTGAAATCAAGGCAGCACTTGGTCCAGTGGAAACTGAAGTCCATGGCAATCAAACTCTCCACCAATTGGAGTCATAGTTAGCACAAAGGTAGATGGTTATGATGGAGAAGGCTAATCATTTCAGCTTCAGCTGGAGTGCCTCAACATAATGTTCTCAGGCCTGCCAATTTCAGCTGCTTCCTTTCCACCCTCATAAGGTTATAAGTGGGGAGGTTCACTAATTATTGCAGTGTTCAGTTGCATTCGCAACTCCTTAGATAATGAAACACTGCTTGACAACATTCAGACTTGGGATGATAAGTGCTAACTGATATTTATTCTGCACAAGGCAATGGCCATCTTCAACAAGACAGTGTCTATTTGCCTCCCCTTGACTTTCAACAACACTACCATTACAGAATTCTTCCATCATGAGAGTCAACCTGTAATATAGCTGGACCAGTGATATATAAACTACAGCTACAAGAGCTGGTCAAAAGCTAGGTGTTTTGTGCAAGTAACTTGTCGTCTCAGTCCTCAAAATCTTTCTGCTGCCTACAAGACAAGTCAGGATCACGATGGAATACTCGCCACTTGTCTGCATCTCTAACAGCACTCAATGAGCTCTATACCAATTCAGGTAAAGCAGCCCATTTGATTTCCATCCTATCCATCACCTTAAAATACAATCTTCAGCAGCACATAATGATGGCAATAATGTAAAACTCCCCAAGGCTTCTTAGTGTTAAGACGGCATTTTTTATTTAGGGATTCTGTTTCCAAAAGGTAAAAATACACTATTACAAGCCAAGGAAAATGTGGAAGGAGTATCATACCATCGTATAGTACAGAAAAGGCCCTTTGGCCCATTGTGTCTACACTGATGAAAAAAGTGCTCTAGATCTACACCACGCCCTCTTTTGCTGAGCCCATAGCATTGAACATTACAGTTTTAATCAAGTGACTGAACAGACTGAATTATATTTACACTGTTCGCTTGTGGGATTCATTGTCTGTGTGGGTGTTCAATGTAGTCCCACTCAGAGACAGCCTCTTGATGATTTTTCAATTGCATGGGTCAGGGGTCGCCAGTATAACGATGACTCTCTGATTGGATCCTGGGTGGGTGGACAGCCTATGTGGGGGAAGACAGTCTTAAAAAAAAAGCATCTCTCTCTATCCTTGCGGAGAAGTGAAGAAGAATTCAGATAGCTAGCTGTTCGCAGTCACCATTTACCGATTAGCTCGAGCCTCTAACCAGTGATTGACAGACTGAACAAGTTAGTGTGTCAACAGCCCAGTGTCTGCAGTAAGGAATTAAAAGGACCTGGAACAAAGAATATTGGAGATCAGAAGGACTTGGAAGAAGCAAAAGGAAAATTCATTAAATCCTGTGGAATGGTCCTATTAAAATGTGTTTCCCTAATTCTTTTTTTCTCTACAATAACATTGACTGTTGTTTCCTTGTCTGCACCTGCCTGTAAGTGCGTGTAGGGGTTTAAGACGGGGTAGTGTTTAATTTAGAACTACGACTCGATAATTCATATTTTGTCTGCCTGTGGTTAGAATTGATTTACTGACAATTGTAGTTGTTTCTTGTCAAGTACAGACATCTTGTCAGTGTTTTCCCTTAATCTAAGCTCACCAGACTGGAAAATGGTGGGCTTTAAGTAATTTGAATAAACCTTTGATTTCTGCAATGTCTCTGGGGGTAGTAGGATTCGAGCGTCTCTGCACTTCCCCAATATTAACTTCTTTGAGAGCACTCTTCCAAATCCACGATCATGACCACAGAGAGAAACAATGCCAGCCAGGAGATGGAAAGAGTGCGACCTGCGAGATCCCCATTCAAATCATGCTTCATTCTGACTTCTCTTTTATTCACTCACGGGATGTGGGCATCACTGGCAAGGCCAGCATTTATTGCCCATCTCTAATTGCCCAGAGGGCAGTTAAGAGTCAACCAAATTGCAGTGGGTCTGGAGTCACATGTTGGCCAGACCAGGTAAGGACGACAGATTTCCTTCCCTACAGGGCAGTAGTGAACCAGATGGGGTTTTCCAACAATTGGCAATGGTTTAATGGTCATCATTAGACTATTAATTCCAGATTCCTTATTGAATTTAAATGTCATTGTCTGCCGTGGCAAGTTTCAAATCTGGTTTGCCAGAACATCCGTTGAGTTTCTGGATTAATATTCTATTGATAATATCACTAAGGCCTTGTCTTAGAAACATATCACCTGTATCCTCACTGTTGTTGGGATAAAGTACTTGGAACCCGCTGCCTAACAATACTGTGGGTGCACATACCCCACATGACTGCAGCGGTACAAAAAGGTGGTAATTCACATTCCCACCAGTAACCCCCCGAACTCCTCCTCACCCACCTGCGAGGACAATTAAAGATGGGCAGTGTTCAGGTCTTTCCAGCAATTATCTCATTCCATTAAGAAATTTAGTAAACAGATATGATGTGCAGAGTACTGATACACCACAGAGCGTGTGTTTTGTACTGGCCCAGGCTGCTGTTTAGGAGAAAGGGCAGCTGATTCTGAATCGGTGCAGATGAGAATACCAGGCGCTCAGTGTCTATGAGCCAATTAAATTTAAATTGACAGTATTGAAAAGTGTTGAGTGAGTTGCATATAACAAGTGCTCCACACTGAAAGTTTCAAGTTAAAAGAAAACTACCAATCATGCATCATATTTGGAACAGTTGTTCTTGGTTGGAACCTGATCCCATTCATGCTGCTTTACCACGAGCAGATTCTGGAATAAATGCACTCAAACGTATTCATGGCTAAACCAATTTCAATTATCCTGGGAAATTAAAATGTTCCTTTGGCCGATATTTAGCCCCAAAAACAACAAACATGTAACATTCACTCCACATGGCTTTTTAACCACATTGAATGCTCTCCTGAGGCACTTAGGTATGGACACACATTCTTTGCTACGTCTTTTTAGCAGTTACAGGGGTTCCCCAATTTATGAACGTCCAGCATACAAATGTTTGTATTTACAAATGCAATCCATTACAGGGGTGTAATTTTAAAGCTCAAACATACAACATTCTCATTTCTCACAAACGGCTATTTTAAAATATCCTGCATTGCGTTCCATTTTGTGTACAAAGTAACTTGCAAAAGGACATGAGAACGGGGCCCATTCACAATCCAGGGACTGCCTCTAGCTGCAAATACTGTCTTCCTGCGGGCAGATAACTTACAGAGAATTGAAGAAATCCCAGTGACTCAACCCAGATCGACAATACGTACCATTGAAAGGTTGCACCTAATCTTTGGACTCACTCCGAAGTTGAGTGAACAACTTTGCTCCAAAAAGGTGGTCCATCTTACTGCAGTTTGTGCAGGGAAACAGATCATCTTTAGACAAAAGGTTTTGAATTTTGTCTGATTTTATGACAAGCGAGTGTCATACCAGGATAGTACTTTACACACATCAATGACAATTTTTTAAGAAGTTATTACTGTCGCTGTTTGGACAGGAAGAGTTCACTAAATCATTTCAATATCGTAAGGGCTAGGTAACTACCTGTCTCTAAATACAAAGATTCTCTCACTACTGTAACAGTAGATCGAACAATTGAAGACTCCACTCTTACAGTCACAGAGTCATATTGCACGGAAACAGACTCTTCGCTCCAATCAGTCCCAAACTAAACTAGTCCCACCTGCCTGCGCTTGGCCCATATCCCTCCAAACATTTCTCATTCAGGTAATTATCCAATTGTCTTTTAAATGTTATAACTATACCCACGTCCACTAATTCCTCTGAAAGTTCATTCCACACATGAACCACTCTGTGTTAAAAAAGTTGCTCCTCATGTCTTTTTTAAAATCTTTCTCCTCCCATCTTAAAATATGCCTCTTTGTCTTGAAATCCTCCATGCTAGGTAAAAGACACCTGCCATTCACCTTATGTATAACCCTCATGATTTTATAAACCTCTAAAAAATAAGGTCACCTGTCAACCTCCTAGGGTCCAAAGAAGAGTCCCAGCATATCCAGCCTCTCCTTATAACTCAATCCCTCCATTTCCAGCAACACCCTGGTAAATCTGTTCTGAATCCTCTCCAGCTTAATAATACCTTTTCTATAACAGGGCGACCAGAACTGGACACAGTAACCCAGAAAAGGCCTCGCCAATGTCCTGTACAACCTCAACATGACGTCCCAACCCCAATACTCGAAGGTCGAGCAATGAACACGTGTGTTAAATGCCTTCTTAACCGCCCTGTCTATATGTGACACAAATTTCAAAGGATTATGTCCCTGAACCCCTAGCTCGCTCTGTTCAACAACATTACCCAATGCCCTACTTTTACTTGTATAAATCCTACTGCTGTTTGTTTTACCAAAATACAATAGCTTGAATTTAGCTTGGACAGATATGTTCTCCATAAACATCAACAAAAACAGAAGTTGCTGGAAAAGCTCAGCAGGTCTGGCAGCATCTGTGGACAGAAATCAGAATTAATGTTTTGGGTCAAGTGACCATTCCTCAGAATATGCTTCATCAAGCTGATGGTGGTTTGGAAGAATCACTCAATGTTCTAGAAAATATTACCAGGAGACGCAGAAAATTCTTCACCAATTTAAACTTTAATCTTGCAAAATCAAAGCTGTGACAGCCAGCAAAATGTCTTCCCTGACTGCCCCCAAGCTCTTCATCCTTCTGCAGTTTATACAGTTGTTGTTCCCATGCTTATCGGATAACATTAGCATAACCAATCATGCTGGCTTGCTTTGCCTTTCTAGACTAATCATTATCTGCCACACTGGTTCCCTCCATTACACTTAACCTATCACATTACAAAATCATCGTCTTCAGTATTAGCTCATCTATCAGTGATTTAACTAGCCTATCACAGTGCATTACCATTATCTGTTACTGGAGCCCTGGAATATGATCACGGGCATACATTGCAACATTAAGTTAACTACATAACTGCCAGAATAACTTCCATAATGCTATTATCAATACAATAACATTTTACCACAAGAGAATAGATATCTATTGTTGGGTGTGGCATCATCACTTCTCTAGGTTTCAATTGTTTCGTCATTAGAAAAGCTAATAGAATGTGATAGTTTATCATGAGTGGAACTGAATACCAAAGTGGGAAGGTTACACTTCAGTTAGACAGGGCATTGATGAAACCATGTCTGGAGTACTGTGCACAGTATTGTCCACCTTAATTAAGGAAGAGTGTAAATGCATCAAAGGCATTTCAGAGAAAGTTTACTAGGAAAGTTTACTAGAAAGTTTACTAGGAAAGGCCAAACTAGGCTTCTAACCACTGAGGTTTAGAAGCTTAAGATGCAGTGTTATTAAAACATGTAAGATCTTGACAAGGCAGAGGGAGAGAGAATACTTCCTTTCATGAGAAAATCCAGATCTAGCAGTCACCGTTAAAAAGTCCGGCTTCAAAACAGAGATGACACCATTTTTTACTCTCAGAATGTTGAGTGTCTTCAGAATCCTCTTGCTAAAAAGTTGTTGCAGCCTCAAACATTTTGAAAGCAGAGGTAGATGGATTCTCACTAAGCAAGGAGTAAAAGCTCATTAGGGATTAGTGGAAATGGAGACTGAGGTTGCAATTAGATCAGACATGATTCTATTGAAGAGCAGAGCAGAGCAAACTCAAGGGGCTGGATGGTCTGCTCTTGCTCCTAATTCGTATGTTTGCATGTTCTTGTTGCAAAATTTTGCCTTTCTCAAGGCTTCAAGGTAATTAATTACTTAGCTACTGTACATCCCCTTCTTTAATACAATGACCGTTACAATCCATTCTTTAATGACAGGCAGAAAGAGTCCATGTCTGGCTACTGTTGCTGTTACAGGCTTTCAACTCTAATATTTGAAAGGGGTACCTCCCACAGGTTTCAGCAGGAGGCCTTGACTTAACAGTGGAAGGGGAAAAGAAGACATTTACATCTGGGTTCAAACATATTAAATTCAAAGTGCTTTTATACCTGAGTGGAATATTTGATTCCAAAGATGGACTTGCAAGTGATACTGACCCAGATATCACTGTGGTAATGATGGCAAAATTGTCAACGGTTGCCATCATTATTCCAGCAACTGACAGCAACTTTGAAAGTGCAAGCATGGACAGAATATTGCAGAAATCTCTAAGTTGCTGTCAGCAGAGTTATAACAGTCCTCTTGAAGAGTTGCAAAGATTCCCACATACTGCTATCTTCCCTCTATTCATGAAGTGACAAGAACTTCCATTCTAAAAACGGTTAGTCTCACTGCAAAATCCTGGAATAAGCTACAAGTTACAGATTTTTCAATGAGGTACAATCAAGTTTTTATCAACAGACCATTATTGCTACACAGTCTGAATGAAACTGAAAAAACATTTCTTAGCAATGTTAAAAAAACTCTACAAATATTAAATAACTTTTCTTTTTATTAATAGCTTTGTCTAGCTATATTTCAGCTTCTACCTGATTACAGTCACACTGTCTGAAAACTTTAAGTTATACATAAGGGATTGTAAATACTTTAAACTTCTGGATTTACTGTATGTGAACATTTAAATTTAACTGATTGGCACAACACATCTTTATTTGGCAGCAGAATGTAACTCCTCTGGGGAAAGGGAAATTTTCACCACAGAGATCACTAGATCTTTCTTCAAGGTTGGCAGTGACTAACATTGTTTTGTCATGAAATGCAAATAGGACATTAATTCCATAATTAGATTAGATTACCTACAGTGTGGAAACAGGCCCTTCAGCCCAACAAGTCCCACCGACCCTCTGAAGAGCAACCCACCCACCCCTATATTTACCCCTGACTAATCCACCTAACACTATGGGCAATTTAGCATGGCCAATTCACCTAACCTACACATCTTTGGACTGTGGGAGGAAACCGGAGCACCCAGAGGAAACCCACGCAGACACAGAGAGAATGTGCAAACTCCATACAGACAGTCACCCGAGGCGGGAATTCAACACAGGTCCCTGGCGCTGTGAGGCAGCAATGCCAATCACTGAGCTACCGTGCCACCCATTATTAGAAACTAGTACAAAACTAAACTCGGCTCACATTAACGTAAAAGTAAAAGGCCAGTAATTATACCAATAGCAAGATTTTCCCGCCAGCATAACACTGTCAACTTTGACTGTCTCTAAAATAGCTATTTTCTCAGTTACAGAAATCTTCATTAAGCGCACCGGGGAAAAGCTATTCTCACGTCCTAAAATGACAAAGTCGTTGATCTGAACCATTTTCCCAGCCCCGAATAATGTGGGCAATAGTGAGTCAGGTGGGAAAATGTGGTGAGATCTGAAAAGAGAGGTTCTTGGATTTGAGAAAGCAGGTTGGATTTCACACACAAGGTTTTAATGGTGAGGTGAGAATCACATTATTGAGCAACACGAGACCTATTTGCATGCATTGTTCTTATTCATTATTTCCTGATCTTCCTGTAGATCTTATTTGCTATTGAACCAGGCAGTAGGGAGAATCTAGACAATTTCCGAAATGAAAATCTGAGCAGGTACCTGGCTACTCCAGCCTGGACTGATCCGAATGAGTGCTTTACTTTTGTCTGACCACACAGGCTCAATTGCAAGCGATGTGAGGTGCTTGAAAGGGCAAGTGCATTAATCAGGCACTTTCAGAATGGGATGAAGGCGTCTGTAATCACAGTAGCCTGCATGTGGAATGCATCCATTATCTCACTGTGTGGGACTTATATCTCGCCATAAGTAACATTGACCATGACCATTGGTCATGACATAGTGATCTCTATGAAGCGGAAGTAAACACAAGAGACTTTAAATATATCAACGGTGTGAGACAACTCAAGGATTCATAGAGTGCACATAGCGGCTGAATTTCTCTCACCTTACACTGTAAGCATTTGTCAATCAGCTCTAATACTGCTTTTCTTTGGGACTGGGAGAGAATGGGGCTGGACAGGAACAAGATTTCAGTAATTCTACAGAACTTACAATGCCTTGCTCTAGCAATATACGAGACTGTCATTTGAGGTATCGTCAGTCTGTGCAATCTTTCAACGGACAGTGCAGAACATTTTACAAGGTCTACCCTGGGTCGCTACTTATCTAGATGCCGTGCTAATAAGAGGGAAGACCAATAAGGAGCATTTAGAGAACTTGGACACAGTCCTTAAACATTTCTCCAATGTGGGCTTACACCTTAGAGGGGAAAATTGTGTGTTCCAGGCACCCCAAGTGACCTACTTGGGTTACACAGTTGACATGACTGGGTAACACCCATTGGAAGATAAAGTGAGGGCGATCAAAGGTGCCCCGGCTCCCACAAATGTACCGGAGCTTAGGTCTTTCCTTGGACTGGTGAATTATTATGGAAAGTTCATGCATAACCTGGCCTCCATCTTGGCACCTTTACGTCAACTCTTAAAAGATGGTCAGCCTTGGAAATGGTCAAGTAGCAAGCCATAGCTTTCAGGGAATTGAAGAAGCAACTATCATCCTCTAACGTGTTGGCACACTATGATCTCAAGAGAGATCTACTATTGACATGTGATGCTTCCCCGTAAGGCATCAGGGGAGTATTAGCTCATAGGTGGTCCAATGGAGAGGATGCCCAATAACGTATGCATCCAGGACTTTTGCTCATGCAGAGCGTAAATACACCCAGATAGAGAAGGAAAGTTTGGCAGCCATATTTGGAGGCAGGAAGCTCCACTAATATCTTTATGAATGTAAATTTATAAAAATAATGGACCACAAACCCCTGCTAGGTCTACTTGAAGAGGACAAGGCAGTGCCACCCATAGCTTCAGGCTGAATTCAGTGGTGGGCTCTCATACTAAGTGTGTATAAGTACAAGTTAGAACACTATCCAGGAGATCAGGCAGCATCCAAGGAGCAGGGGAATTGACATTTCGAGCATAAACCCTAAATCAGAAATGAGGCTTGTGGGCCGGAGGGGGTGCTGAGAGACAAATGGGAAGGGGAGCTGGGGGAAAGGTAGCTGGGAATATGATAGTTAGATAGTTGGAGGAGAGGGTGGAGCTGATCAGTGGGAATGAAGGAAGATGAACAGGTAGGACTAGTTAGGGGGTTGGTGCCAAGTCGGAGGCTTGGGACTGGGATAAAGTTGTGGAGGGAAAATAAGGAAACTGGTGAAATCCACACTGATCCCAAGGTGGTTGAGGGTCCCAAGGCGGAAGATGAGGTATTTTTCCCTCCAGGTGTCAGTGGTAAGGGTTTGGCGATGGAGGAGGCCCAGTACCTGCATGCCCTTGGTGGATTGGGGGGGGGAGTTAAAGTGATCAGCCATGGGGCGGTGGGGTTGGTAGGTGCAGGTGTCCCAGAGATGTTCTCCAAAACAATCCGCAAGTTGGCATCCAGTTCCCCGATGTAGAGAAGACCACATCGGGTGCAACAGATACAGTAGATAACGTGCGTAGAAGTACAGGCACATTTCTGTAAATTTACCTGGACCTCCACACGCGTTATCTACTGTAATCTTCCCAGGTTAAATCTGACCATCCCGGACCTTGAGAGTGGGGGGATAGGGGGAGCAAGTCAAATAGCATCAGGAAAACCAGTGACATATAAAGTTCGGATAAAAGCAAATTACTGCAGATGCTGGAATCTGAAACCAAAAGAGAAAATGCTGGAAAATCTCAGCAGGTCTGGTAGCATCTGTAAGGAGAGAAAAGAGCTTTGACAAAGGGTCAGTTAGACTCAAAACGTCATATCTTTTCTCTCCTTACAGATGCTGCCAGACCTGCTGAGATTTTCCAGCATTTTCTCTTTTGGTTACACATAAAGTTCGGGTAGGTGCAATGCTCCTGAAGAAGTGGACCGCATAAAAGCTGCAAACTCGCAAAATGCCTTTGCTGGCTGAAGATGGGAATTAATTTCTTCTGAGACACTCCAGGTGGAAGAGGCGATTTACTGTGGATTACACAGCTCGTGTATCTGAGGCAGAGTTGGTGGAACCCGAGCCAGTGCTAAAACGCCCCAGGAGGAGCTACAACAAAAAGAAGCAACCTTCATCCCCCTCAGACACAAAGGGGGAGGGATGTAGTGATTGTGACAAGATCAGCCAGATGGATCACACAGAATCGGAGTTCCCTGGTTGGGGCTGTTAATCTGGTGCAATCAGGAAGCCCTGGCTGAGATATAAACAGAAATGTCAGACATCCTGTTCATTCTGAGGGAGCTGGACTAGTGTCAAGGACTAACCATGTGTAAATAAAGGGTGACTTAGTGACGGGATACCAGACTCTGAGAAGTTATTTCACTGCTGCGTTTGTTCAATGTGGCTGACCCTACATTCATCGGAATAAGGGCCACTATGTTGAAGGTCTAAGCACATGCATTCCAAAGCCCCCCCAGGTGGAGTTATCCTTTCATGCAGTAAGAAGTACTGGGCTATTCCATCATTTGGTTGTCATGTAAATACTGACTACTCCCATTACTAAGGACCTGCATTGCTTCTGACGTTTCCCATGTACATTCAGAGGAAGCAAGACCAATGGGTCCAGCCAACACTAGGGTTACTTCCACTGCTGCCACAATGCAATGAAGGTGCAGAGAAACAGAGGGGGAATGCATGCACCAGCAAAACCAGGATCATCAGTAACCTCCAATGGCTGCCGAACAGTCTCCACACAAAAAGTTCACCACTGAGGGGCCCCTCAGGAGAAGTCTATTGCCTGCTGCCACTTCCTTCAGATGACTGAGGCACAGCACTGCCACAGACTGAGGATGTCCTGGGATAGTGTCATAGAACTCTGTCATTTGCTGCAGCAGTTCTGGATCATTAAGGGATGGACAGCCATCTTATCCCCACTCACTGGTGTGACGATGCCATTTTGTCCTGGTTTTACTTTTTGAAGAGTCTCTGTAAGGTAGATGCACCGAACTGTCTTTAAGAAAGTAAACAATTTGTAAGGCCTTAGGGTTTTTTAAAAACGTTGGAACAATGGAAGCAGTCTGAGTGCCAACCATCGCATACCAGGCTTTCTAGTTTTATTTTCGTTTTTAGGTTTAGTTTTAAGCAAAAACCTTTGAGGTCTCAAAAGAGTTGGAAGCTTCAGTGAATAGCTCCTAACTGCTGCTGCTCTCTGAATTTCCTCTTGATGTTTGTTACTTCCTGGATTGGGGAGCTGCAGGTAAGAACCATTGTCTGAATTTGCATTTTTGCCAAGGGATGTGTTTATGGGATGTGAATATATCAGAATAGTTAATTAATAATGGGCACTGTTATCTATTATTCGATTACGTTTTCCAATACAGTAATTTCTTCTGTAGCGCGATAGTCACGTTCCTGTGTGACCCCGTGCTTTACAAGAAACGCGCAATCCAAATAACACTTAAAATGGTGGTGATGTGATCGTGCTATAACCAACACAAGTTTAAAAGTTTATGCTTTAGAAACAGTGTCCCCTATGCATCAATCATGTTACAGCAAATTGGTGTTGACGGAATGTGAATTCTGGAAGAACGATCTGTAGTTAAGTTATTCTAATTTCCTCTTTCTTTTAGAGTCATAGAGTCATAGAGATGTACAGCATGGAATCAGACCCTTCAGTCCAACCCGTCCATGCCGACCAGATATCCCAACCCAATCCAGTCCCACCTAACAGCACCTGGCCCATATCCCTCCAAACCCTTCCTATTCATATACCCATCCAAATGCCTTTTAAATGTTGCAATTGTACCAACCTCCACCACTTCCTCTGGCAGCTCATTCCATACACGTACCACCCTCTGTGTGAAAAAGTTGCCCCTTAAGTGTCTTTTATATCTTTCCCGTCTCACCCTAAACCTATGCCCTCTAGTTCTGGATTCCCCCACCCCAGGGAAAAGACTTTGTCTATTTACCCTATCCATGCCCCTCATAATTTCGTAAACCTCTATAAGGTCACCCCTCAGCCTCCGATGCACCAGGGAAAACAGCCCTAGCCTTTTCAGCCTCTCCCTGTAGCTCAAATCCTCCAACCCTGGCAACATCCTTGTAAGTCTTTTTTGAACCCTTGCAAATTTCACAACATTTTTCCAGTAAGAAGGAGACCAGAATTCCACACAATATTCCAAAAGTGGCTTAACTAATGTCCTGTACAGCCGCAACATGGCCTCCCAACTCCTGTACTCAACACTCTCACCAATAAAGGAAAGCATACCAAACACCTTCTTCACTATCCTAACTACCTGCGACTCCACTTTCAAGGAGTTATGAACCTGCACTCCAAGGTCTCTTTGTTCAGCAACACTCTTTAAGGCCTTACCATTAAGTGTATAAGTCCTGCTAAGATTTGCTTTCCCAAAATGCAGCACCTCGTATTTATCTGAATTAAACTCCATCTGCCACTGCTCAGCCCATTGGCCACTTCTCTGGTCCAAATCCTGTTGTAATCTGAGGTAACCCTCTTCACTGTCCACTACACCTCCAATTTTGGTGTCATCTCCAAACTTACTAACTGTACCTCTTATGCTTGCATCCAAATCATTTATGTAAATGACAAAAAGTAGAGGGCCCAGCACCGATCCTTGTGGCACTCCACTGGTCACAGGCCTCCAGTCTGAAAAACAACCCTCCACCACCATCCTCTGTCTTCTACCTTTGAGCCAGTTCTGTATCCAAAAGGCATGGAATCCCTGTATTCCATGAGATCTAACCTTGTTAATCAGTCTCCCATGGGGAACCTTGTTTGCGTTTTAACTACAGTGTTTAAATCAATTGTGTTTTGTTTAACATTGAGTAGTTTGACCAGTCTCATCACATCCGGAATACGCACTTCACATCGACCTTCAAAATAAGAACAAGTTCCGGTCTAGGCTACCTTCTTAAAATATTTTGAGGGGGTCTGGTCTAGTCCATAACAGTCAAGATGGCAACTTCTGCCACTGGCTGTCTCTGAGAAGCCACTGGGGACCTGTGTGGGATCAACTCATGGCTGTTACCAATACAGTTTGGCCCAATTCACAGGGCTTCACTTCCCTGCAACTGCTGCAGCCCCGGCAGTCGGCTTTGTCAACGCGGATGTCTTTCCCTGGCTGTCGGCACCAATAGACTCTGCACACATCATGCAGAGAGGGCCAACTTCCTCAATAGGAAATGTTTTCATTCAATAAATGTACAAGTGATCATCAGTTCCACATCTTAAATATCTGGGCTGGGTGCCCTGGGAGCTGCCACAGTACCTGGAAAATACACCTATTCTTCCTGCCAGATTCCTTACAAGATGGTGACTGGGAGATAAGGGCTCTCCTCTCCAGCCAGGCTGCATCGTACAATTGCCAGAGTAAGGCCGAGTGTCGATAAAATGCAGACATTCTTCAGCCCTTTCTTTATTCATTCATGGGATTAACTGGGTCAGGATTTATTACTCATCCCTAATTAACCAGATGGCAGTTAAGAGTCAACCACATTGCTGTGGCTCTATCATCACATGTAGGCCGGACCAGGTAAGGATGGCAGTTTCCTTCCCTAAAGGGCATTAGTGAATCAGATAGATTTTTCCAACAATCAATAAAGATTCATGGTCACCATTAGACACCTAATTCCAGGTTTTGCTGAGTTCAAATTCCACCATCTGTTGTGGTGGGATTCGAACCCAGGTTCCAAGAACATCACTTGGGCCTCTGGATTAACAGTCTAGCAATAATACCACTAGACTATTACCTTCTCTGGGCCATTGTGGAAGATGGCTTGGTTCATTCTTTGGTGGGATGCCTTGCAGTAAACCCCAGACAAGTGTGGCACATAATCCTCACCCTCACAAGAGAAACAGGCAATGGAGGGATGTGAGAGCTGGGAGAATTGCAGCATTACCCCAAGGAGGAAGGTGAGGACATTGAATGGGAGACTTACCAACTTCACCACAATATAGCAGCGCAATATCAGGCATTTAAAAAAAAGGCAGACAAGACTTATTTGACACCCAATTCCATCTGATGTAAGCTGGATGAGGTAATCCCTGACTGACTATAAATTTTGTAAAACTGTAAATCTGTTGCCGCTCGAAAGGTGAGTGATCCCTGTCTATCCCCAGAGACAACCTTTGTTTTCATAGAATCCTTATATCGTGGAAACAGGTCATTTGGCTCAATAACCCTCCAAAGTGTATCCCACCCAGACCCATTCCCCTACCCTGTTACTCTACATTTATCCCTGACTAATGCACCTAACCTATACATCCCTGAACACTACGGGCAATTTAGCATGGCCAATTCACCTAACCTGCACGTCTTTGGATTGTGGGAGGAAACCAGAGCACCCGGAGAAAACCCACACAGATACAGGGAGAATGTGCAAACTCCACACAGATAGTCACATGAGGCTAGAATCGAACCCGGGTCCCTGGCACCATGAAGCAACAGTGCTAACCCCTGAGGCACTTTTGCAGTTCTTCAATAAAAGCTCACATTTTCAACTCCTTGAACACTGTGCAACAGGTAGTGCTCCCAACATTGCATAGTGATAAGATGTGACGCTACATTGGATGCTAGGGAAAGAGCAACACTCCTTCAGACAAGTTTCTAATCTAAACTACGATTGAGGATAGCTTCATTCTCTCAGCTGCAGTTACTATGACAGTCAATCAGACATGTGCTGATGTAAAGTGGCCATACATTTTTGACTGTGATCATCTATTTCCAATGAAGTATCACCTTTGACATCTACATGCACTCAGAAGCTTTTCTTTTTCATTTCCCTCCCACTATATGTACTTCAAAGGGCTATAACTAGCTGGCAGCATTTGACCGCTGGGTTTCAAATATGGTGCTAGCGTGGCTGGGACCTCTCGGCAACAAGTTCTGCCGCTGCTGGAGTGTGAAAGACAGTGACAGCATTGTGCTGTAGAGGTGCAGTGCATACGTAATGAGGTGAGCAGTGGGGTATTGTGCCAGATAGCTTGCCAGTGCTCACAGAATGCCACTCTCCAGGAAATGCCCCAATATTGACACGCAGCTAATGCTTGAATATTTCAGCCTATCAACTCATTTTCTCTCCACGGATGCGAGTTCATCGTAGTTTTTGTGCTTATTTCAGGCTTACAGAATCAGCAATATTTTGCTTTCCGAATACTGCAAGGCTTGTCTATATGGGAGGGCACAGTGACTCAGTGGTTAGCACTGCTGCCTCACAATGCAAGGGACCTGGGTTCACTTCCATTGTCGGGAGACTGTGTGGAGTCTGCACCTTTTCCCCGTGTCTGGTTGGGCTTCTTCCAGGTGCTCTGGTTTCTTCCCACAGTTCAAAGTTAGGTAGGGCGGCCGTGCTAAATTGCCTATAGTGTTGGAGGATGTATAGGTCAGATGGATTGGCCGTGGGAAATGCAGGGTAGAGTGGGATGCTCTTTGGAGAGTTGGTGCCAACTAGATGGGCTGAAAGGCCTTCTTCCCTGATGTCGAGATTTTATGATTTCTACGATCTCCAAGCCAACTCTTGTACATGCCTTCAGCACACGAGAATTTAATGGCAAGACAGTCTGACTTCAGCCGGCTGACAATATTTCCTCAAGTCAGCGAGCCCAATTTGGCTTTCTGTGCCTTAGTCAGGATTATTTGTGGGCAAGGTTTGCACACGAACAATCCGCATTGTTAAAGAGCCAGGAGGAAAGGATTATCAGAGCTTGAAATGGTTTTGGAGTTCTTATTGCAGCAAGCAAATGTTTCCAAAGAAACCAGAGGCGAGAGAGAGAGAGGAGCTAGTCAGATTGGAAATGCACTGCAAGATTGTATGACTCCATGATCTATGAAAGTGAACCTGCCTCACATTCAGATACAAAATAACTCAAACTTCAAGACAAGGTCAAAAGGCTGACAGATAAATGATAAAAATGAATGAATGTGGTGCATACAGACTGAGGCATGCCGTGAGCGGCATATACTACAATATACTGTCTAGCTAATAAGCTCACAGCACACAACAGAATACACTCTCTGCTATTAAAATATTGTAAAAGTGTAAGTGGAAAAAGGTTTGTCACTAAACCAAAATGACGCCATTTCCTTTGGTTTCTGTAGCAGGTAGACATTTTGGAAACCCAGCTGTAAAATTTATCCAAACTGATTGCTGATATGTTACTATACGCTACCTAAACTACTGTCACTGAGCGGATGACACACAAATATTTAGGTGGAAACGTCAGATTATTTTTTTTCCAAAATTTTAGCATTAGGAACCACAAATCTTAAATGTGCCCACCCATAAATATTTCATTATTAACTAGATAATTCAAGTCTTTATTGCTTCATTCATGCATCTGCTGAATCAATAGTCGCATTTATAAAACCAAATTCTTAATGATCTCGTCTTTATTAACAGGAAAATACCTCTGTCCCTTCAGATTCCCATTTGGCTAACATTCATACTCTGTGTAAGTCCACCACCTTTCACTTGGACGCCATCAAAAATAGTCACCTCGCTGAGTAATAATGGGTGGAATCTGCATCTCATGCTGATGGTGAGGTTGGAGGCAGGAGTTCAGTTGGGATGGAGCTGGAGCATACCTGACCTGGCTTCCTGCCCATGTCCACTCTGCCACCAGTTAAGCAAGACTTAAAGACATACTTCCTGTTGTCCCTGATGTAAACCCAGCAGTGGGTGACCCTGTTGCCATGCAGTGCGCATCACAGCTGAAATGCCACGGACAGCTTGTCACCTCTAGGGGTCTTGGCACTTTGATCAAAAGCACTCAAGGCCTCATCAAGGGACAGGAAACCCTCAGTCCTTGCTGCTGAAATCCTTCACCTTTCTATGCATGAATCACTCTCGTAACCTTCCTGGCATTTCTGCGCTGTGGCCTGGCCCACATGGTGTTCTTTGCAAATGGGCAGCGCCTCCCCACACCACTGCTGAGCACAAGAGCTTTAAGCCTCTGAATGCTCCCAGGATCACTAATCCAAGGGAAAGCTTACCTTTGGTCTCACTACAGTCTGATTCATGTTGTGAGATTGGGAGTCTGACCTGCAGCTGTACAGTAATCAGAGGCTGCTGCTGCCTCTTTGCAAGACCCACAGAGCCATATGTCAATCAATGGCATGTGGCATAGAAACAATTTAACCAGGAGGTTGGACGTTACTAACCCCCTCTCAATGCCCCTTCACAGGGCATGTTTCTAGCAGGCGAGCACATACAATATGATGGGTGCCCTGCCCACATCCTCCCCATCCATCCACAACCTGGCAGCCATAACATGGGTAAATCCCCCATTAGGCTGCCTATTCTTCGTTCTACTGAGTTCTTTTAAATCAATTGACAATTAATCTGCTGACATTGTCACGATATATTTGGCCAACTGCAGCTAGGCCAGATTACAAACATGATTTTTGAAGAGGTTTTTTTTTGTAGGTATTTTTCTAATCAACTTGTTTAGAGATGTTATTACACACCTCTGGGACTTGAACCCAAGGCCACTTGGTTCAGAGGGAGGGACACCACCACAAAGGAGGGGTAAAGAAGGGGGCACATCAATGAGTTGTGGCATCACCCCAAGAAGTCACCTGAACCATCTCCCCACACCCCTTCCCCCCACCCAACAAACTTCATTCCTTGCCATCTGCTCTCCAATACCTGTCCCCCACTATTTACCCCTCCCCAAGCTCTCCAATCTCTCCTCATCGTCAAATCAGAATCTACCTTTCTCTGGTCAAAATCACTCTTTACGTGTGTCTTCCGACAGTCCCAGCAGTGCCCACTACAACGGTCTGAGCTATTGGGACCACTGGCACTGTTGGTCAAACTCTTGAGGATAGGACATCTATTCACTGGGAGTCAGCAGACCCACCCTGTGTCAGTTTAGCCCTCCCTGTTAACACTGCAGGGGGGTTTTTTGAAAGCCTCTTAGGTTGGGACCAACTTGCCTTTGAAAGGGGGTGCTAGGCCACAGGCAGATCGATCCCATTAAAATACAGTCATGGGCCGTGTTACAGGGCACCAGCAATTAACCTTTCAATCCTAAGCTTTGTTCATTGTGATTTAATTACAGTGTTCATTAGGCTTTACAAATGGAATAAAGTGCTTACTGGACTGGATTGGAGACTTGGGATCTGAACTTGGTAAACTCGCCTGGAGCAGCCCATTCTGTTCCCAGCTGAAAGATAAGCATGGGAAGAGTTAGTCATTTTACTAACATGGTCCAGCTGTGAAGGTAGGTGATAGACTACAAATGATAAATTTTAAAAAGAAGCCACATTATCTTGCACAATTAAAAGAACACTTGCCAAACAATCCCAAGTGTGCTAGGAATTACACTACCCTTTAGTTTCAGTTCAACAGTCAGGATTGCAAAGAGGCTCAATTCTGTGGTTACATATTTTCATATGTAATTTCCTGTCCACAACAGGAAAAATGAATACATGCCTTTTATTGAATGAAACAAAGCATTGGTGTGTCTGTGTGGGGGAGGGGGGGGGGGGGGGGGTAGCAAGAGTTTTCTGGTGCATTCCCCCTAGCAACACCTTGACCAATCAAATCAATTTGCAAACCAGAAATTCCCATTTTCTTACTCAATAGAAATTGTTGCTCCCTCTAATATTTGACACCCCTGTATCTCTCCCGGTGAGTGCAAGATGAAAAACGTCAATGGCAGGTAACTTTACAGCAACATGGATGGTCAGTGCTCAATATGCACGGCCGATATGAATGGTTTTAAAATGGTATGATAAGGCTCATTAACACCTTACAGTAGATGTCTCCTAAGAGAAGAGTAATGAGTCAAGTGTTTTAAAAGAAACCTGCATAACAGGATATAACATTGACCAGAATATGAAGGAATTCCGTTTTCACGCTTAGAATGTAGACACACAGATCAACAAAATAAAATTAGTCTGATCACAAAAGATGATGTTTCAGTGCCGCAGCAATGAAAAGCCCCAAATGTCTGTCAAACAAGATAAGTGAGACCCAGTTAGAATTCTGTACCTTGCCTACGTGCATCAGGAGTCTGGCGTTTGCAGGACTTTCATCAGAACTGAGCCAAAACTCCGAATTATCATCTGACGCAATTGCAAACTGGAAATCACCTGGAGAAATAGAAATGAAGTAAATAAAGTTGGAAATGTACATAGATGATGATAATAATCTTCAGGACTATTCTGCCTTTAGACAGAGACTATACGATAACCAGGGAGAAAGGAAAGCAAATTTTGTAGTACTTTTAACACACGCCAGCCTGCAGTCAATCTACTACCAAAATAATGCCAACATTCACGGTACATGGAAACCAAAACTTGCTGACCGAGGTGAGTTTGAAAAATGATCAGCTTGTTAATCGATTCCCCTTTGAAAGGTATTGCAAGCTGTGTAATTGCCATATTTGTTTGGTAGATGTGAATTACAGAAAGATAAGACTTTTCAGTCTGTGTATCTTCTTACTGACGTGGTAATTATAAATTATTGCAAAATAGCCTCACTGGTGCCAAATATCAACAATTACAAACCTGAAACCTCATTCCTTTAGGTCTTTAATTGTAGTTGGAGATTTTAAGAGTGTTAAAAACTAAGTTTTCTTTCTTTTCTCTTTTATAACCAAACCTTACTTTCCAAATCTTCATTCTCTTTCCCTACCTAATGTATCATTGAACACATTGACTTTAAACCAGAAATTCCTTTCAATCCTTGCTGCGTTAATTTCACAATCCTTCAGTCTGACTTGCTTCTCCTTTTCACGCTGGTCTCATCTACCTGACTCCCTTTGCTACACCATTATCAGTTCACAACGTATCACTAAAGTTCCACCCAACTTTCTTTTGCTGTGCGCTGCTAAATTGTGGGGGACATCAAATTCTCCCTGTGCAGTTACTTAAAAAGACCAAGGATGACCAAGAATTCCTGGGCCAAGCAACAACAACAAATGGACAAACCTGTGCTATCAGAAGGCAGCTGGAGACAGTGGCAGTGAGCATCACAGGAAGAATGCTGAAAGAGAAATTTAACTGGAGAAAAACTGGGTAGAAATTTTAAATTGACTGACTCGTATTTGTGCTTTGTGAGAACTTCAGTGCTGCCTAAAGGAAACCTTGCTTCTCATGCAACAAACAGAATCCAGCCTAAACACGTCAAGGCAAATTCACTAAATGATGGACAGAATTAGATATACTTTTGCTGGAAATTACAGTCCATCATGTCAGATTACAAGGCCCATTTCGAATACTTGCTGGATTCCACCTGAGAGAAAAGTGACAAGTAATAAAATTTTGCCCTGTGGTTTCTGAGCTTGGGGAAGATCTTTGACATGCTGCGCTCAAAGTTGAATCAAGTGCAAATTAAGACAAAATCTTCTACTGACCACCTGGGTAAAAATCCCAAAATTGTGAAAGTCTGACAATTAATGGCCAGTGAAATGACAAAGTAAGCCACCCATTATGAACGGTATTATAGCTAGACAGTAAATGCAGCCTTGCCAATTTCACTCACACCCCCTGAATATAGTCAAAATCACTATTCTTGATAATATCCTGCAGTTTGTCAGTCAACAGAGCTTTCAGTCTCGCTTTCATGGACAGAGTGGATCATGCTCTTGGAGGAAATTGAGATGGCAGCAATCAGTACGCAAAAATTCTTCCAAGTTACAAATGTTACAGCCCCATCACCAGCATATTTCAAGGTTGGCAGGTGTTCTTAAAATGCAAGTGTCTCCCATTTCGTGCCCAGTAGAGGCACTGAGTGACCTGCCTGCTCTATTGGGGCCTTTGGTAAAAGGTCTCACCCCAGCATCCCCCAACCCCACCACTCCTTTTTATCTATGACAAGGCGATGTCCAAGTCAGGTAGGTAGCAAGGCTGGGTAAGCTGGTATCAGGCAGGAGGGTGCAGAGGGCAATGGGCTTTGGAGGTCACCTGTGGCCTTCGGAGGCATCCATCCCATAATACCAGATCTCCCCTTTACTTCTCCCCGTTCACACACCACCTACCTCCACCATTCCCGTTTCATTCACTCAGAGCTGTTAGTTAAACTCCACTGATATCCCAAACATAGAAAAGAAGGCCATTGAGCTCTTTGACCCTGTTCTGACATTCAATGCAATAATGGCTGATCGTCCCAACTCAGTATCCAGTTCCTGCATTCTCCCACTTGGATCCCTTTAGCTCCATGGACTATATCTAACTCCTTCTTGAAAACTTTCAACATTTTGGCCTCACCTGCTTTCTGTGGTGGAGAATTCCACAGGCTCACAACTCAATGGGTGAAGAAATGTCTCCTCACCTCAGTTCTAAATGGCCTGCCTGGTTCTGGACTCGATAGTCATTGGGAACATCTTTTCTGCGTTTACCCTGCTTTGAGAGGTTTCTACACGATGTGCCTTCATTCTGCTCACCTCCAGTGAATATAATCCCAAATGATCCAGTGTCCCTTCGTAACCTGATTCAACACAGCATTGACAACGCTGTCAGACAGGTTTGATGACCTGGCCAACCTTGCCTCACCTATATCATTGATTGCTCAAACCATGAAAAGCTCATCAAATACTGCAGTGATCTCAGAAACTCTCAAGCATTATCGTGATGGCTTCACAGGGCACCAGATTAAAAGCATCACAAAAATAAATGGCAATAAAATAAAAGTGCCCCAGTGACCTAATGGATAAGGTGCTGGCCTCCTGAGCCAGGGATTGTGGGTTCAAGTCCCATCTGGTGTGAAAATTTACTTTAGGGTGGCTCAGTGGTTATCACTGCTGCCTCACAGTGCCAGGGACCCAGGTTCAATTCCTGCCTCGGGTAGCTGTGTGTGGAGCTTGCACATTCTCCCCGTGTCTGCGTAGGTTTCCTCTGAGTGCTTCGGTTTCCTCCCACAATCCAAAGATGTGCAGGTGAGGTGAATTGGCCATGCTAAAAAGCCTGGTGCATTAGTTAGGAGTAAATACAGGGTAGGGAAATGGGTCTGGGTGAGTTACTCTTCAGAGGGTTGGTGTGGACTTGTTAGGCCGAAGGGCCTGTTTCCATATTGTAGGGAATCTAATCTAAACTTGATATTCCACGAGTCTTGGAATGCAATCTTGAAGAAGGTCATGACTAATCTGCACAATTCTCACAAAAGCAAAATCCAATCTATTCTGATTATTCCGTCTGTCTCTGAGGTACCCAAAATGTGGCCAGTAACATTCCAATACAGCATCTTAATTACCCACTATCAAACTCAGACATAAAATAGTGAACTACTTCTTTCCTGATTATTTGAACAGATTTCGAAGGTGAGAGAAATCTAGCTGAGAGTTCACTTCAATTATTCTTACTGCAAAATATTCATTGTTTCACATTTCTTACAGAATATTACATATCTACTGTCATGATTGAAACCATCTCTGCAGGGAACTTTCAGGATTATCCATATATTTGGGCAGATCAGAAAGCAAAGCTCCTACCGAGTCGAATTTTGAATCTCTTTTTATACAATTTTCTGGTCCCTGCTGGATGCTTCACAGTTCTGCATTTTATGTAGCTCCATCCCCTACCAACAAAATTGTCAAATAGTGATGAAAGACTTCAGCTCTGTTCACACTGTACTGTAGCTTCTCTATCATTGCTTGTCCCAAGCCATGGCTTGATCCGATAAAACCTTTGATGCATGCTGTGCAGTAACACTGCCACTTTACAGTGCCATAATCTCTTCCCTTCCACTTGCTTCTTCGGTGGGTCTGATTCATCGTAATTCTGACAACCAACTCCCACTTTGGTCCACATTGTCTACGTAACTTCTTTATGCGCTTGTCCTTATGGTATGTTTAGTTCAATCCTGAAATACATCTGCCTCCAATGTTTTCACGATTCGGAGATGCCGATGTTGGACTGGGGTGTACAAAGTTAAAAACCCACAATACCAGGTTATAGTCCAACAGGTTTATTTGGAAGCAGCACTCCGAAAGCTAATGCTTCCAAATAAACCCATTAGACTATAACCTGGTGTTGTGTGATTTTTAAGTCTGTTTTGACTATAACCTGGGTTGGTTAGGAGATTGGACAGGGACCTGAGGGGATCAGGTCAAAGTCTGGGGGGGGGTAAAAGATCTGGTATTAGGATTGTTTCGATGGAGGTTCTCGACATAGAGGAATTGTCCAGGGTGCGCTAAGATGGGAATACCGCAGGTGCCCTTGTGCAACTCCAACTACGCTGGAATAATCACTACCTGGTAGCAGAAAATCTGCCCCAACAGGTGTATAGAACATACTGAACTAGAACCAAACTTGAAACCACACAACACGAGCTAGACATGGCAGGGAAAGAGTTGGTAATGTGATACAACCAGGGTGATGTTAGACAACATGATACAGGTGGCTGCGATACAGGCATGGTGAGATTGGTCAATGTGACACAAGCAGGGTGAGGTTGTGCAATATGTTACAGGTAGGGTGAGGTTGAAAGAAGTGATACAGCCAGGGTGAGGTTGGTCAATGTGATACAGGCAGGGGGAGGTTGGTCAATGTGACACAGCCAGGGTGAGGTTGGTCAATGTGATACAGGCATGGTGAGGTTGGTCAATGTTACACAAGCAGGGTGAGGTTGTTCAATATGTTACAGGTCGGGTGAGGTTGAAAGAAGTGATACAGCCAGGGTGAGGTTGGCCAATGTGATACAGGCATGGTGAAGTTGGTCAATGTGACACAGGCAGGGTGAGGTTGTGCAATATGTTACAGGTAGGGTGAGGTTGAAAGAAGTGATACAGCCAGGGTGAGGTTGGTCAATGTGATACAGGCAGGGGGAGGTTGGTCAATGTGATACAGCCAGGGTGAGGTTGGTCAATGTGATACAGGCAGGGGAGGTTGGTCAATGTGTTACAGGCAGGGTGCGGTTGGTCAATATGTTTGTATTTACAAACGAGAGGGACCGTATTGTTGAAGAGAAGAGTGTGAAATGGACTGGTAAGCTCGAGGAGATACTTGTTAGGAAGGAAGATGTGTTGGACATTTTGAATAACTTGAGGATAGACAAGTCCCCCGGGCCTGACGGGATATATCTTAGGATTATGTGGGAAGCAAGAGAGGAAATTGCAGAGCCGTTGGCAATGATCTTTTCGTCTTCACTGTCAACAGGGGTGGTACCAGGGGACTGGAGAGTGGCGAATGTTGTGCCCCTGTTCAAAAAAGGGAATAGGGATAACCCCGGGAATTACAGGCCAGTTAGTCTTACTTCGGTGGTAGGCAAAGTAATGGAAAGGGTACTGAGGGATAGGATTTATGAGTATCTGGAGAGACACGGCTTGATTAGGGACAGCCAGCACGGATTTGTGAAGGGTAGGTCTTGCCTTACAAGTCTTATTGAATGCTTTGAGGAGGTGACCAAGCATGTGGATGAGGGTAGAGCAGTGGATGTAGTATACATGGATTTTAGTAAGGCATTTGATAAGGTTCCCCATGGTAGGCTTATGCGGAAAGTCAGGAGGCATGGGATAGAGGGAAATTTGGCCAGTTGGATAGAGAACTGGCTAACCGGTCGAAGTCAGAGAGTGGTGGTAGATGGTAAATATTCAGCCTGGAGCCCAGTTACAAGTGGAGTTCCGCAGGGAGCTTTTCTGGGTCCTCTGCTGTTTGTAATTTTTATTAATGACTTGGAAGAGGGAGTTGAAAGGTGGGTCAGTTTGCAGATGATACGAAGATTGGTGGAGTTGTGGATAGTGAGGACGGCTGTTGTCGGCTGCAAAGGGACTTAGATATGATGCAGAGTTGGGCTGAGGAGTGGCAGATGGAGTTCAACCCTGCCAAGTGTGAGGTTGTCCATTTTGGAAGGACAAATAAGAATGTGGAATACAGGGTTAACGGTAGGGTTCTTAGTAAGGTGGAGGAGCAGAGGGATCTTGGGGTCTATGTTCATAGATCTTTGAAAGTTGCCACTCAGGTGGATAGAGCTTGTAAGAAGGCCTATGGTGTATTAGCGTTCATTAGCAGAGGGATTGAATTCAAGAGTCGTGAAGTGATGTTACAGCTGTACAGGACTTTGGTTAGGCCACATTTGGAGTACTGTGTGCAGTTCTGGTCGCCTCACTTTAGGAAAGATGTGGAAGCTTTGGAGAGGGTGCAGAGAAGATTTACCAGGATGTTGCCGGGAATGGAGAATAGGTCGTACAAGGATAGGTTGAGCGTGCTAGGCCTTTTCTCATTGGAACGGAGAAGGATGAGGGGTGACTTGATAGAGGTGTATAAGATGATCAGGGGAATAGATAGAGTAGACAATCAGAAACTTTTTCCCCGGGTACAACACAGTGTTACAAGGGGACATAAATTTAAGGTGAAGGATGGAAGATATAGGGGAGATGTCAGGGGTAGGTTCTTTACCCAGAGAGTGGTGGCAGAGTCAGAATCATTGGTGAACCTTAAGTGGCAATTGGATAGGTACATGGATGGGTGCTTAAGCTAGGACAAATGTTCGGCACAACATCGTGGGCCGAAGGGCCTGTTCTGTGCTGTATTGTTCTATGTTCTATGTTACAGGCAGGGTGAGGTTGGTCAATGTGTTACAGGCAGGGGGAGGTTGGTCAATGTGATACAGGGCAGGTTGAGGTTGGTCAATGTGTTACAGGCAGGGTGAGATTGGTCAATGTGATATAGGTAGGGGGAGGTTGGTCATTCTATTAAGGCAGGGTGCGGTTGGTCAATGTGATATAGGTAGGGGGAGGTTGGTCAATGTGTTACAGGCAGGGAGAGGTTGGTCAGTGTGATATAGGTAGGGGGAGGTTGGTCATTCTATTACAGGCAGGGTGCGGTTGGTCAATGTGTTACAGGCAGGGAGAGTTGGTCAATGTGATATAGGTAGGGGGAGGTTGATCATTCTATTACAGGCAGGGTGAGGTTGGTCAATGTGCTACAGCAGGGGGAGGTTGGTCAATGTGATATGGGCAGGATGAGGGTGGTCAATGTGTTACAGGCAGGGTGAGGTTAGTCAATGTGACACAGGCAAGTGGAGGTTGGTCGATGTGATACAGACAGCGTGAGGTTGGTCAATGTGATATAGGCAGGGTGAGGTTGGTCAATGTGACATGGCTCACAATGAAGTAATGCAATCTGATTTGGGCAGTAGGGAGATTATGTAAAGTGGCACAGGCAGCAGAAATGTTTTAGAAGCCAATAAGGGTAGGTACAAATTTATAGAGTTAAGAACAAGTCATTGGACCTGACTGGGTTAGGGGCTGTCGATAACACAGGCACATGAAGCATGTTAGGTCATAGAGTCATACAGCATGGAAACAGACTCTTCTATCCAACCAGTCCATGCCAACCATAATCCCAAACTAAATTATTCCCACCTGCCTGTGCTTGGCCCATATCCCTCCAAATGTTTCTTATTCATGGACTTAACAAAATGTCATTGAAACATTGTAACCTGTTCCCTTCAAGGAATTATGTACCTGAATCCTGAGGTCTCTCTGATCTATAATACTACCCAAGGCCTTACTTTTAATTGTTTTCGTCCTGCCCTTGTTTGTTTTACCAAAATGCAATAACTCGCATTTATCCAAATTAAACTCCATCAACCACTCTTCAGCCCATGGACCCTCTGATCAAGATCTCTTTGTAATCTTAGATAGCCTTCTTCACTGTCCATTATACCACCAATTTTGGTGTCATATGCAAACTTACTAACCATGCCTTCTATATTCTTATCTAAATCATTTATATAAATGACAAACAAAAGTGAATCCTGTGGAACACTGCTGGGAACAAGCCTCCATTCCAGAGTCAACATCCCGCCACCACCCTCTGACTCTGACCATTAAGCCAATTTTGTATCCAATTGGTAAGCTCACTCTGAATCCCACGTGATCTGAAACAAAAACAGAAACTGTTGGAAAATCTCAGCAGGTCTGGCAGCATCTGTGGAGTGAAATTAGAGTTAATGTTTTGAGTCACGTGACCCTTCCTCAGAACTGATGGTAGCTTGGAGAATGTCGGTATTAATGAAGAGAATAGGGTGGAGCGAGAGGGTAAGGAGTAAACAATAGGGGGATAGAGCCCAAAGAGAGAGAACAACAGTTGGACAGCCAAAGGAGTGGATAACAATCCAGCTAGGAGGGTGAATAGCTGTCAATGGGGATGGTTAGTGGCTAACAATCGGTTGTGTGTAATAGCAGGCCATGTGATAACAAGGCCTGGGGTGTGGAAATTGGGGTAAGGACATGGGAGAAACTCAAGCCCTAAAGTTATTGAACTCGATATGGAGTTCCAATTGTTGAATTCCCAAGTGGAAAAAGAGCTGCTCTTCCATGTTGTGCTGGTGCACTACAGTAAGCATGAGATAGATATGTTGGCCAGGGAACAAGGTGGCAGGAAACTGAAAACTCAGGGTCTTTCACCCCATATAATCTAACTTTACCAATTAGTCTACTGCTCTGGATATTATCCATGTCCCTGCTCTGGATCTAAGCCACTTCCCCATTCTGGATCCAATCTACTTGCCTGCTCTGGACCCAATCTATTTGCCCGCTCTGCACCCAATCTATTTGCCTGCTCTGGATCTGATCCTCTTGGCCCACTCTGCATCTGACCTGGCCTTCAATCCTGGAAGCCAGCTCCTGCCCTTCCTTGAATCCAGATAAGAGACCCCTTCATCCACGGGAGCCATGCTCTCCTTCACCTGCTCCTGACCTACTCCCCCATTTCCTCAGCCTCCCCTCACACTTTTAGCTCCAAGCTGGCTCCTTCCTTCCCTGACACCCCCTCCCATTTATGCGCTCCAAACCCAATCGTTTTCTACCCCCACACTGGATACACTCTTCGTCCACCTAGGAATGATCTACCTCAGTCCCTGCCCACCCTTGAGACTCTAACCCCCGACCCCCATACTGTACCCAGTATGCACCTACCCATGACCTGACACCCACCTTTCTCTGTGTCACTGGAATGGATTTCTCCCATCCTCCCTGACCTACCCTAAACAATACATCACTTCCTCAGCCCCTTCGTGACATTGTACCTTTGAACCCTACCCTGCCCTCTGGCATCCTAACACACACAGACACACATAGAACTGCTTCCTTTCTTAAAAGCCATAGAACAGAGTGGCATTCTGCATGGGACTGGTATGTATTAACTTATTCTGGGAAGGTTCTGTGGTCGTCAGAGGCTACGAAATGCACAACATCCCTGAATTTATCTGGATGAAGGAATCGCCTGGAGTAGCCCCAGTTTCATTCACTTCAGTCCATCACCATCTCAAATGAATGAAATATAAATGTTATGAATGCTAATTTTCATGCTTGAAAATTGCCCTCCTGTAATGTGAAAAGGCGATTTGTGATTCCTCTCTTGAGATCCACCGAAAAGGTCGATGTGAGCAAAGTGATTAAATGTGCAATCTGTTCTTTTATTTTATAGCTATGAAACTTGGTGCACATTCTGTCTTGTCTGGATAAACAGAACAGCTAGACTCTTCTTGTCTGTATAAGGTTACATGCATTGGTGTGGCTGCAGCTTTGGCAGGCATCTTATTTTTGTTTTTAAAAAGAATCAGCTCTTGTTTGAGCAGCTGGTGTCAGTAGTCTTCACCAGGACGATATGGCCTCACACTGCCCCTATCTGATTACAGGACCTGTCCTGTTGCATCAGAATACAAAACATAGGGAATAATAGATGAATAAAGGTATTGAGGTTCGAGTCAACAATTAAGAAAAGAATCATATATTAGATACAGGCAACTGTATATCTTGAACTACATAAAGACTGTAGGGGCATTCTTAAAGCGGAAGATCAGGAATGCAAAGAGGGAATATGAGATAGCCCTGGCAGATAAGGTAAAGGATAATCCAAAGAGATTCTGCCAGCACATTAAGAGCAAAGAGAGCAACTGGAGAGAGAGAGTAGGGCCCTTAAAGATCAAAGACTTCATCTTTGTGCTGAACCTCAGGAGATGGGAGGGGTACTAAGTGAATATTTTGTGTTAGTATTTACTTGGGAGAAAGAAATGGGGGCTACAGAACATGGGTAGATAAATATTGAAGGCTTGAAAACAGTTCACATTAACAAAGAGGAAGTGCTGGATGTCTTAGAAAATATAAAAGTTGATACGATTTCTGGACCTGATCTAGTGTATCCCATGACACTGTGGGGCGTTAGGGTGGAAATTGTGGGACCCCTTGCAGAAATATTTGTATCATCTATACCTACAGGTGAGATGCCAAGTGAGTGACTAATGTTGTGTCTTTGCTTGGTGGGGATATAAGGAGAAGCCTGGGAACTGTAGGCCTCGAAGTCTGTTTTTAGTGATGGGTAAGCTAAAGGAGGTGATTCTGAAAGGTAAGATTAATATGCATTTGGAGAGGCAAGGGAATGATTAGGGATAGTCAGCATGGCTTTGAGCAAGGGAAATCTTGTCTCACAACTTTTAAGGAAGTAACCAAGAAGATTCAAGAGGACAGAGTGGTTGATGTTGTCTGCATGGATTTTACTAAAGCCTTTGACAATGTTCCACACGGTGGACTAGTTAGTAAAGCTAGATCACATGGGATTCAGGGTGAGCTTGCCAATTGGATACAAAATGGGCTTAATGGCAGGAGACAGAGAGTAATGATGAGGGGTTGTATTTTGGACTGAAGGCCTGTGACCTGGTGTTCACACAGGGATTGGTTCTGGGTCCTCTTTTGTTTGCCATTTATATAAATGACTTGGATGAGAATATAAAAGGCATGGTTAGTAAGTTTGCAGATGACATTAAAACTGGTGGCATAGTGGACAGTAAAGGGGGTTATCTAAAATTACAAAGAGATCTTGATCAATTGGGTGAATGGGTTTAAGAGTGGCAGATGGAGTTTAATTTGGATAAATATGAGGTATTGCATTTTGGTAAAAATGAAAAATGGCAGGACTTTTACAATGAAAAGAAGGGCTTTAGGTAGTGTTGTAGAACAGAGAGACATTGGGATTCAGGTATGTAATTCTTTGACGTTTCTATCGCATACAGACTGGGTACTTAAGAAGGCATTTAGCATGCTTGTCTTCATTGGTCAGACGTCATGTTGAGGTTGTACAGGATGTTGGTGAGGCCTCTTCTACAGTGCTGTGTCCAGTTTGGGTCTCTCCATTATTGGAAGTACATTATTAAGCTGGAGAACGTTCAGAAAAGATTTACCAGGCTGTTGCTGGGAAAGAAGGGTTTGAGTTATTAGGAGAAGCTGGATCTTTTTTCACTGAAGTGTACAAGGTGAGGGCTGACTTCAGAAGTTTATAAAATTACGAGGGGTATAGATAAGGTGGGGGATTTCAAGACTAGGAGGTATATTCTTAAGGTAAGAGGAGAGAAATTTAAAAAAAGACATGGGGGCAATTTTCTTTATACAGAGTGTATGGTTCATGTGTGGAATTAACTTCCTGAAGAAGTGATGGATGTGGGTACAGTTACAATGTTTAAATGATATTTAGATAAGTACATGAATAAGAAACATTTGGAAGGATATGGGTCAAGCTCAGGTGAGTGGGACTAGCTTAGTTTAAGATTCTGTAAGAGTTGGACCAAAGGATCTGTTTCCATGCTACATGATTCTATGGTTAACTAGATCAGACCCAGAGCAGGGAAATAGATCAGATTCCAAACGAGGAGGTAGGTTAGATCCAGAGTGGAGAAATAGGTAAGATCTGGAGAGGGTGGTGAGGGAAGGGTTCCAAGCACAGAGGAATTGCCCAATTGAATCTTCAATTCCCAGGCAATTCCTATGGACTGTATTGGCGCTGCCTCGTGCTCCACGAGGAGGTTGAACAGTTCATCCACTTTACTAACACCTTCCACCCCGACCTCAAATTTACCTGGACCGTCTCAGACTCCTCCCTCCCCTTCCTAGACCTCTCCATTTCTATCTCGGGCAACCGAATCAACACGGACAGTTACTATAAACCGACCGACTCCCACAACTACCTAGACTATGCCTCCTCCCACCCTGCCCCCTGTAAAAACGCCATCCCATTCTCCCAATTCCTTCGTCTTCGTCGCATCTGCTCCCTGGAGGACCAGTTCCAATACCGAACAACCCAGATGGCCTCCTTCTTCAAAGACCGCAATTTCCCGCCAGACGTGGTCGACGATACTCTCCACCGCATCTCCTCCACTTCCCGCTCCTCCGCCCTTGAGCCCCGCTCATCCAATCACCACCAGGACAGAACCCCACTGGGTCCTCACCTACCACCCCACCAACCTCCATATACATCGTATCATCCGTCATCATTTCTGCCACCTCCAAACGGACCCCACCATCAGGGATATATTTCCCTCCCCTCCCCTATCAGCTTTCCGAAAAGACCACTCCCTCTGTGACTCCCTCGTCAGGTTCTCACCCCCCCACCAACCCAACCTTCACTCCCGGCACCTTCCCCTGCAACCGCAAGAAATGCAAATCTTGCGCCCACACCTCCCCCCTCACTTCCCTCCAAGGCCCCAAGGGATCCTTCCATATCCACCACAAATTCACCTGCACCTCCACACACATCATTTACTGCATCCGCTGCACCTGATGTGGCCTCCTCTATGTTGGGGAGACAGGCCGCCTACTTGTGGAACGTTTCAGAGAACACCTCTGGGACACCCGGACCAACCAACCCAACCACCCCGTGGCTCAACACTTCAACTCCCCCTCCCACCCCACCAAGGACAAGCAGGTCCTTGGACTCCTCCATCGCCAGACCATAGCAACATGACGGCTAGAGAAAGAGCGCCTCATCTTCCACCTAGGAACCCTCCAACCACAAGGGATGAACTCAGATTTCTCCAGTTTCCTCATTTCCTCTCCCCCCACCTTGTCTCAGTCCCAACCCTCGAACTCAGCACCACCTTCCTAACCTGCAATCTTCTTCCTGACCTCTCCGCCTCCACCCCCACTCCGACCTTATCACCCTCACCTTAACCTCCTTCCACCTATCGCATTTCCAACGCCCCTCCCCCAAGTCCTTCCTCCCTACCTTTTATCTTAGCCTCCTTGGCAAACTTTCCTCATTCCTGAAGAAGGGCTCATGCCCGAAACGTCGATTCTCCTGCTCCTTGGATGCTGCCTGACCTGCTGCGCTTTTCCAGCAACACATTTTCAGCTCTGATCTCCAGCATCTGCAGTCCTCACTTTCTCCTACTTCAGAACATTAGCCTAGCATCCTGTATGGAAAATGCAGTGACAAAGACACCAAAGTGATGGAGCAGATGCCCTAAAAGCAGAAGATTGATCCATGTGCAGCTTCTTTCAAGGTCAGTTAATGCCCGAGTCTGCATCCTGTCATCAAGCTTATTATTCAAGATTATATCAAGAAATTCAGCTTGTACACTCTGTTAACTGAGGAATTACCAAGCTGAAATTTGTTCATAACATGGATTAGTATTTAATGTCCGAAATTATTTGCGCCTAATTTCACGCCATGGTTCTGCCTAATGCCCACAGTTTCAGTTGGAAATATCAGCCATACTTCCAGGGTATGTTCCCTATTAGATGTGTAGCATCTGCACTTCTTCACCCTGCACATGTAGCACTACACACGCAAAGAATTTTTTGCTTTCGCTTTGCAAATCAGATAATGAGGCAGAAAGGGACCAAGGTATTATAGCCTGTGTCTGCCAATTGGATTTTCATAATACCCTGCATAGCAGCCTATGATACTTACACTGACATTCAACCGATGTACACACTGTGCAGAACTGATGAACCTAGCTAAGCATGTAAAATGAAGCTTGATTTAAACTTTTCACTGTACTCTTGTACTTCTGTACTTGAGTATATGTGACAATAAAGGATATTGTATTCGATTTGATTATCTGAGAGCCAATAGAATGTTGAAAGAACTACACCCCAGAGACTAAATTGCTTGATTGATAGCACTGGCTCTGCAATATATACCACAAATTGTATAGTGTATATTTACACATACAATGAGGTATTAAGACCATAAGATATAGGAGCAGAAATTAGGCCAGTCAGCCCATCGAATCTGTCCTGCCATTCAATCATGGCTGATAATGTTTTTCAATCCCATTCTCCCGCTTTCTCCCCATAATTTTTGATCCCTTTGATAATCAAGAATCTATCTCTATTTTGAATATACTCAATGACTTGGTCGCTACAGCCTTCTGTGGCAATGAATTCCACAGATTCGTTATTCTCTGGTTGTAGGAGTTTCTTCTTATCTTCATTCTAAAGAGTCATCCCTTTACTCTGTACTGTAAACAGAGGAGCCTTAGGAAAAGTTAATGAGCAGAGAGATCTGGGAGTTCAGGTCCATTGTACCCTGAAGGTGACTGCACCTTGGATATATTGGTCAAGAAGGCATTTGGTATGCTTGCCTTCATTGGACCGGCTATTGAGTATAAGAGCTGGCAGGTCATGTTAAAATTGTACAAGACTATGGTTCGACTGCATTTAGAATACTGTGTACAGTTCTGGTCGCCAGATTATCATAAGGATGTGGACGCTTTGGAGAGAGTGCAAAAAAGGTTTACTTGGATGTTGCCTGGGATGGAAGGTGCTAGCTATGAAGAGAGGTTGAGTAGGTTAGGATTTTTCTCATTAGACAAAAGGATATTGAAGTGGAACCTGATTGAGGTCGACAAAATCATGAAGGTTATAGACAGGCTGGATAGAGAGAACCTTTTTCCTAGGATGAGGGATTTAATAACAAGAAATCACATGTTCAAGGTGAGAGCAGGAAAGTTTAAGGGGGATACACGTGGCAAGTACTTTACACAGAGGATGGTAGGTGCCTGGAATGCATTGCCAGCAGAGGTGGTAGAGGCAGACATTTAAGGTGCATCTGGACAGATGCATGAGTAGGTGGGGAGCAGAGGGATACAGATCCTTAGGAATTAAGCGATAGGTTTAGACAGTGGATTTGGATCAGCACAGGCTTGGAGGGCCGGAGGGCCTGTTCCTGGGCTATAAAGTTGCTTTGTTCTTTGTGTTCTAAGGCTGTGTCCTCGGTTCTTAGTCTCTCCTACCAATGGAAATATCCACTCTGTCCAAGCCTTTCAGTATTCTGTCAGTTTCAGTCAGATCCCCCCTCAGCCTTCTGAACCCCATCAAGTATAGTCCCAGAGTCCTCAAACATATTAAGTGCTTATAGTTTCTGCTATTATGACTTTAGAAGGTGCAGATGATCAAACCGTCAAAACAACTGTACGGAATGCAGGTTTTTTTTCGGAAAATAGAAAGCTTCGAATGAATGACTTTTTCTAAAAACAAAAATCATTTTCACACATTCTGTTGTTATCATAGCATTCAGGGTTCTCTACAGGATAGATGAATGGGAATTGAAATGTTAAAGCTTGGCGTGGAGGGTACAAGGGAATATGGGGAATTTCAAGAGGGCCTAGATAACAGCCCTTAACAATAGAGTGCCCATACCTGCAATGGCTATGTGTTTATGGAGGTGTAGGGTATAGTTTTCAAGCTGCTCGCACACATTCTTTATGCACCTGTGAAAAGCAGCTTGAACAAGAAGTTAGAAGCAACTGATCTTGAAACAGCATACGGAAGAAGCCTTAATTTACTGTTGGACTCTCTTACACAGCTTATGATGTTAGTAAAGTAAGGTGGTGCTTACATTGGGAAGGACATTAAAAGGGACACATAGTATGAACCTTAGGTATTGTGGACACAGTCAGTCAGTTAGCCAGAGCTGAGGCATTGAAAATGACAAGCTGATCAAGGACTGTAGATTCTGCAAAACTGTGGCAAGTCTCCAACATTAGCACTGAACTACAGCAAAGGAAATCCACTGATAAGAACATTTCTTTTGGTTAAAGTGATTGACAAGCTTCGTACAGAGAAGATGTGGTTGATGAATCAAAGACAAGAGGGCGCAATCTTAAGTTTAGACGGGGAATTTAGAATTGAAATCAGGAGGGAAAATCTGCAATTTCTTCCCGCCCAAAAACACAGATGCATAGACGTTTGATCAGTAAGGATGTCGAGGGATATAGATGAAAGGGGAGTAAATGAAGTACAGATTGGTTGTGATCAAAATGAACAAAGCATCAGGTTTGAAGGGCTGAATGATCTAGTCTGCTATCATATGTTCCTTTGCCTCCTTTATCGTTGACATGTGACATGGCTATCTACTTCATAATAAATCGCCTTTCACGTTTGATACTGCCACTGTTCTGAAGAGTTCTGAACTGATCAATAAACGTTTATTGTTCATTGACTTCTAATTTATTTTTGTTCATTGTTTGCTCGTGTTTAGCTTTACTCAGAAGGCAGCTGTCATGTGTGATGGTGCATGAAAGTGGATTTGCACGGCATCACACAGAGAAATTAATTCTAGATTTATGCTCCATTAAGGGTGGGAAAGGTGTCAGTTGATTTAAGTGGCTGAATAATTCACCCTGAAGTAATTCTGATCTGATGAACTTCAGGCTCATTAGTTGCAACTTCCAGAGTCAAGTCAGTGGACTAGATTCCTTATCCCCAACACATCAGTTTTGCAAATGGACCGCCACTGAATGGAACCACAAAAGTGAAGCCAAAGTCATGAGCACTCTTCGAGGTGTTCCAGTAAGACAGACTGCATCTGGATACATTTTCATCTGCATTCCCTGGACACAAATCATTGATTGGACAGATGTACAGGGAGAAAAATCAGAGATAGTAACAGAGCCCACAGGACTGTTGCTAATTGTACTCTGCTGTTGAAACAATATGAGGGCAAGTGGGAGAACTGAATTGAGAAACAGTGAGGTGGCAGTACATTAAAATTAAAATTCATTACAAGTTGCCAAGCATATTAGTTTAGGAAAACGAAAAACAAAAGGAGACTATCTAACCTCTACAGCCTTTTCTACGCTGATCAATGCCAAAACCCTATTTATCCTTGCTCGATCCCCTTAACCAACACAAATCAATTGATTGCAGTCCTGAAAGCTTCAATTGACCCATCAACCGCAGACTTTCTGAGGAGCGAAACAGCAGTCAAAATCTGAACTCTTGCAATCTCTGGCAGTTGCCACTGTTTGGTAACATGGCTGACATCATTTCAACCCTGGCTGTTAAAGAACAACTCAGAGAGACGTTGAGGAATCAGGCAAAGAAAAAGATGGACAGCTGTCCAATCAAATATCAATGCCACAGTCACACTCCTTCCTCCTCTCCCATTATATTTTCAGACAGACAGAACAAGTCTAGCACAGTTAAGGCAGAAAGGCTGGATACAATGGGCCAATGATGTCCCAGAAGAAGGGCTCATGCCCTTTCATTCCTGAAGAAGGGCTCATGCCCGAAACGTCGATTCTCCTGCTCCTTGGATGCTGCCTGACCTGCTGCGCTTTTCCAGCAACACATTTTCAGCTCTGATCTCCAGCATCTGCAGTCCTCACTTTCTCCCAATGATGTCCCTGTCCACTTCAATGGAAAGTGGCAGCCATTTTCACAGACTTCAACAGGATTGAATAGCAATCATTCATCTGTTGTTTGGGATTCAGTGACCTTAAAGTTGCAGAACCAACTCCACCACAACCCCCACCCCACACTCCCCCTCCCCAATACTCCTGCACTCAATCAACTACCCGTCCCGCCCTCCAACCCAAAGAGTTGCTGGCCAATCAGCCCCAGCCATTCCATGAGTGTACGTGTCCATTGCGGATACCACACCAGGCCCTGGAGATGCCACCACAGGAAAGACTCAGGGAGGTGGGGATCGTTCAACACAACCTGTCGAGCAGCAGCCAGCCCTACCCTGCACCCCCAGCCCAGCAGATAGCAGAAGGGGGGTCGGGGTGATGAATGTACATCTCTGGCCCTTGGAGGACACCCTAGGAGAGGCCATCAGTTTTTTAGTGGGCAGCCTCCTAATCTGGTCAATGACAACCACCACCCCCTCCTTCCCCAGCCCACCCTGCATTTCCCATGGCTAACCCACCGAGCCTACACATCCCTGGACACTATGGGCAGTTTAGCATGGCCAATTCACCTAACCTGCACTTCTTTGGATTGTGGGAGGAAACCGGAGTACCTGGAAGAAACCCACGCAGATAGGGGGGGGAATGCGCAAACTCCACACAGACAGTAGCTTGAGACGGAATCGAACCTGGGTCCCTGGCGCTGTGAGACAGCAGTGTGAACCACTGAGTAAGCGTGCCACCCCAACTTTAAGTTTAGAAGACTGAAAGTACAGGCTCTAACACTGGAAAAAGGACTGGGGAATACACAGTTAAAACTCAGGCCTGTTATTTCCCATTTCAATTTGCAATAAAGCACCACTCTATCCAGTTCTCACTCTTGCTGCGTTGGCCAGTCTTGCAAAGTGAGTCTGATCCACAGTTCACTCATGCTCAAAAACTATGAACTGAATTTTCCAGTCGGTGTCAGAAATCTGGATAGTTTCCCAACCCTGATCCCATGATGCAAGCACGGGCAGGGCGAGGGGTTTTTGCTGGAGGTGGGCTTCTCGCCCAGTTTATGGCTCTGAGTATCACCAGGAGACGGGAGCTCCCTGCCAGTGATAAAGCAGACAGCAGTTACGAAGGGGCTCACTGTTGCCTTGCGAAGAAGAACAGGCAGCATCTTGGAGCATCAGCAGCCGCTCTGCATACACCATGGCTAAAATGCCAAATGCATTGCCATGCACAGGATCCTGCAGCCCCTGAAAACAGTCAACTCTTTTAAAAGAAACAGCTTTGAAGATTGCATCTTCACACTCCTTGATCAGTTATAGACAGGCAGGAGGCTGGAGGAACACAGCAAGCCAGGTAGCATCAGGATGTGGAGAAGTCGACATATCGGCTGTAACCCTTCTTCAGGACTGAGAGTGGGTATGGGGATAGCTGCAGACAAAGGGGGAGACGGAGACAGGGTGGTGAAGTGGGTATAGGTGAAGACAGGTAGAGGGTCCGTCCTGGTTGGTCAATGAGAGCAATGAATCCGGGTGGTGGCAGGGATCAGTAGAAGGGAGGGGGAGGGGCTGGGAAGGGAGTCAGGGGATTAGAAGGGTGGTTACTTGAAATTGGAGGACACTATGTCGAGTTCTCTGGGCTGTAGGCTGCCCAGGCAGAAGAAGAGGTGTTCTTACTCCAACTTGGTGTGTGGTTCGTTGCAGCAATGGAGGAGGCTAAGGATGGTCAAGCTCCCAGACAGGTCGTTTACTTGGAGGTGAGTGGGTTGTAGTCCCAAGGTGTCAGGAGCTCCTTTAAGAACACAGATTTTAAACTGTGCCTGAAAAACCCAGAGCCTGTTGGTAAATCCCAGCTCCCAACACTATCAGCAATTTATTTTATCAATATGAATGAACCAATTTTTTTTGTCACGTGTATTTTACAATGGCATAAACGGTAAAATACAGTGAAAAGCTTTTCCACTGCCATCAGGATCTGGCACCATCTTGAATTGCTTAAGAATCAGAGAAAAATTGAAAGATATAGCTTTAAGAGAGTGCATCAGCCCTGAGCTAGCTTATCATCAATGATGTTTGCACCATTATCCCTTTAGTGATTCATTGATATTGCAATTCTATCACCAATGGGCAGGAACCAAAATGAATTCTGGATCAATGGTGCTGGAAGAGCACAGCAGTTCAGGCAGCATCCGAGGAGCTTCAGCAAAATCGATGTTTCGGGCAAAAGCCCTTCATCAGGAATAAAGGCAGAGAGCCTGAAGCGTGGAGAGATAAGCTAGGGGAGGGTGGGGGTGGGGAGAGAGTAGCATAGAATACAATGGGTGAGTGGGGGAGGAGATGAAGGTGATAGGTCAGGGAGGAGAGGGTGGAGTGGATAGGTGGAAAAGGAGCTAGGCAGGTCGGACAAGTCCGGACAAGTCAAGGGGACTGGAAGTTTGAAACTAGGATGAGGTGGGGGAAAGGGAAATGAGGAAGCTGTTGAAGTCCACATTGATGCCCTGGGGTTGAAGTGTTCCGAGGCGGAAGATGAGGCGTTCTTCCTCCAGGCGTCTGGTGGTGAGGGAGTGGCGGTGAAGGAGGTCCAGGACCTCCATGTCCTTGGCAGAGTGGGAGGGGGAGTTGAAATGTTGGGCCACGGGGCGGTTTGGTTGATTGGTGCGGGTGTCTTGGAGATGTTCCCTAAAGCGCTCTGCTAGGAGGCGCCCAGTCTCCCCAATGTAGAGGAGACTGCATCGGGAGCAACGGATACAATAGATGATATTAGTGGATGTGCAGATAAAATTTTGATGGATGTGGAAGGCTCCTTTAGGGCCTTGGATAGAGGTGAGGGAGGAGGTGTGGGCACAGGTTTTACAGTTCCTGCGGTGGCAGGGGAAAGTGCCAGGATGTGAGGGTGGGTCATAGGGGGGCATGGACCTGACCAGGTAGTCACAGAGGGAATGGTCTTTGCGGAAGGCAGAAAGGGGTGGGGAGGGAAATATATCCCTGGTGGTGGGGTCTTTTTGGAGGTGGCGGAAATGTTTGGTTTATGCGGAGGTTTGTAGGGTGGAAGGTGAGCACCAGGGGCGTTCTGTCCTTGTTACGGTTGGAGGGGTGGGGTCTGAGGGCGGAGGTGCGGGATGTGGACGAGATGCATTGGAGGGCACCTTTAACCACGTGGGAAGGGAAATTGCGGTCTCTAAAGAAGGAGGCCATCTGGTGTGTTCTGTGGTGGAACTGGTCCTCCTGAGCAGATACGGCGGAGGCGGAGGAATTGGGAATACGGGATGGCATTTTTGCAAGAGGTAGGGTGGGAAGAGGTGTAATCCAGGTAGCTGTGGGAGTCGGTGGGTTTTTAAAAAATGTCAGTGTCAAGTCGGTCTTCACTAATGGAGATGGAGAGGTCCAGGAAGGGGAGGGAGATGTCAGAGATGGTCCAGGTAAATTTAAGGTCAGGGTGGAATGTGTTGGTGAAGTTGATGAATTGCTCAACCTCCTCGCGGGAGCACGAGGTGGCGCCAATGCAGTCATCAATGTAGCGGAGGAAGAGGTGGGGAGTGGTGCCGGTGTAATTAGGGAAGATCAACTGCTCTACGTAGCCAACAAAGAGACAGGCATAGCTGGGGCCCATATGTGTGCCCATGGCTACCCCTTTGGTCTGGAGGAAGTGGGAGGATTCAAAGGAGAAATTGTTAAGGGTGAGGACCAGTTCGGCCAAACGAATGAGAGTGTCGGTGGAAGGGTACTGTTGGGGACGTCTGGAGAGGAAAAAATGGAGGGTTTGGAGGCCCTGGTCATGGCGGATGGAGGTGTAGAGGGATTGGATATCCATGGTGAAGATGAGGCATTGGAGGCCGGGGAAACGGAAGTCTTGGAGGAGGTGGAGGGCGTGGGTGGTGTCTCGAACGTATGTGGGGAGTTCCTGGACTAGGGGGGATCGGACAGTGTCGAGGTAGGTAGAGATAAGTTCGATGGGGCAGGAGCATGCTGAGACAATGGGTCGGCCAGGGTGGTCAGGCTTGTGGATCTTGGGAAGGCGGTAGAACCGGGCAATGCGGGGTTCCCGGACTATGACGTTGGAAGCTGTGGGTGGGAGATCTCCTGAGGTGATGAGGTTCTGAAGGTCTGGGAGATGATGGTTTGGTGATGGGGGTGGGGTCATGGTCGAGTGGGCAGCAGGAAGAGGTGTCCTCGAGTTGGCGTTTGGCTTCAGCGGTGTAGAGGTCAGTGCACCAGACTACCACTGCGCCCCCTTTATCCGCTGACTTGATGGTGAGGTTGGGATTAGAGCAGAGGGATTGGAGGGCTGCGCGTTGTGAGGGTGAGAGGTTGGAGTGGGGGAGGGGGGTAGACAGGTTGAGGTGGTTAATGTCCCGGCGGCAGTTGGAAATGAAGAGGTCGAGGGCAGGTAATAGGCCAGTGCGGGGTGTCCAGGGTGGATGCAGTGTGTTGGAGGTGGGCGAAGGGGTCCTTGGAAGGTGGGCGGGGGTCCTGATTGTGAAAGTAAGCTCGGAGGCGGAGGCGACGGAAGAAGTGTTCGATGTCACGGCGTGTATTAAATTCATTGATGCGTGGACGGAGGGGGATGAATGTGAGTCCTTTGCTGAGGACTGATCGTTCGTCCTCAGTGAGTGGGAGGTCCGGGGGGATGGTGAAAACTCGGCAGGGCTGGGAGCTGGGATCTGGTGTGGGTGTGGAACTGGGAGTGGGGTCAGAGCCAGTACCTGGAGTGGGTGTGATGGTGGGGGGAATGGGGGTGGAGGCATGAGCAGGGGTCCAGTCCTTTCAGAACACTGAATACTGAGAATCTCCTCCAACCATACCATCTTTGTAGGGATGTATGTAGCCAAATATCCGAAGCCCATAATTCTTCCATTTTGGCGAAACAGCAATCTTATTCACTGAGGTACGTGTCTGAAACAAAAAGACAACTTTTCATTCCTCATATTTATCCACCGACCGATGCAGGTACAGTAAAGCAAGACAACAGCCGATCATGCGACCCAAATTTCGAATGAACCTCAATGTCTTTATTCTTAAAACACAATAATGTAGGAGATATATTTTGTTTACAATAGTGACCATTACTTAATTAACAAAAGACAAACAGCTATATTGTACATCCGTCCACCAACACGCAAGACTGAAGCAAGAGAGCATGAGAAAATTCAGTAATTAGTCTTTGCATTGCCTACCCACATACTCCCAACATGGTTTATGGAGGGGGCCTGGAGACAATTAAGTGGCTGATTAATGTTCATTTTAGGGTTTCATCACACTGCTCTATAATAAACTTTCAAACTCAATGATCAATTAACACATGAAGGCGGTATTGTGGCTCAGTGGTTAGAACTGAGGTTTGATTCCTCGCGTGCAACTGCCTTGTCTGCATGGGTTTTCTCCCAAAGTTGAAAGCTGTGCGTATTGGTCATGTTAAAATACCTATAATGACCAGGGATCTGCAGGTTAGGTGGATTAACCATGGGAAATGCAAGGTTACAGGGATAAGGTATGAGATTGGGTCTGGGTAGGATGCTCTTCAGAGGGTCAGTGTGGACTTGATGGGCTGAATGGTCTCCTCCCAGACTGTAGGGATTCTATGTATTCCAGCTCTGATGATGGGGAGTGCCCATTGGGACACTTGTCAACTTTAGCTGACCGAGCTGGTGTCAGCACAAGGGAAGATGTGAATCTCCTTTGTGGATTTTCTGGATCCATCGGAGGCATGTATCTCTGAAGGTCGTTTCTCCCCTTGGCCTCTCAAGCCCAGCTCTGCTCACTCACCTACCCACCACCGGCCCAACAGCCCCACTTCCCCCTCCGCACCCAGACATCTCAAGACTTAATCTGGGCTCCTTGACAGGAGGCAAACTTCCTGGAGTGCCAGTAATGGCCACCATGCCAAGTGATGCTCCTGGCACTACAGACCAGCTGGCATGTCTGAGAGATGGGCTTTCATGGAAGAGAAGGGCAAATCTTCACCTCAAAACAATGAACACTGCTCGCAGTATTAAACCTCAGTGGCACAGTTGTTGCAACAGAGTGGGCACCCATAACCTTTGAGCCTGGCAGAGCTGGTAGGGATGTGGGATCCTATGCCTCCCTGTTCATACCATCTGATTGAAATATAGGATTTTATGACAGACAAGTGGTTAATTTTGCACCAGTTCTCTAAAGAACTAATCTCTCAGTCCCGCACCTCTGGATGCTGCCTATATGCTTTACATTCTCATAAACATCCTTAAATGACTGATTTGCCCTTTGTGATCTTGGTTGAGGGATACATATTGGCCCACCTCTTTCTCTCCATAATAGTGGCACTGGACTTCTACAAGCCCCTTAAGATGGCTCTATTAGTGCTGTTTTTCAAACGTAAACATCCCTGCAGTGCAGAATCCTACTACACTGGAACCTCAGGCTAAAGTCCAGGCCTTTCTGATCACTAGATAAGGTCACACCCAATTACGAGGGGAACATGAGGAAAGTTGTGCTTTCTGCATAGAATGGAAGAGAAAACGGAGCAAGTTACTCAGTGGTAATCCCGTCCACTTGCTGCAACCAGGCACAAATATCAGGTGCTGACAGAAACGTAGCAGTGAGTTAACTACCTCCACTCGTGACTGGGGAATTGTACACAGTGCAGGAGATATTACAAGAGGACTAAAATAGCACAGCACATTGGAATGAGGTTGCCAAATCATTCAGAGAAGTTCAGTAATCCTCATGTTCTTACATTTTGAATTTTTGCCTCGAAACCAGAAAAGAGATGGCATTGGTTGAAGGTCTAAATCTGCAGGTTACTTACATGAGGGTAAAGTGGAAAATGAATATTCTTCCGAAGCTGATAAATGGAAGAGCCACACCAATCCTCAAAAACATGAAGGTTCACTTTGCCTTTGTACTGCAAAATGAAAAGAAAGTCAACATTTATCATGGCATGCCAGTCTGAATGATCAAACGTACACGAGCATAGTCAGAACTACTACAGTACTGAGTTTTGTTTATTCATTTGCGGGACTTGGGCGTTGCTGGCTCACCAGCATTGCTAGCCCGTCCTTATTTGCCCTTGAGACGGTGGTGGTGAGCTGCCTTCTTGAATCGCTGCAGTCCACTTGCTGGGAGTTGACCCACAATGCTGGTAGGGAGGGAATTCCAGGATTTTGACCCAATGACTGTGAAGGAACGGAGGTATATTTCCAAGTCAGGGTGGTGAGTGGCTTGGAGGGGAACTTGCAGGTGGTGATGTTCCCAAGTACCCGCTGCCCCAGTCCTTCGAGACAGAAGTGGTCGTGGGTTTGGAAGGTGCTGTCTAAGGATTGTTAGTGAATTTCCTTGTTGCTTTAGAGAATACCCAGGGAGCCACACTCTTTCTAAATTCGCTTTGCTGTGTGTGGCTGGGTTTCTTTTGAGATGGAAGGCCATGGTAATGTTACTGGCTGAGAAATACAAAGGCCCAGGTTCATGTTGTGCAGATAGATTCAAATTCGATCACAGTAGCTGGTAAAACGCAAATCAAATTGGAAGCTAGATTCAGTAATGCTGACTATGAAACCATTATCAATTATCATTAAAAAAAAATCCCATCAGGTTCACTCATGTTCTTTGACTAAGGAATTCTGCTGTCCACGTCACTCTAGACCCATTCTTAACTCCCTGTTGAAATGGTGTGGAAACCAATCAGTTCAACAGCAATTAGGAGTAGGCAATTGGCATGCCATCTTGATGGGGTTTCTTGAATCAACCACCAATATACTACTGTCTGAGTATTGTTCTATGTCTTAGCTTATGCAATATATGTCACAAATAAAAGATTCTTGTTGAGTCAGATATCTTGAAGTTTATTAACAACAGGGAGGTGGGAGCCTAGTGGTATCATCACTGAACTGTTAATCCAGGCAATGTTCTGGGGACGCAAGTTCAACCCCCATCATGGCAGATGGTGCAATTTGAATTCAATAAAAATACAAAATTAAAGGTCTAACGGTGACCATGAATCCGTTGCCGATTGTCAAAAAAACCTATCTGGTTCACTAATGTCCTTCAGTGCCATCCTTACCTGGTTTGACCCACAAGTGACTCCAAACCCACTGCAATGTGGTTGACTCTTAATTGCCCTCTGGGCAACTAGGGATGGGCAATAAATGCTGGCTTAGCTGGCCCATATCCTTCTAAACCTATCCTATCCATGTCTTTGTCCAAATGCCTTTTAAATTTGTTAATGTACTCACCTCAACCATTTCCGCTGGCAGCGCATTCCACATGCGTACCATCCTCTATATAAAAATGTTGCCCCTCACGTTCCTTTTTATTCTTTCCCCTCTAACCTTAAGCTGATGCCCTCTAGTCTTTGATTCCCTAACCCTGGGAAAAAGACTGAGTGCATTCACCTGATCCATGCCTCTCATAATCTCACACACTTCTATAAGATCTCCCCTCAGTCTCCTATGCTCTAAAGCAAAAAATCCTAATTGGGCCAACCTCTCCCTATAACCCAAACTCTTGAGTCCTAGCAACATCCTTGTAAATTTCTTCTGCACTCTTTTCAATTTAGTAACATTCTTCCTCAAGCATGGTGACCAAAACTGAACACAATACTCTAAGTGCGGCCTCACCAACATCCTGTATAACTGCAACATAACTTCCCAACTTCTATACTCAGTGCCCTGACTGATGAAGACCAATGTGCCAAAAGCTTTCTTCACCTCCCTGTCTACCTGTGACTCTATTTTCAAAGAACCATGCACCTGAACTCCAAGATGCCTCTGTCCCACTACATTCCTTAAGGCCCTACTATTCACCATGAACCTTCTATCTTGATTTGACTTTCCAAAATGCAAGACCTCACACTCACCTATATTAAACTCCATTTGCCATTTCTCGGCCCACTTCCCCAGCTGGTCAAAGTCCTGCTGCAATTTCTGATAACCTTCTTCACTATCCACGATACCGCCTATTTTAGTGTCATCTGCAAACTTACTAATCATGCCTTGTACATTCTCATCCAAACCATTGATATAGATAACAAACAGCAATGGGCCCAGCACCGACCCCTGAGACACTCCACTAGTCACAGGCCTCCAGCTCAACAGACATCCTTCCACTATTACCCTCTGCTTCCTACATTAAGCCGAATTGTATCCAATTTGCCAGCTCCCCCTAGATTCCATGCAGTCTAACCGTCCAGAGCAGCTTACCATGTGGAACCCTATCAAAGGCCTTACTGAAATCCATATAGACTACATCTACCACCATGTCCCCTTCAACCTTCCTCGTTATTTCATCAAAAAATGCTAACAAATTTGTGAGGCATGATCTCCCATGCACAAAGCCATGCTGACTATTCTTAATCAAATCCTGTCTTTCCAAATGTATGCGTATATTGTTTCTAACAATCTTCTAAAGTAACTTACCTATCACAGATGTTAAGCTTACTGGTCGATAGTTCCCAGGTTTTCTTTATAGTCCTTCCTGTATAAGGGCACAATATTCTCTACCGTCCAGTCTTCCAGGACCTTACCCATGCCTAATGATGATGCAAAAATATCAGCCAGGGCTCCACAATTTCTTCTCTAGCCTCTTGCAATGTTCTTGGATATATCTGGTCAGGACCAGGAGATTTATCCACCTTCATAATTCTAATACATCCAACACCTCCTCTCCTGTGATATGGACTGTCCCCAAGATATGACCACTAACTCCCCCAAGTTCCCAAGTTTTCATGTCTTTCTTCACAGTTAACATAGAGGAGAAATATTCATTGAGGACCTCGCCCATCTCCTGCGGTTTCACACATACATGTCCACTTTGGTCCTTGAAGGTTCCTATTCTCTCCCTAGTTATTTTTTTTCCTTTAATATACTTAAAGAACCTCTTTGAATTCACCCTAATTTTCTCACCCAAGGCTATCTCGTGACCCCTTTTCTCCCTCCTGATTTCCTTCTTCAGTAAACTTCTTTATCCCTGATATATATGCAGGGATTCCCTTGATCCCAGCTACCTAAACACAAGCCATGCCTCCTTTTTTCTGGTCAAAGCTTCAATATCTCATCATCCAGGGTTCCCTACTCCTGCCAACATTGCCTTTCACCTTCACAGGAACATACAGACCTTGAACTCTAGCTACCTCACTTATAAAGACCTCCCACTTGCCAGAGGTCCCTTTGCCTGCAAACAAACTATTCCAATCAACCCTGAAAGCTCCTTCCTATCTTCATCAAAATTCACCTTGCCCCAGTTTAGAACTTGAACCTATGGACCAGTTTTGTCCCTCTAGTGCTCTAGTCCCTAAAATTAATAGAACTATGATCACTGGTCCCAAAGTGCTCTCTCATTGTCACCTCAGTCACCTGTCCTGCCCTATTTCCCAAGAATAGGTCGGGTTTTGCCCCTGAGTAGGACCCTCTATATACTGCTTGAGGAAACTTTCCTGAAAACCCTTAACAAATTCCACTCCATCTAAGCCCTAAGTCCCAGTCTATGGTAGGAAAATTAAAATACCCTACTATGACAACTCTATTGCTTCTGCAAGTCTCCCCAGTCTCCCATTTCTCTAATTCCCGTTGACTATTTGGAGGCCTATAGTACAAACCCAGTGATGTCACCATCCCATTGTTATTGCTTAGCTCCACCCACAAAGCCTCACTAGATGATTCTTTAGTTATTTCATCTCTGATTACTACTATGATACTTGCCTTAATTAAAAATACAACTCCCCTCCCTTTTTCCCACCACCTCTGTCCCACCTAAAGCACCTGTACCCTGGCACATTAAGCTGTCAGTCCTGTCCCTCCCTTCGCAATGTTTCTGTAATGGCTATAATATTCCAGTCCCATTTACCTATCCATGCCCTGAGTTCATCAGCCTTACCTGAGAGCCCTCTTGCATTGAAATAGATGCAATTTAATCCTACATGCATTCCTTGCTCCCTGTCGTGTTCCAGCCTGACCTATCTCTTCACCTTACTATTTCTGATTACCATATCTCCTTCCAGCCTCACACTTGCCTCTCCGCTGTTAAGGATCCCACCCTCGCCAATCTAGTTTAAACCCTCCCTTGTAGCACTAGCAAACCAGGCCACCAAGATATTGGTCCCCCTCCAGTTCAGATGTAACCCGTCCCTTTTGAACAGGTCTCTTCTACCCCAGAAAAGATCCCAACGATCTAAAACTCTGAAGCCCTGCCCCCTGCACCTTTTCTTTAGCCATGCATTTATCTGCCATATCCTCCTGTTCTTACCCTCACTAGCACGTGATACTGGATGTAATCCGGAAATTACCACCATGAGGTCCTGGTTTTTAACTTTATTCCTAGCTCTATATAATTACTCCACAGGACCCCATCCCTTTTCTCTGAATGAATAACAAAAAAACTATCATAGCTGTATGTATAGTCTGGTTTCTGTGTTCACTGTGTACAATGGATACACGTAATTGACGATTGAACACATCACACTGACTGAGAGAGTGATTGAAGGCCTTTATACTGAAACCTCACAGAGCAGGATGCTATGTCATTGACTTATTTGGAATCCATGCAGCAACACATTCCCCTTTTCCCTTTAAAGAATGGGACCACTTCTCCAATAAGCTGTACAAGGATATGTTTAGGTACACAGTCACTGCGTCTTTAGATAACACTCTGTTGGAGCATGGAATGGCCAAGTTTCACCCTTGTACAGTTATCACACTTGATTGTGCAGATTCACTCTGCAGTGGGCTATCTGTCATAGGGGATGGGTGTATATCATTAGTCATGGACATGCTATTGTTTCCTGGCATGATATCTTCAGTACCTGAGTCCTCATTCTGTGTGACAGGAAACTGATTATACGCAGTTCAGATATTTTGCCTATTTCTCCACTGGCCTTGACCATTGATCATTACAATGACATACAACCTCGGCTAGGTACAACAAAGCAAAACCATTCCATTAACCCTTGCTCATGCTAAAATCTGAAACTCTAATATCTTGTCCCGATTCAAGCCTGGTTCTTTCCAACAGCATATCCTGTACATGTGGTTGGGTTGTGACAGTGTGGGAGGGAAGGACTGTGCGAATTTCTGTTCCACACTCTGGAGCTGCAAGGGTGAACCATTGTTTTAAGGAGTACCCCTTGAATTTAACATAGTTTTCCAAAGGTTTTGACAAAACACTTTATAGTTGAGTATCAGGGATTTGACTGTATGAATACTGCATTCTGTAAGATCACTCAACTGAAGGGAATGAGGAGAAGTGATAAATACACACCCCATTTATTATGCGTGTATTGGAAGGGTGCACCAGAGTGCTGCAGACATCTGTCAGCCATAATTTCTTGAGGAACATCAAACATTCCTAACATTGTTTGTTTATATATTTTTATTAATTCATGGGACACAGGTAATTGTGGCTGGGCTGTCCCCGCATGTCCTTGAGAAGTGGTGGTGAGCTACCTTGCTGAACCACTGCAATCTACATGCTGTAGGTAGTCCCACAATGTCCTTAAGGTGAGATTTCCAGGACTTTGACCCAGTGACAATGGATTCTGGGTAATCCAAGATGGAGGACTGGAAAAAAATTATGGCTGTGAGAGCTGCTGTTTTTTGAGGTATTTTAGATGTTGGAGCTGATTTCCTTGAATTCCAGGAGCGGTAATTACTGTTTTACATGCTGTGCATTGTTTTGGAACTTTGAGGGAGAAAAGATCAAAACAACGACACATTAAAAAGGAGGAAGAGAACAAAGACAGTGACCAAATGGTCAGGTAGAGAGAGGAAGAATCCTATTCTGTTATCTGACGCAATAGTGGATCCCACTGCCTTTGCTGTTTTGAGTTCAAGTATTTCAGGACATCAGAGTGTGTCTAAGAAAAGATTAACATGCAGTGAAATTCACAGCTGACCTTGGAGAAACCTGTGTAGGAGAGCTCACTGCACAGGAGCAGGTAAGTGCATGGTTTTTAATGTAACCTTGCTGTCTTCTTTTAATAGTGAGTAGAGTAGGTTGTTTTTGGTTATATATTTTATTGAGCTATGTCTCTTGATTAAAATTTAAAAATATAAAACATAGGTATTAAGTTAACCTGGAGCAGTGTTTATTTTACAGCAATAAGACTGTGCTATTTTCTGTAGATTGTTAAGGTGCAAAGATGACCTTCAGGAGAGTGGTATGCTCTTCCTGTCAGATGTGGGAGATTAGGGAGAATTTCCATGTTACTGATGATTATGTCTGCAGTGAGTATGTTTGTATCAGATTGCATGGAGTGGCTGTCAGAGGCAATAAGGAATTTACAGGAGCTGGAGGGGATGGTTGATGGCAGTTATAAGGAGAGAGAACAACCATAGATACAGCCAGGTAGTTGGGACAGTGCCTGGAAAGGTAGGAGACGGAGGCACGTAGTGCAGGAGTCTCCTGTGGCTATCCCCATCTCAAACAAGTATGCTGTTTTGGAAATGTACAGGGTGATGGACTCTCAGGTAAATGTGCAGTACAAACAGCCAAGTTTCTGGTACCAAGACTGGCTCTAATGTAACGAGGGGTGCGTCAGGTTCCAAGTCATCGATTGTGATAGGGGACTCTCTGGTTAGAGGCACAGACGCTCTTCTCTGTGGCAGACAGCGAGAAATCCAAATGGTGTGTTGCCTCCCTGGTATCAGGATCAAGGATAGCTCAGTGAGGGTGCAGAATATTCTCAAAGGGGAGAGGGCCCAGCAGGAGGTCATTGTACACATTGGAACTAATGACATAGGAAGAGAAAAGAAGGGAGAATATAGAAAGTTAGGCAAGAATTTAAAAAGGAAGTCTTCGAGAGTAGTAATATCTGGATTATTCCCAGTGCTATGAGCCAGTGAGGGTAGGAATAGGAGGATAGAGCAGATTAATGTGTGGCTGAGAAGGTGGTGCATGGGAGAAGGATTCATCTTTCTGGATCACTGGAATGTCTTCTGATGGTGAAGCGGCCTGTGTAAGGAGGAAAGATTGCACCTGAATTGGAAGGGAACTATATACTGGCAGGGAGATTTGCTTGAGCTGCTCAGGAGGGTTTAAACTAGTAAGGTGGGAGGGGAGTGGTGGGACTCAAGGCGTTAGTGAGGAAAGAGATCAATCTGAGACTGGTATAGTTGGGCAAAGAAGCGAGTCAAACAGTCAGGGCAGGCAGAAAGAAAGCAGAGAATGAGGTAAGACTGATAAATTAAACAGCATTTATTTCAATGCAAGAGGCATAACAGGACAGGCAGATGAACTGAGGGCATGGTCAGGAACATGGGACTGGGATATCATAGCAATTACAGAAACATGGCTCAGAGATGGACAGGATTGGCTGCTTAATGTTCCAAGATACAAATGCTACAGGAAGGATAGAAAGCGGGGCAAGAGAGGAGGGTGAGGGGTGTTTTTGATAAGGGATAGCATTACAGCTGTACTGAGGGAGGATATTCCTGAGAATACATCCAGGGAATGTATTTGGGTGGAACTGAGAAATAACAAAGGGCTGATAACTTTATTTAGATTGTACTATAGACCACCACCCCTACCCCCCCACCTCATCCCCTCCCACACACCCCCATCCCTCCCACACACACACATCCCTCCCACACACACATCCCTCCCACACACACACATTAGCAGGAAACTGAGAAACAAATTTGTAAGGAGATCTCAGTTATCTGTAAGAATAATAGGATGGTTATGGTAGGGGATTTTAACTTTCCAAACATAGACTGACACTGCCATATTGTTAAGATTTTAGATGGAGAGGAATTTGTTAAGTGTATACAAGAAAATTTTCTGATTCAGTACCTAATAGAGAAGGTGCAAGACTTGACCTACTCTTGGGAAATAAGGCAGGGCAAGTGACTGAGGTGACAGTGGGGGAGCATTTTGGGGTCAGTAACCATAATTCTATTAGTTTTAAAATACTGATGGAAAAGGATAGGCAGGATCTAAAAGTTGAAGTTCTAAATTGGGGAAAGGCCAATTCTGACAGTATTAGGCAAGAACTTTCAAAAGTTGATTGGGTACGGATGTTCACAGGTAAAAGGATGGCTGGAAAATGGGAAATTAGATAATGAGAGTTCAGAGACAGTATGATCCTGTTAGGGTGAAAGGAAACTCTGGTAGGTGTAGAGAATGCCAGATGATTAGAAAAATTGTGGTTTTGGTCAAGAAAAAAAAGGAAGCATATGTCAGGTATAGACAGCAGAGACTGTGTGAATCCTTAGTAGAGTACAAAGGCAATAGGAGTATACTGAAGAGGGAAATCAGAAGGGCAAAAAGGGACATGAGATATCTTTGGCAAATAAATTAAGGAAAATACAAAGGGATTTTATGAATATATTAAGGACAAAGGGGTAACTAGGGAGAGAATAGGTCCCCTCAAAGATCAGCAAGGCAGCCTATGTATGGAACTGCAGGAGATGGAGGAGATACTAAATGAGCATTTTGTATCACTGTTCAATGTGGAGGAGGACATGGAAGGTACAGAATATGGAGAACTAGATGATGACATCTTGAAAAATGCCCATATTATAGTAGAGTAAGTGCTGGATGTCTTAAAACGGATAGAAGTGGATAAATCCCCAGGTCCTGATCAGGTGTACTGTAGAACTCTGTGGGAAACTAGGGAAGTGATTGCTAGGCACCTTGCTGAGATATTTGGATCACTGTTAGTCACAGGCAAGGTACTAGAAGACTGGCGGTTGACTAACATGGTGCTACTATTTAAGAAAGGTGGTAAGAAAATCCAGGGAACTATAGACCGGTGAGCCTGACATCGGTGGTGGGCAAGTTGTTGGAGGGAATCCTGAGGGACATGATTTACATGTATTTGGAAAGGAAAGGCCTGAATAGGAATAGTCAACATGGCTTTGTGCGTGGGAAATCATGTCTCATGAACTTAATTGAGGTTTTTGAAGAAGTAACAAAGAGGATTGATAAGGGCAGAGCAGTGAACGTGATCTATATGGTCATCAGTAAGACATTTGACAAGGTTCCTCATGGTAGACTGGTTAGCAAGATTAGATCTCATGGAATACAGGGAGAACTAGCTATTTGGATACAGAACTGGCTCAAAGGTAGAAGACAGAGGGTGGTGGTGGTGGTTGTTTTTCAGGCAGGAGGCCTGTGACCAGTGGAGTGCCACAAGGATCGGTGCTGCGTCCACTGCTTTTTGTCATTTATATAAATCATTTGGATGTGAACATAGGAGGTATTGTTAGTAAGTTTGCAGATTACACCAAAATTGGAGGTGTAGTGGACAGTGAAGAAGGTTACCTCAGATTACAATGGGATCTTGATCAGATGGGCCAATGGGCTGAGAAGTGGCAGATGGAGTTTAATTTAGATAAATGCGAGGTGCTGCATTTTGGAATTGCAAAGCAGTGCAGGACTTATACACTTAATGGTAAAGTCCTAGGGAGCTTTGCTGAAAAAAGAGACCTTGGAGTGCAGGTTCATAGCTCCTTGAAAATGGAGTCTCAGGTGGATAGGATAGTGAAAGCGACATTTAGTATGCTTTCCTTTGTTGGTTAGAGTATTGAGTATAGGAATTGGGAGGTCATGTTGCAGCTATACAGGACATTGGTTCAGCCACTTTTGGGATACTGTGTGCAATTCTGGTCTCCCTCCTGCAGGAAGGCTGTTGTGAAACTTGAAAGGGTTCAGAAAAGATTTACAAGGAGATTGTTAGGGTTGGAGGGTTTGAGCTATAAGGAGAGGCTGAATACGCTGGGGCTGTTTTCCTTGGAGCATCGGAGGCTGAGGGGTGGCCTTATAGAGTTTTATAAAATCATGAGGGGCACAGATAGGGTCAGTATTCAAGGGTTTTTCCCTGGGGTGGGAGAGTCCAGAACTAGAGGGCATACGTTTAGGGTGAGAGGGGAAAGATTCAAAAGGAATGTAAGGGGCAACTTTTTCACGCAGAGGGTGGTGCGTGTCTGGAATGAGCTGCCAGAGGAAGTAGTGAAGGCTGGTACAAAAGACATCTGGATGGGTACATGAATAAGAAGGGTTTAGAGGGATATGGGCCAATTGCTGACAAATGGGATAAGATTACTTTAGGATATCTGGTCAGAATGGATGTGTTGAACCATAGGGTGAAGGAATGGTGACACATTTCCAAGTCAGGATGGTGAGTGGCTTAGAGGGAAACTTGAAGGTGGTGGTGTTCCCATGTGTCTGCTGCCATTGTCTTTCTAGATGGAAGTGGCCTTAAGTTTGGAAGATGCTGTCAGAGGATCTTTTGGTGAATTTCTGCAGTGCATCTCATAGATAATGCACACTGCTGATATTGGCAGAGGGAGTGGATGCTTGTGGAAATGGTACCAATTAAGCAGGCTGTTTTGTCCTGGATGGTGTCAAACTTCTTGAGTGTGGTAGGGGAGGCACCCATCCAGGCAAATGGGAAGTATTCCATCAAACTCCTGACTGGGCCCTTGTAAATGATAGAGAAAGTGAGGACTGCAGATGCTGGAGATCAGAGCTGAAAATGTGTTGCTGGAAAAGCGCAGCAGGTCAGGCAGCATCCAAGGAGCAGGAGAATCGACGTCTCGGGCATGAGCCTGAAGAAGGGCCCATGCCCGAAACGTCGATTCTCCTGCTCTTTGGATGCTGCCTGACCTCCTGCGCTTTTCCAGCAACACATTTTTCAGCCTTGTAAATGATGGACAGGCTCTGGGGAGTCAGGAGATGAGTATTCCTAGCCTCTGACTTGCTGTTGTATACACTGTGTTTTCATGGTAAGTCTAGTGGAGTTTATAGTTAATGATAATCCCTAGAATATTAATAGTGGGGAATTTCACAATGATAACACCATTGAATGTCAACAGGCGGTGGTTAGATTGTCTCTTATTGGAGATGATCATTGCCAGACAATTATGTGGTGCGAATGTTACTTGCCACATGTCAGCTCAAGTCCGAATATTATCCAGATCTTGTTGCTTTTAATCATCGACTGCTTCAGTATCTGATGAGTTGTGAATGGTGTTGAACATTGTGCAATCATTGTGAAAATACCTAGAGTACAGCTATGAAAGATCAACAAGGCCTGGCAAGTAAAAAGGATCATCTGAGTGAACCCTGTGGCCAAAGAACATTGAACTGCCTTTCCAGACTTTCCCTCCCTCCAAAACATCAATTTTTTTGTGCATCTATGTCAGTTTGTGTATTAGTTCAGGGAGAGTTTCACAAGAGGGTCAGAGTTTATCTAGCAGAGATACATGTTGACAGTCCCCAGTTGATTATCTGAAGCAAGAATCTATTTACTTGTAATAAATAATAATTACTGTCATATGTAGAAGCCTGGTAAATGTTTTCTGTTAACCAGAATCTAGACTGAAATGCACATTTGGGATCCTTTGGATAATTCATTAAAACCTTTAACATTTGTGACGGCTCCAGGAACAAGGAGGTTCAATTTCCAGTGCACTAACTCAGTTGGTTGGATTGTTAAAATATATTATTCTGGAATTCGAAGTCAGTTACTGTTTAATCTTTGGATTGAGAGCAGGCTTCAGGCTGCCTCACGCACTCCATCTCTGCCTTCAAATTGCTGGATGGAATGCCTTTGCTTGCAAACTCGGTATCTGCTGTGCCCAGCTCACTGAGGAAGCTATTAATGGACAGTGATCATCAATTGACTCCATCTACACTTCTCGGAGGGCAGCCAACGAGGACTCCTCCCACTCCGGTTATAATCTTGTCCAACCTCTTCTGTCAAGCAGAAGATACAAACGCTCAAACACATGCCCCAACAGCTTCTTCCTCACTATTATTAGACTGTTAATGTTGATCTCTCTCTTTGTGCATCTTCTCTGTGGCCTTAACATGGTCTTCCTCGCTCTGTTCTATCACCAGTTGCACTTTGGTATTATCTGTCCGTACTGCACACCAAACAAACCACTTCACAAAATAAATCTTATCAAAAAATCCAGGAACTCACTTGAACTCATATTTTACCAAAAACTGTAAGTTATAACCGATCACCTCTCTTTTCCGGTCTTCCTTAATTTCCTGAGTGCATGGGTGTGTTAACATAATAGGAAAGCAATGTCCTGCATTTTGACTGTTTTGTTAATAAACCCTATCTTTGAATCTATGTCAAAGATCTTTGAAATAACTCACAATAAAGATTGGAATCCAAAAACGAGGGTTTGGGGAATATCTGTTGCCCTCCATCAGTGAACAAAGAGTGAAGGGAGTAAATCAAACAATAAATAACTTTCTCACACCTAGGAGGGGAAAAGCAACTATTCTTTCCATCCCATTCCCACTTGGCCTGTGACATAAGGTACTTAAACATTCGGAACACCTTGGCTTGTTGCAATTCAATTTTAGTATGCTTTATATTGCTGTGCTTTTATTGCCTTTAAATGAAACGTTATTATTTATGGTTCGCTTCAGCTTTTCTTCAGTTCTTCTGTAACACACTGATAAAGTTCCCTGGCTTTCATCCCCTGAATCCCACCTTCAATTCAATGACAATAAAATTACGATCAGATATAAGTACACTGGAATTCTTCCCAGGGATTGGTCAATATTAAACTCCTTTCTGGCATCACTGAAAACTGAATTAGCCAGTCACTTATTGCATTGCTGATTGTGGGATCTTGCTGTGTGCAAATTGGCTGTCACCTTTTTGATGCATTATAACAGTGACTGCACTTCTAAACAACTTTATGAGCTATGAAATGCTTGAATCACAGAATCCCCACAATACGCAAGCAGGCCTTTAGGCCTATCAAGACCTTCTGAAGAGCATCCCGCTGAGACTCACCCCCCCCCCGCCCACTCTATTCCTTCTATACCATGCCTAACCCAGGTTGTCTCTACATCCCTAGTCACTACAGGGCAATTTAGCATGACCAATTCACCTAACCTGCACATGTTTGAATTGTGGGAGGAAACCCATGCAGACATGGGAAGAACGTGCAAACTCTACACAGCCAATGGCCAGAGACTGGAATCAAACCTGGGTTTCTAGCGCTGTGAGGCAGCTGTGCTAACCACTGAGCCACCATGTCGCCCTTTGGATAGCCAAAGACAGTGAATTGTGCTAATGTCGCCTTTCCAGGTAGAAACAAACCAACTTTGTATAACCTGGGTTTATCTCGGAGGTTAGTGCAGATTTCTGAAGGTTTCACTCCGACGCATTATAAACAGCAACAAATCCATGAGGTCAAAACACAAGAAAATTGAGATCAGTGCAGAACTGAGCCATTAAATGCCACCTGATGTAGCAGCAACATAACAACATGCATTAAAGAGAAGTGGATGAACAAGGGCCTATATGAGATGGCATTCAGCTCACCACTGAGCAGAAGGCAAACTAATAAATTAATGAGCTTTGCAGAAGGCACAAGTCTTATACAGAAGCTCTACAGCATGTGCCTAATAATTTGAAGTCAATGGTGGCAGCACAGCAGCGCGGTGCACAGAGTGAGGTAATTACTATTAGAGCCCCAACTAAGAACACAGCAGCTATTATATTTGAATGCACCACCAAGAGCTAATTAACGTAGGCAGGCAAAGCAGAGAAGTGGACAATTCTATTTATATGAATAAGCAGGAAGTGGCTCCAAATGAGTGAATCTGCTATTATATAAGATCCTTATGATTTATTTTTGGTGACAGTTCAAGTTTTTTTTTGAAACAGTAAATGTCTACAGCTCCTGAAGTCACCTTAGTGGAGCCTACAAAATCTAGATATCATGTGTGGACGCCGGGATTAAATCTGCACCACCATGCTTACTGGTCAGCCAGGTGGCTGATGTGCTTAGAAAGGCAACATAAGATGTTCCAAAGCAATCAACGCAGGAGTAGTAAAACCAGAAATTGCTGGAGTAACTCAGAAGGTCTGGCAGCATCTGTGGAGAGAGAGAGAGAGAGAGAGAGAGAAAAGTTAATGTTGTGAGTTCACTGACCCTTCTTCAGTACCCACAGTTCTTTGTTTTATTAATGCAGGAGTATCTTCTGTTCGCCTGCTATGAAGCACACTTTCGAACTTGGTGGATGGATTTTCCAAGGAGTGTCAGTCTACTCCACCTTTATGAAACAATTAAGTTCTGCATTTCCGACAGGAATTTCCAATTGGGGCTCCATCGGAAATGCACAGCCGAACTTCCACTCTGAGAGGCTCCTTATAGCAGAGAATAAGCAGGGTGGGGAAAGCCATTTCCCTTCTTCAAGCAGTCAGCTGCCGTATTCTGTAATTCAAAGGTCCAGCATCACAGAGAGTCACTGTGACTGCTCCTGTGACAAGTGTGAAAGTAGAGTACTGGGAGGGATGGGTAACAGGTAGATAAGGAGGCAGGATGCCAGGGTGCCTGGTGGGCAAAGTACTAGGTAAGGACATAGTGCCAGCTAAATACATTTTCAGGTGGATAAGGTGGCAGGTACATAGGGTGACAAGTAGGTAGTATGGCAAGGTGGCAGCAGTAGGGTTCCAGGCTGCAAGATGGCAAAGAGGCCAGCTAAGTGATGGAGTAATTAGCAAGGATCGGAGTTGGTGGGAGATCCATGCTAATATGGGTCCACTGGTGGGAGGATGCTGTTGGGTCCAGTCAGGAGTGCATCAAGTCCCACAGTTTGTGGGTGTTGGGGTGCGGGGAGCAAAAGGTAGTTGTCAGGTCCAGTGGCAGGGCATATTGGTACAGGTTCGGCAGGTGGGGTGGTTCTGGATCTGCAATAAAAAAGCTGTCTTAAGGTGACCACAGCCAATTGTGTTCAAAATCCATTTGGTTCCCTAATAGGCTTTAGGAAAGGAAATGTGCCATCCTTACCGGTCTGGCCTACATGTGACTGCAGGGCCACAGTATCGCAATTAACTCTTAACTGCCCATTGGGCAATTTGGGATGGCCAACAATTGGGAATGGCCAACCCATCTAGCCAGTGTTGCCTAGGTCCCAAAAAAACAATTGTTTTAAGAAAAAGAGAAGCTGACGGAAAAGACTGAGCAAGTCTGGTAGCATCTATGGAGAGAGAAACAGAACAGAGCAGACTGAGCTGACTTCTGGGATAAAGCAGTTGCCTTAAAGGTTCAGCAGGCTGGATCTTTACTCACTGGAATTCAAACGAAAGGCAAGTGAGTTTATTGAAACAAAGAATTCTGAACTGGTTTGTTAGGGTATTTGCTGTAAGATGATTTCCCCTCATGGCTACAGGTCTCCCATTTAAGAGCAGGATGAGGAAGAATTCATTTTCTGAGGGCATCATTTGTCTTTTGAATTTTCTATCCCAGAAAGCAGTGAAGGTTGGGTCATTTAAAACTTCAAGGCTAAATGAGACAACGTTTCAATCCGCATGTTCATCAAGGGTTATGGGGAGCAAGTAGAAAAATGAAATTAAAGTTCCTCACAGATCAGCCATGATGAAGGACCAGGCTCAAGGGCCAAAGTTCTTACCCCTATTGTTTAACATTCCTACAAACTTATAGAAGACAGGAAATCCAGCGAGAAAAAAGAGTTGGTGTTGCAGTATGAACATACATAAGAACACACCAGTTAGGAGCAGAAGGCAGCCATTGTGAGTGGTAATGGGAAAGTCAAGAAATATAAACTTGAGGAAGTGCAGAAATAGCAGGGTGATGAAAAGCTGCAGTCTGAAAGCAAAACCATAAGAAAGAAAACCTGCAAATGGATGGGAAATAAAACAGAGGCAGAGGTTACGATCTGAAGTTGAACTGAAGACTGGTTCCAAAAGACTGTTAAGTGCCCAGTCAAAAGATATGGGACGATGCCTCAAGGTTACACAAACCTTTGCTGCTGTAGGACAAGAGCTGAAAATGTGTTGCTGGAAAAGCGCAGCAGGTCAGGCAGCATCCAGGGAACAGGAGAATCGACGTTTCGGGCATAAGCCCTTCTTCAGGAATGAGGAAAGTTTGTCCAGCAGGCTAAGATAAAAGGTAGGGAGGAGGGACTTGGGGGAGGGGCGTCGGAAATGTGATAGGTGGAAAGAGGTCAAGGTGAGGGTGATAGGTCAGACTGGGGTGGGGGTGGAGAGGTCAGGAAGAAGATTGCAGGTTAGGAAGGCGGTGCTGAATTCGATGGATTTGACTGAGACAAGGTGGGGGGAGGGGAAATGAGGAAACTGGTGAAATCCGAGTTCATCCCTTGTGGTTGGAGGGTTCCTAGGCAGAAGATGAGGCGCTCTTACTCCAACCGTCGTGTTGTTGTGGTCTGGCGATGGAGGAGTCCAAAGACCTGCAATACCTTGGTGGAGTGGGAGGGGGAGTTGAAGTGTTGAGCCACAGGGTGGTTGGGTTGGTTGGTCCGGGTGTCCCAGTGGTGTTCTCTGAAACGCTCCACAAGTAGGCGGCCTGTCTCCCCAATATAGAGGAGGCCACATCGGGTGCAGAGGATGCAATAGATGATGTGTGTGGAGGTACAAGTGAATCTGTGGTGGATATGGAAGTTTCCTTTGGGGCCTTGGAGGGAGGTGAGGGGGGAGGTGTGGGCGCAAGTCTTGCACCTTCTGCGGTTGCAGGGGAAGGTGCAGGGGAAGAGTGGAGGTTGGGTTGGTGGGGGGTGTGGATCTGACGAGGGAGTCACAGAGGAAGTGGTCTTTACGGAATGCTGATAGGGGAGGGGAGGGACCCTCCAACCACAAGGGATGAACTCGGATTTCACCAGTTTCCTCATTTCCCCTCCCCCCACCTTGTCTCAGTCAAATCCATCGAATTCAGCACCGCCTTCCTAACCTGCAATCTTCTTCCTGACCTCTCCTCCCCCACCCCAGTCTGACCTATCACCCTCACCTTGACCTCTTTCCACCTATCGCATTTCCGACGTCCCTCCACCAAGTCCCTCCTCCCTACCTTTTATCTTAACCTGCTGGACAAACTTTCCTCATTCCTGAAGAAGGGCTTATGCCCGAAACGTCGATTCTCCTGTTCCCTGGATGCTGCCTGACCTGCTGCGCTTTTCCAGCCACACATTTTCAGCTCTGATCTCCAGCATCTGTAGACCTCACTTTCTCCTGCTGTAGGACAAGGCCAGAGAGGTCAGTATGAGGGTATGACGGAGAATTAAAATGACAGATGGTTGAAAGGTCAGGATGTCACTTGTGCTCTGAAAGGCACTGTTTGCCAAATTATGTTCTATCTCACTTTCGTACAGCAGACATCATGAGAGCAGCATACCAAACACAGAGTATCAAATTAAACACTGCATATAGAGTATTGTTTCACCTGGAAGGAGGCTTAGATTAGATTACTTACAGTGTGGAAACAGGCCCTTCGGCCCAACAAGTCCACACCGACCCACCGAAGCGCACCCCACACAGACCTATTCCCCTACATTTACCCCTGCACCTAACACTACGGGCAATTTAGCGTGGCCAATTCACCTAACCTGCACGTGTTTGGACTGTGGTAGGAAACTGGAGCACCCGGAGAAAACCCACGCAGACACGGGGAGAATGTGCAAACTCCACACAGTCAGTCGCCTGAAGCGAGAATTGAACCTGGGTCTCTGGCACTGTGAGGCAGCAGTGCTAACCACTGTGCCACCGTCCCGCTTGTATTACCATTGAACATAGTGACTCTAATGTTAGGACGTTGGCTTTCCAGAGCTCCAGTAACAAGTACATCTCTCCAAAATCTACAGGTCTGACCAAACAGTCCATCAGCCATATTCCATACTGGGCCTCCTTTAACTCAGATAATGGGTAAGAAATTATGAACTGAAAAAGCTGGCATGAATCAGGGCAGGCAGAATTTTGTATCAATGACATTTCATTATCAGAACTGTTCCGGTCTAAGGTTATCGATTGGCCAGAATCTTCTGAAGCTGGAGATGGCAGAAGCCCGAAGGTGGCATATCTAAAAACTAATGCCTTTGCACCTCCCCCAGAATTAAGTTCAGTGTGGAAAGGTCCACAGTTGTCCCTCCTGCCCACTTGGAACTCCATGGCATTGTCAAATGGTTCTGGTCTCCAACTGAGGGCGGCTGTCACTGGGCGGAATCTCTGTTGATGGGGCCTTGATTCCAAGTGAGGGCCTTGCCACTGCCTGCTTGGAATTACATTTTATGCAAGGGTCAGTTTTAATCTCTCATTGGCTCTCCAGCCAATTGGCGAGAACCCCACTGCTTCAACAAGATTAACCTCGTCTTTCTTACCACAGATGCTGAACATCTGCAGCATTTTCGGCTTTTCACACACTTATGGCTGACTGACTGTTACCTATTCACTACTACTGACCTACTTAAAGAGAACTTTTAAAGCAAGAAAAGAATGTTAAATTTCAGCTTAACAATACCCCCTCTCACCAAATCCCAGATGCCTTTCTGCTTATAAGCCAATCTGATCAGTAGATACCGTCAGCTCCATGCAGAGATGTCAGACTGAAAGCCTTGAAAAAAATCATGAAAGCCACCTAATTGACTTTCCCCTTAGCTTTACAATGTCTCAAAATTTCAGATAAAGCTACAATCAGTCCTATATATTTCACACAACCGTAAAATACATTTTGCTCCTTTTTGAATACTCCACCAGCAAGAAAAGCATCCAATACGTGTACCTTAATGACTGAAAAAATCATGCACAGACTAATCAACGCCCCTCAACCTTAAAATCTGCATATACACCACCTTATGTAGGCATCTGTTCATAAACAACAGTTCCAACACAACTTCTCCCAAATAATTACATTTTTATGACCAAGTCTAGATAATAAGTTCAACCCTATCACTGGTAAAAGAGTTTTTCAAACTTTTTAAAAGCTTGCAGGCCAGGTGCCTTTTGCAGCCATTTCATAACACAATGTATTGGATCATTTGAAGCTGTTTACTTTAAAAGAAAGTCCTAGGTTAACATTTTTTCAATTTAATGAGAATCAACATCGAAAACTATGAAGAAACAATTAACGAGCCAGATTTTTTTTTGAGTGGAACAAAATTAGTGTCATGGTAAGGAGTTCGTGTCCAGTGAAGTATAAGACAAGCATATAAAATAAGCTGAAGGGTGAGGGGAGATGGAATGGGAACTAATTTACAGTTCTTAAATAAAAGAATTATATTTTCAAATTTTAGTTGCGCATGGAGTAGCTGGGAGCTGTGCATGGAGTCTCTGAGGAATCCCCATCTTGGAATACACTGAAGGAATAATCTGGGAAATTGAATTTTTCATCATGCAATTCTACTCTGCGAGCATTGCTTTGAAAATCTCCAATTAAATCGGAGACTTTTTATGGTACGGATGAAATTAAGAAAAATAATTACTCAGGGCAAATTAGACTATTACACATGTAGTCCAACTTCAGAGGAACTATTAAACAGGCCCCATACTTAGCTCACACACTCCAATTACAACTCTCCTACACTCTTGACACAATCCAGACACCAACCTGATCTCACCATCCACCCAGGGTTGGAATCCCTCCCCACCCAGACCCTGGGCTTGACCATTCCTGTGTCTTCCCTCACCTCAGACCTTCCCACTGAATCTCTGACTGTCAACTACCCAGGACCTGATTCCATTCCTCCCCACAGGACCTGACCCCCTCCCTCCCCTGTCCAAACCAAGACCTTCTTCACCCCCTGCCCCAATGCCTGATGAAGCGTTTTTGCCCGAAACGTCGATTTCGCTGCCTGAACTGCTGTGCTCTTCCAGCACCACTAATCCAAAATCTGGTTTACAGCATCTGCAGTCATTGTTTTTACCCAATGCCAATCCAAACCCACCATTGGAACTGACTGCATCCCTGCCCTCCCTGTCTCGACTCAACCACCTGTCCACCACTGCCTCTCTGTCAGATCTGACCCAATCCCTGCCCCATCTCCTCGCCCCATCAGATCAGATCTATATACCTCTTGTCCCCACTCTCTTCACCTAACCAAATGTGACCTGATTCACACTCTCCACCCCCATGACCTCACTTCCTAGGCCAGGCAGGACCTAAACCAGCCCTTTGCCACGAGACCCTGCCTATTCCCCTGCCCCTCCACCCTCCAAAACCTAGCTGAAACCACCCCATCCCCTCCTTCCTCACAACCAGAACCTAAACATCCCCAGAGACAACACACAACCCCACAGCCCCAGCTTCCTGCTGCCCATTCTGAAGGAATTCTGAACACTGCATCACTTACCAGACCCCCTTGCCACCTGACCCCCCCTTTCCATGTCACCCTACCCAGCTCGCGCTCTGCCCACCCTACCCAGCTCGTGCTCTGTCCCTGTCAAGCTTGCAGGCCAGGTGCCTTTTGCAACCATTTCATAACACAATGTATTGGATCATTTAAAGCTGTTTACTTTAAAAGAAAGTCCTAGGTTAACACCTATGATAGGCTTAGGTTAAAAACACTTAACTGGGAGCCTATGGCACCCTAACCAGCTGGCTCCCTGCTTACCTGGCAATTTGGCACCTTACTTATTTGGCAACTTACTTACCTAGCACAATACCCCTCACCAACCTGGCTATCTACCATGTGACACCCTATCCCTTTCCCAGCTAGCACCCTACTTACCTGGCAAGCTAAAGCCCTAACCACCTGGCACCCTATTCTCCCCGCACCCTAATACCACACTTACCTTATATACTCATCACTTGACAGCAGCTGTCAGGACTTAAAGCTGTCAGAACACATCAGCTGACTGCTGTGACAAGGGGATGCCTGGTTTACCTTCCCTGACAATTCCATGCCACAATCAAGATGGGAGATTGGTATTGCAACTCTGCATTTCCCATAGAGTCCCAAGCTGGATCACCCCTCAGAAATGCAGAGCACCCTTATTTCATAAAAACAAAGTACCGAAGTGGCAAAGTGCCACTGCCCAGAAAATTCTCTCTGGACATCTCTTTTGTAATTCCCTGTACAGCTTGCAGGTCATGTTGGCTTTTGTAGCCATTTAAAAATCCAATGTACTAGACCATATAACATTTTTAAAAGAAAGTCCCAAGTATTAAATCGGTCAATGGTACAAAAGGTTAGTAGTCTACATTATCATTTCATGACCACAGCAGTAGTAAATGGGGAGTTTATGTACAAACCCAGAGCACTACAATTCATGGATAGGTTTATTCAAAACCTATAAAAGCCCAATATCTGTGTTGCTTTGCAGAGTGCCAGTCCCTGACACAGCAATGCTGCAATTACCTATCTGCGGTTGCACTTGTGATGTCACACCAGCATAATGTTACTTTTTAAATTAATTGTAAGATCCAGGAAAACACAGCGACAATTACAATCAGTCTATTTTCTGTAAATGTCTTTATAAATTACCACTTCAGGTGACTGATGAACAACCTCTAGTTTACAATTTAACATTGTACTGCACCTGCGCAGAGATCAGGCTATTTAACCGCTCGGTTTAAAGTTGAGTTTAAGAAACAGATGCAGTCTGGACACTTGTTTCCTGCTAGGAATGTATTTCGATGGAACAGACATGGTTGCTTTTGACAGTCAGATGCACGTCTCAGCCTTCACACTCGGAGACCGCAAAACACTGGAATAAATGCAACCATCACTTTATGGTTTATATAATCTTAACATTGATTTCTCACTCTGTAACAAAACATTGCTATAACTTTAATGTATCTACTTAGCATCTGCAAACTTCTATGTTGTTCTTCAATGATACCATATACAGGTTCCTGGCCCCAAACTACACATACAACTATATTCAGAAGCATACAGAATACAGAATATATGTCTAATTTGTTGAAAAATTAATTCAATTTGCTGAACTAATTTGTAGACATGAATTATTCACTGGATTACCCCTCTGGAAGTACTCTAGATGTATTGAGTCATACATTCCTATGGATTTCATTTGCTTTATCCAAAGTTTCCTTTCTATTATTTCCTGCAGTCTCTCTCTCTCTCTCTCTCTCTCCCATTTACATTCGCCAGCTTCCTGACAGGTTCGGCTCTTTGGTGAAAAACAAATGACTCTCTTCATTCAAATCAATCACTCAGATCTGTTCTGTTCCCTTCAATATTTTCACCTTTGATGCATTAATTTGACTGACTTCGTTTCAACTAGGACTGATACTTTGAATGCGAATAACAGGGGTTTTATTGCTTCATCACTGTCGAGAGCTGTGGGTAGATTCCAACACATTCCTGACCAATCCTTTGACCTCTGATTCAGACAGCAAATTCGAATCCCCCCAAATCGATCCTTGAACTAGAACACTCATTTTATTAATACTGCCTCTTTAATCTGCAGTGGTTCTATTCATCAACTTCACTCATGTCATTCAATCTTGCAGCTGTTACACCCTGTTGAACGTGGGCCTTTCTTCAGTTGTAACGGCATAAGTTCACTCAACTGCTTCCATACCCCAGACCTGTCCTCAATTCCAATTTGTTCCACAGCGTACACTATGTATTAACAGGCTTTAGCTCGCCAAATCAATTTACTTTTAATTCCTGATTTCTTTCCCAACTGCATTTGACAGGTTTAATTTATTATTTTTTTGCGTGCAGTGTTTACCAATTACAGACTTTTAGTTTTGCGTAAACACCTCAATGGTTGTACCTCACATATCTACTACTAATATTTAAGGAATGCAAGGGAGGCCATTTTGTACATTGCAGCCAGATCTCCATGGAGTTCAGCCAACTCCAAAGGCCTTTAAAAATGGCAGCCAGGACTTTCTCATTCCTAATGTTGGCTATTTTCACCAGTCTGGGATAAATGTGCGAGCACATAGTGTGTACTCCCAGCGTAGAAATATTCTATCCCTACGGTTTTGAAGCAGGCCACTCAGCCCATCGAGTCCATATCAACCCTCCAAAGAGCACCCCACCCAGACCCACCCCCACGCTATCCCTTTAACCCTGCATTTTCCATGGCTAATCCACCTAACCTGCACATCCCTGGACACTATGGGCAGTTGAGCATGGCCCAATCCATGTAAGCTGCATACCTTTGGACGGTGGGAAAAAACTGGAGAACCCGGAGAATGTGTAAACTGCACACAGACAGTTGCCCGAGGGTGGAATCGAACCTGGGTCGCTGATGCTGTAAGGCAACAATGCTAACCACTAAGCCACCATATATAATAGCATGGCTAGTTTTGTCATGGAAGTCAGCATCTCATACCCACTCACCCACAATTTTCAGCAAGTCAACTCAATCTCTTGAGGATGTGTGGTTGAAGCTGTTGAAGGGCAGGTTTTAAAGGTCTCATCCCTGTCCCCTCCATTCTCCCTCTGTGTCCTCCAGACCAATTCACTACTGAACCAAATGAGTCATATAATGATAGAAAGTTTTGAATACACTTATTAACAAAAAACTTATTCAAAAATCTTCAAGAAAAAAGCACTGTTCTTACAACCCCATAAAAATGTCAGAGTCATTACTTCAATAATAAAAACTTTACTTCACTTGACATTTTTTTTAACCTGGTCCATTCAAACACATACACATTAAAAGAAACCATTTATTATAAACTTATAATCATAGAGTCCCTACAGTGCAGAAAAAAGCCATTCGGCCTATCGCGTTGCACTGACCCTCCAAAGAGCATCCTTCCCAAACACAGCCCCAAATCTATCCCCTAAACCCTGAATTTCCCAAGCCGAACTCACCTAACATGCATATCCCTGGACATATGGGCAACCTCCTAACCTGCACATCTTTGGATTGTGGGAGGAAACCAGAACAGCCAGAGGAAACCTACACTGACACGGGCACAATGTGCAAACTCCACATAGACTAAGGATGGAATCGAATTTGAGTCCCTGGTGCTGTGAGGCAACAGTCAGATAAAGTTACAATAACAATAAGTCAAATCAAACACTCCACTTCTGTGAATATTGTTCTCATGTTGAGCTAATCCATTAGTGAGTCTACTACATCAGCTAACTATTCATTATGATGCTATTTTGAGAAATAAATGTCTGCCACTGCTTCTGTTTATGAAGTTCACAAATGTCCTTGTTACGAATGCTTGGCTGAGCTCCAAGACTCACTTAGTGAATTAGCTCAGCAGTAGTTTGTTTTCACAAATTGGAGTAGACTGCTTATTTTGATGATAAAATTACATAATCAATAAAATTATTTCCTGTGATAGAGTTCAAATCCAACAGTGGCAATCAGAATCTCATTCTAAAAAGTGGATATTAGTGCAAGTGTTGGATTTTCATGGGAAAACTAACTGGTTCACTTCTGACCTTTAAGTCTGATGAGTTCTAATTCATGTTAGAAAGAAAAACAAAGTGCTTCTGACAGGTAAAAGACAGAAAATACAATTGAGAACCAAGGCAAATACTAAAGATTTAAAGGGGACATGAAAAAGCAAATAGGAGAAGCAAAAAGAATTGTGAGAAAGTACTATCAGCTTACTAACAGAGGAAAATACTAATATCTTCCAAAGACATATACAGAGTAGCTTAACAAGGAGTAGGGCCAGAGATCAAAAAGGGTATTCGCACATGGTGATGGGGACCCATCTGAGATATTAATTGAACACTTTACCACTCTTTTTACAGATGTGGAGGACGCTGCGAGGGACAAAAGTAAACTGGCATTTGAAGGGTTCAAACTGAATAAAGGAAGCAATGTTTGCATTGACTGTTAATACTTAAAGCTGCCAAGGAACCGGTAACAGATGAGATAAATCCAAGGGTTCTGAAGGAAGTGAGAGTAGCAATTCACGCTCTGGCCTGAATCTATCAGTCCTTTCTGGAGTTGGGAGATGCCAGAGGATTGGAGAACTGGAAACATTACAGGCTTGGTCAAGGAACATTTTCAGGACAAACCTAGCAATGGCAGAGCTGTCAGTTTAACTGTGGCATTGGCGAAGCACCTGGAAGCAATTATTTAGGATGAAAGCAGTAGTCACATGAAAATATGCGGGTCAATTAGGAAAAGTAGGCATGGATTTCTAAAAAGGGAAATTATGTTCATCTTACTGAATTTTTTTGATGAAATTACAGAGAGGCTCTATGAAGCTTATGCTGTTAATGTGATCTACATGGATTTGATAAAATGTTACAAAACACACATGTATAAAAGGGACAGGGGCAATGTGAATACAAAATTGGCTAAGTAACAGATAACAGTAAATTAATGGTCAATGGATATTTTTCAGGCTGGAGGGAGGCTTGGTAGTGGAATTCTCCAGAGGTCAATGCTATGATCCTTACTTTTCCTGAAACATATTAATGATTGAGATCTTGGCATGCAGGGACAACTTCAAAGCTTGCAGATGACACGAATTTTAGAAGATTGCAGCGGAGGAGGATGTGCAGAGCTCCATAAGAACATTGATAAGTTGGTGGAATTGTGGATAGGTGGCAAATGAGGTAAGCCGAGCATAACAGACCTTGACATCAAGACTGCATTTAACCAAGGGTGGCATCAAGGAGTCCTTGCAAAACTGGAGTCAATAGGAATCGGGGGAAAGCTGTCCACTGGTTGGAGCTACACCTGGCATGCAGGAAGATGGCTGTTTGGGGTCAGTCATCTCAGTTCCAGGACAACTCTGCAGGAGCTCCTCAGCACAACCTCGGCTCAACCATCTTCATCAATGACCTTCCCTCTATCATAAAGTCTGAAGTGGGAATGTTTGCTGATGATTTTACAATGTTCATCACTATTCATGATTCCTCAGATACTGAAGCAGTCCGTGTTCAACTGCAACAAGATCTGACCAATAGCCAGGCTTGGGCTGGCAAATGACAAGAAACATGCATGCAACACAAATGCCAGGCATGGCCATCTCCAATCAGAGATGATCTAACCACCACTCCTTTTCATTGAATGGTGTCACCATCACTAAATTCCCCTACTATCAACGTCCATCACATCCCAGGGGTAACCATTGACCAGATGCTCAAATGGACTCACCATTTAAATGTTGTGGCTACAAGAGCAGGCTAAGAATCCTGCAGCAAGTAACTCACCTCCTGACTCCCCAAAGCCATTGACAATGCACAAGTTGGGCTGTGATGGAATACACCCCATTTGTCTGGATACGCGCAGCTCCATCTCACAAGAAGCTTGACACCAACCAGGACAAAGCAGCATGCTTAATTGGCACCATACCCACAAGCATCACATCCTCCACCACTGACATTCAGTATTTACAATAAGGCATACAGCATGGAAACAGGCCCTTCAGCCCAACTTGTCCAAGCTGACCAGGTTTCCTAAATTAAACTAGTCCCATTTGCCTGTGCTTGGTCCTATTCCCTCTAAACCCTGTCTATTCACGTACCCATCCATATGCCTTTTAAATGTTGCAATGGTACCTGTCTCTACCACTTCCTCTGAAGCTTGTTCCACGCATGCAACCCCCTCTTGCATGAGCAAGAAACCCCTCAGGTCGCTTTTAAATCTTTCCCCTCTCATCTTAAACCTATGCCTTCTAGTTTTGGACTCCCCTAGCCCAGGGAAAAGACCTTGGCTGTTCACCTTATCTATCTATGTCCCTCATGATTTTACAAACATCTATAAAGTTACCCCTCAGCCTCCTACACTCCAGGGAAAAAAATCCCAGCCTATCTAGCCTCTCCTTATAGCTCAAATCGTCCATTCTCAGAAGATACACTGCAGAAATTCACTAAGGATCCTCAGACAGCATCTTCCAAACCCACAACCACTTCCATCTAGCCAGACACAGTGATGCTGCACAGTGGCTCAGTGGTTAGCACTGCTGCCTCACAGCACCTGGGGCCTGGGTTCAATTCTAATCCCAGGTAACTGTGTGGACTTTGCACATTCTCCCAATGTCTGCTTGGGTTTCCTCCAGGTGCTCTGGTTTCCTCCCACAATCCAAAGATATGTTGGTTAGGTGAATTGGCCATGCTAAATTGCCCATAGTATTCAAGGATGCATAGGTTAGGTGCATTAGTCAGGGCTAAATACATGATAATGGGGTAGGGGAACAGGTCTGGGTGGATTACTCTTCAGAGGGTCGGTGTGGACTTGTTGGGCTGAAGGGCCTGTTTTCACACTGTAGGGATTTTATGACGAGCAGAGCAGATACATGGGAATACCACCAGCTGCAAGTTCCTCTCCAGGTCACTCACCATCTGACGTGGAAATATATTGCTGTTCCTTCACTTTCAGTGGGTCAAAATCCAATAATTCCCTCCCTAATAGCTTTGTGTGTCTACCTATAACACATGGACTGGAATGGTTCAAAAAGGCAGCTCACCACCATCTTTTCGGAGGTAACTGGGCAATAACTGTTGGCCAGCCAGCGAAGCCCGCATCCAATGAGAGAATAAAAAAGATGTCAAGTGTGAGATGATACACTTTGCTAGGAAGAACGTTGAATGACAATATAAAATAGGAAGTACAATTTGAAAGGGGGTGCAGGAGTAGAGGGACCAGCGTGTATATATGTATGCACAGATTATTGAAGGACTTATGGAGAGAGCAGTTAATAAAGCACCCAGTGTACTCAGTTTTAGTAAGAGGTATAGAGCACAAGAGCGAAGCAATGACATTTAACTTATAAAAGACACGTGTTAGACCTCAGCTAGAGTTTTGTGTACAGTTGAATAGGAAAGATTTGTTTGCCTTGGAGAGAGTGTGCAGAAATGATTTACAAAAACGTCTCCATGATTGAGAAATGTCAGTTCTGAGGATAGATTGAAGAAGTTGGAACTGTTCTGCGTGGAGAGAGGTAGACTGAAAGAAGATTTGGTAGTGGTGTTCAAAACCACGAGGGGACTACATCGAAAAGTAGGAAGGACCTGTTCCCATTCATAAAAGGAATGAGACTGAGAGGGCATAGAATTAAAATGAAGTGCAAAAGAGGTGAGGGCAATGTGAGAATAAACTGTTAGTCGTTTAATTCGGAGATGGAATGCACTGCCTGGAAACGTTGTGGAGGCAGGTTCCAATGGGATGCTCAAGATGACACTGGATGATTATTTGGATGAAAGCATACGGGGAGAAAGCTGGAGATTGGCACTCGGTATGAGATTGGCTTGTTTGAAGAGGCAGAACAGGCACTATGATCCAAGTGGCCTCCCTCGGCGCCGTAACAATTCTGAGACTCCGTAATTCAGTCAGTTTCATCCAATCCTCGGCAGTGGTTCAAGATGGCTCACCACAACCTTCTGATGTCAACTCAGAATACAGGCAAGAAATGCTTTGCTAGAGGCTGGAAGGACACAGCAAGCCAGGCAGCATCAGGAGGTGGCGACATCGACACTTCGGGTGTTTCATCACCTCCTGATACTGCCTGGCTTGCTGTGTTCTTCCAGCCTCCTGCCTGTCTACTTTGGATTCCAGCATCCGCAGCTTTTTGGGTCTCTAATAAATGTCTTGCTAGCAATGTCTGTAGTCTGATCATTATCTTTCATTTCCTAAATATACAAATCAAAACATGCTTCAAAAATAACTGCAATAAAATGAAAGCAGCTTAAACATTATTATTCTTCAAACACTGTTTGCAACATTAGCCATGGTACAGAAGCTTTATTTCAGGTGCTAATCAAATTCTACCAAATAATAGATATGTCAGGCTTAGACAAGCAGCAAACAGATGCCTATGAAATGAGTCTATGAACTGGATGCATCATTCTTTCTTTGAGCAATCATTTCTGAAGCTTTTCAAACTATAGAGATATAGGGCAAAGCAGCATTGTCATACCTGCAGTTCAGTATGTGCAACTGCGATTGAGCTTTATATCTTCAGTGCCTGAGCATAAAACCTTTCCCCACAGTGAGCAAGGAGAGATAATTCAGGCATAAACTGACCACAATCTTCCACCCATTCAAATTAATGATGAAGAACTGTGCTCAATTTCTTTGTGACAGGTGCTCCGTTCAAATACCTGGATACTGCAGACAAAATTCTGGACCTCAGTGGTTGATTTGGATCAAAGGTTGATCACCAGCTTTGCATCAGGAAGTGTACAAGCCGAATGTTTGACCTAAGGATACTGCAGATTCTTGAACTGTCTCAGAATTAAGACCATAAAATGGAGAAGTAGAAGCAAGGCGTTAATCCTATTTATTCTGCTCAGCCGCACAGTGGCCACAGTGGTTAGCACTTCTGCCTCACAGCGCCAGAGACCCGGGTTCAATTCCCGCCTCAGGCAACTGTCTGTGTGGAGTTTGCACATTCTCCCTGGGTCTGCGTTGGTTTCCTCCGGGTGCTCCGGTTTCCTCCCACAGTCCAAAACAAAATGCAGATTAGTTGAATTGGCCATGCTAAATTGCCCGTAGTGTTAGGCGAAGGGGTAAATGTAGGGGAATGGGTATGGTTGGGTTGGTTGCCCTTCGGCGGGTCGGTGTGGACTTGTTGGGCCGAAGGGCCTGTTTCCACACTGTAGGGAATCTAATCAGCCATTCAGTGAGATCATGGCTGATCTGACAATCCCCGTTTTCCCCAGAACCTCTCGATACCTTTACTGATGAAAAATCTGTCAATCTCAGCCAGGATTACGCTTGATGGCCTAGCCTCAATAGCTCTCTGTACTAAGGAATTTCACAAATAACTACCCTCTGAGACACAAAATTCCTCATCACTTCTTAAACGGGTAACCTCTCACCCTGGAATTAGACGTTGTGGTCCGAGGCTCTCCCATAAGGGAAAACAATCTGTCCATATGTCAAGTCCCCTAAGGATCTTACACGTTTCGATGAGCCTTCGTCTCATTCTGCTAAACTCCAATGAGGACAAGCCCAACCTGCTCAACCTCTCCTCATAACAAAATCGCTTCATGCGATTTTAGAGAAAATTTGCAGTTCAGCTGGTGGATCAGGTTGTAAGTTTGCTCGCTGGGCTGTTGAGAAAGGCTCCCTCCCAGTTGTGATCAGTTATACAGACTGTGTGCCCTGTTGTCTCCCCTCAAATCTATGTGGTCCATTGTGTTTCTGGTATTTCCTTCTGAAAAAGTCAATTGGTTTCCCAATTGAGTAGGTGTGAATGAACTTCAATTGAAATCCAGCTCAGCGAGCAAACTTACAACCTGAACAAAATCTCCTCATTCCAGAATCAACTTAATGAACCTTCTCTGGATTGCCTCCAAAACCAGAATATCTTTTCTTAGATAAAGAGACTAAAATAGGTCACAGCACTAAAGCTGTATTCTGACTAGTACCTTTTGTGGTTTTAGCAAAACCTCCCTATTTTTAGACTCAAGCTCTTTGAAGTAAAAGCCATCATTCCATTTGCTTGAATTGAATTGAATTGAATTTATTATCACGTGTACCGAGGCACAGTGAAAAGCTTTGTCTTGCGAGCAATACAGGCTGATCACATGGCTTTCCCTGTTACCCACTGAACTTGGATACTAGTTTTTTAATATTTGATTCATGCACAAATCCCTCTATCCTGCAGCTGTCTGTAGTCTCTCCCCATTAAATAATATTCAGCTCCTCTAATCTTCCTGCCAAAGTGATTAACCATCACTTTATATTTTCCCACATTATATTGCATCCACATTTTTTTGCCCACTCAGCTAACCTGCCCATATCCCTCTGTGGGCTCCTTATGTCATCTTCACTACTCATCTTTCCACCTAGTTTTGTGTCATCTGCAAAACTGTTGATATTCCCTCCACTTCTGCCATCATGTCATTAACATACATTCTAAATAATCTCGCCCCACCACTGATCTCCATGCACTTCACTTGCAATTCTGAAAATGTCCCCATTATCCGAACTCTGACTTCCATTAATTAGTCAATTCTCCAACCATGCTAATATACAATCTCTAACACCATGAGTTCTTAGTTTACTAGGTGTCTTCATATGCAGTGTCTTATCAAACACCTTTTGTAAATCAAAATGTATTTCTTCTACAGGTTTCCCCTTTTCAATCTTGCTTGTTACCTTAAAGAACTGTATTCAATTTGTCAGGCATGATTTTCCCTTCATGAAGCCATGCTGACCCTGCTTGTGTTATGAATTTTTGAACACTGTTATACCCTTTGTAAATAAACTCTAACATTTTCCCAGTGACAAACTGGCAGGGTGGCTCAATGGTTAGCACTGATACCTTACAGTGCTGGGGACCTGGGTTCGATTCCAGCCTTGGGCGACTGTCTACGTGGAGTTTGCCCATTCTCCCTGTGTCTGTGTGGGTTACCTCCACAGCCCAAAGATTGGCAGGTTAGGTGGATTAGTCATGTTAAATGGCCTGTAGTGTCTGAGTTAGCCGTGGGAAATACAGGGATGGGATGGGGTGGAGTCTGGAAGGGATCCTCTTTAGACAGTCTGTGTGGACTTGTTGAGCCAAATGGCCTGTTTCCACACTGTAATGATTCTATTCCATAAATGTTAACACTAACTGACCTACATTGCTTTTGGGCGTCACATGTAACTTGTGGAAAGTACACCACGAATGCTGGAATTAAGTCATGTATGTTTTAATATTATTACTATTAAATAATAGTATAAATGAACTAGTTTGGAGAGGGCAATGTGACCTCGAGGCTAAACTTCAAACCCATGTGACTGGATTGTGATGGATCCAGAATATCAAGTGAAAATGATTAGAAGGCACAAGTTGTAATACTTAAATAGGAGGTGGCTGGTCTTGTTATGTACAAACTCTCAAGACTCTACAGTCAGGTTGAAATATTTGAAATATGTGGCATTTTAACAACCAGAAGAAGCATGGTGGCTCAATTGTTAGCACTGCTGCCTCATAGTACCAGGGACCCAGGTTCCATTCCTGTCTCAGGCAACTGTCTGTGTGGAGTTTGCACATTCTCCTCGTGTCTACGTGTGTTTCCTCCGGGTGCTCTGGTTTCCTCCCACAGTCCAAAGATGTGTAGGTTAGGTGAATTGGCCACGCTAAATTGCCCATATTGTTAGGTGGATTAGTCAGGGGTAAATGTAGGGGAATGGGGTGGGTTGCTCTTCGGAAGGTGTGTGGACTTGTTGGGCCGAAGGACCTGTTTCCACACTGTAGGGAATCTAATCTAATCAAGAAAAGAACTGTTTATGGGTTAATCACCAAACAGAATGCTAGTGAGGAGAAATTGATTCCCTGTTTGAAGAAATGAGACTTAAGGAGAATTAATGACTAAGGAGTCACCAGAATGTTTGTGGACTTCATTTGAAAAGTACCCTGGAAGACTCACCCTGGTGGGGCAGGGAAATAGATCCTGTCAAAGTTGGGAGAAGCTTGACAATTTATACACAAGACTATATTTCTGTTGGGAGTATGGTGTGATTTATAAATGTGGCATTTACCTTGTATTAAAACTTTAATGGGATTACTTTTTTTCTGCAGTGTAGTTTATTAGTTCTCTATCTATTTAATAATATAATGAACAGTGATTTAAGTTTACTCGTATTACTAACATTTTTGTAATGCAAAATCCTTTTGTATGTTGGTCATTTCAAAAGTTGTTTTTTTTATTGTCATCACGTCTTTGTGGAGATGGTGACAATATCATAGAATTCTTACAATATGGACACAGGCCATTCAACCCGTCAAGTTCACACCAACCCTCCGAAGAGCATCCCATCCAGATCACCCCTTACCCCATCCTGTAACCCTGCATTTCCCATGGCTAATCAACCTAGCCTGCACATTATGGGCAATTTTGCATGGCCAATCCACCTAACCTGCACATTTTTGGACTGTGGGAGGAAAGCGGAGTACCTGGAAGAGAACGTGCAAACTCCACTCAGGCAATCGCCTGAGACTGGAATTGAACCAAGATCCCTAGGACTGTGAGGTAGCAGTGCTAACCACTAAACCACTATGCTGCTGTCATATGGTAGTTGATAATTGACTTTGAATAGCTTGCTGTAGAATAAACGCCATAGAGACCTGCATCACAGAAAAAGGCCCTTCTGCCCATTGTGACCACACCTATCAAAAACAACCATCTAAGTATTCTAATCCCATATTCCAGCATTCCATCCTGCCCAATATGTTAACATTGTGTGGCTCAATGCTGTTTGCACTTAGTAATGTGAGTGTCCGCCTTGCTTTCTTCGTATCTAACATCTTCAAAAAAAAAACACTGACTGATAATGTTTCATCTTTAAAACACCTCCAGATTAATATCCTCAACTTCATTTTGAACAGTGTCACATCTTTTATCTACTCTGCATCCAAATCCTCCTGCACCTTTGAACTTTCTTCTCCCCTGCCTTTAGCTTCTCATGTCGCTGCCTCATTTTTTCTCCACTGCAAGCAACTGACTCTTGAGACATTGGGATGCTAGTTTCTGGAATTTCCTCAGTAATATCCTCTGCCAGCACATCCCCCTCCCTTTCATGAGCCCTCAGAATGTGTTGGTTCTTAACTAATTGTTCCTTCATTTGTTCACCCTTCAATGAAGTGCATTGAGTATTTTCTTTTGACACTAAGGCATTTTCACTAGTCACACTTGTTCTGTAGGCATCATACGTTTAATTACTTGTTAGGTTCAGCCTTAAGATAATGGTCTGATGTTTTGTAATTTGCTCACTTTTAACTCTAACTCTTTGCTGTCCTTTAAGATGTCCTTTTGAATTTTGTTTGAAAATGCCCCTGAGATGCTATCATCTTATATTTCCCTACATTAAAGACACTATAAATATAAGTTGCTGCTATTGTTAAACAGCAGAGATTTGATATTCATAGCCAAGTTTGTATAACTGCACAGAGAGTGGAGGGGCACAGTGGGCCCGTTTTCTATTCCATCTGCATCTTCTTAAAAAGATTTTGGAACGTCATCAACATCTGATGTAGGCTTCATTGATAGGGAATAATCCATACTCTCCATTGGATTGTAATCCTTTCACATCTCCATGTAAACTTCTGCTCATTTATCCTAACCTTTCTCCTAACACACTGCAGGCTCCAATCATCCATTACCCCTCTGCTCGCCAATCTACATTGACTCCAGCAACTACTCAAATTTAATGCTTCCCATTACCTTTTGTCTACAACCTCATGTAGTCCTGCAACCCTTTGAAATCTTTACAACCCTCTTAATGTGGCCTTTACACATCAACTTCCACCACCTAACCATCAGCAATCATGTCATCAACCCCATAGATTCTTCATTCCAGTGTTCCTCAACACCTCTAATTCTTTGCTCACCTTTAAGATGTCCTTTTGAATTTTGTTTGAAAATGCTCCTGAAATGCTATCATCCTATATTTCCCTACATTAAGGACACTGTATAAATATAAGTTGCTGCTATTGTTAAACGGCAGAGATTTTATATTCATAGCCAAGTTCGTGTGATTGCAGATAGAATGGAGAGGCACAGTGGGCCAGTTTTCTATTCCATCTGCATTTTCTTAATGAAAATTTTGTTAATCTCATTAAATGTCATTCATGCCATAATAATGAAGTCGAAGAGATCTTCTCCTACTTAATATAGCAGTGGAGAATGTTGTTGACGTGAGTGTCCTTTAGCTGAATAGACTGATCCAGAAGCCGGGGCCAAACACAGTGTGTTGTTCCATGGAAGGTCGGGTATTTAAAGCCTTTTAGACCAGGGATCAGCAAACAATCAATAGGAGAAACATTGAGAAGTCTGCATACTGCAATAGTGCATTCTAATTTACAGCACAGAATTAGAGAATTCAGTCACTATGTTGATGTTTATATTCCATCTGAGCCTCCACCCATTCCGTTTACTTCATCTTATCTCATCAATGTGCATTTATACTCCTTTCTGCCTTACTCCTTTCTACCTGACATCCCCTAGAATGCTAGTTATCACATTGTAGTCATCTCCACATTGTAACAACTCTCTAACTAAATAAGAATCTCCTGAATTCCTTATTGGATTTACATTTATGACATTAGTTTTGGATTCTTGAGCAAAAATTATCTGCATGTCCATAATGCCTTGCATTATGAGGTCATTCCCAAGCACTTTCTAGCCAATATACTACATCTGGAGGGTATTCAATCTTGTGATGTACTGAATGTACCCAACTGAACACAGTAAGCACTGAAAATGGCCAGATACTCTGTTTCTCTGGTAATGAATAAGCAATAAATATTGACCAGGGCATCAGAAATAATCATCCCTCTTCTTCATTGACATTATGTGATGAGATGTTTTACAACTAACTGAGAGGATAGACTGGGTATCAATTTAACATTTCATCTAAACGACTGTACCTTCAACCGTGCAGCAGCCCCTCAATACTACACTGGACTGCCATGTACCACGTTTGTGTTCAAGCCCTGAAGTCAGCTGTGAATTCATGGCCTTTTGACTCAAGGGCATAAGCGCTACAAAGTGACCCATGGTTTGCACAATGGTTCTTTATGTCCACTCTCACAATCTCCTTCATAATTTTAAAAATGTTTAGCATGTCAATCCTCAGCCTTTTCGTTTGCGTCCTGGTTATAGGAATGGGTTTATTCATTCTACACAGCCTGCCACAAAGTTGTGGTAAATCACAAAGTTCCAAATGAGCAAGCTGGAACCTCGGGAGTCCCTCAGCATCTGGTGAAGGAGAAACAGCAAGCTATAAATAGCATCGGTTTTATAGTTTTGAGACAGAATGAGAAAAGAGAAAATGGAAGAGAGATCAGAGTCTATAACCAATTAAAAGTTTATTTGATCCTTATGGTAGGCAAAACATAAACAGATTGAGAGAATAATTCCCCCAAACTACCAGCTATTGACTGGTTTCTATAATTCATGTACTAGTTGTTAGATACATTTAAACAGTGTCAGTGGCTTGCACACTTGCTTCTACTTCGCAATTTTATGGAACAGCATTTACAACTACAGGCTGTAGATGATTGCAAGAGAAGATATGATATTAATTTCCAAGAAAAAAAATAGTGCTTTGAATTTCACAGTTTATCTGACTGTACAAATTGTTGGAGGGTGGGATGGGGAGGCATTGAAGAAAATATCTTATTTCAATTGAAGCGTTCCTTCAGAAGCAACTGAACTAGTCCTATGTGCTTTTCCTCTCTGATCCTCACCTCTGGTTTCCACAGCAAACACATCTGAGTCAAGTTCAAAGGCTGTCGGGATCCTCTTTGATAATCATCAGGCTCACCTTGCGAAGGTCCACCATATTTGTTTGGTGTGTCCAACTGTCAAATAAAACAGAATACAAGATTTACTACACCAGAGATCAGGACAGAGCAAACATGTGACATGTTGTACTTTTTGATGCAATTTGGTAGTCATCATATTGGGCTACTTCTTAAAAATGTTTCTTCTTTCATGCAAGTTAGGTGGTCCTGCCAATGCCAGTGTTTATCATCCATCCCAAACTGCCCAGAATACTTTTCTGTTTTTTTAAATCATTGCCTCCTCTTCTGGGTAATAGGCATCTGAAACCCAAAGTATGCAGATTACATAAGATAAGAGTGTTTGGATTTATCCATGATTAGGAAGTGCCGGTGTTGGACCGGGGTGTACAAAGTCAAAAATCACACAACACCAGGTTATAGTCCAACAGGTTTAATTGGAAGCACTAGCTTTCGGAGTGACACTCCTTCATCAGGTGAGTGTCATCAGGATTTATCCAAATAGCTGGGGTTGACTTTTAGACAGGTAAAGTCCCACTGTGAATCTGGACCGGAGATAAGCTGCCCCTTGGCGAAGATAAAGTACCTTTTTTGGAAAAGTCTGGTATCCTTCCTTATTGATATAAGTAAACATGCTTGTGCGTAAAAATAGATAAATACATTGGGACTGTCAGCTATCAGAGAATTTTCAAAGCTGTCAAAAGGACCTGTCAATATGGTGAATGTATTCAAAACTCCAGCTGGTTAATCGTTGGGGAACAGTATCTGAAGAGTTAAAAAAAACCTGCTTTCTATTTCCCTCCCTCTGTTGTGATGAGCCACTTCGTTATGAGAAGGAGACAGACGGCCGAACCAAATCAGCTTTTCTACTTCTGTATTCCCAACACAGTAAAATCCAAACCTTGAAAGACCCTCAATAGTTACCCCAATGGTTACTAACTAGACTTTTGAATAACCAACCCCAGACTTTGTGAACAATTAATTCAAGGCATTGGTCCTGTATCTTAATATAAAAGCCTTTAATACAAAATAACTTTAGCAGAAAAAAATTAAACAAGGTAATATAATTAACATCTATACTTTAAACTCAAAAGGTTTGTATCCAGCTCCCCTTCACACAAAAGACAGACAGACAAACATGGTCATGGAATAAATAAAATAACAAAATTGGCCTGGTTATTTAAATGGTTTTCACAATGTGTTGTTTCACAGGCATACAAGACGACCCCTTGGTTGCTTTTCTGGGCACATTAATCATCTGGGTTACCTTTTCAGTTCATTCAGGTACAGGTGATAATACTTCTCTTCTTTGAGCTTCTGAAAGCTGGTTTGGGAGCTCGGCAAGGAACATTCAAAACCTTCATGCTGTGGCAGCAGCAGCCAAACTTATCTCCCAGAAAACACAGTTCAGAAGAACAACTTCAACTCTGGTACTGCCTGGATGGACATTTCCTGAGGCTTACCTTATCAGTTAACATCTGCTATCTGCTTGAACTAGGGTCCCTCCCAGACGTGCTGGAATCAACTCACAGGTACTGACTTGGTTACTAGCCATGTTCTGCTGTCTGTTTAGAAACAGTGCTCTTCCTGGGTTTGTAGTATCTGTAGCAACCTTTCTGATAAAGAATCAGCCTGCAATTAACCTCAAAATCTAATCTCACAAAATGATCTTTTCTCTGTACCCCTTTCCCAAAGGCCAAAGTCATCTTCAGCTCCCAATTCTCAGTTCACAGTCTCAAATCAAAAGTGATAATCAAAATAAAAATAATTAGCGAGTATTCTTTTACTCCTTTACTCGACTAGTGCTGCACAATTGACTTTATTTCAGTCCATTATCATAGTGGTTGACATCCATTTCACAGTGGTTATCAAGTGGTTTGTGATGCATACTATGAATTCCAATACTTCTTGCATTTAAATTAAACTTTTAAAATAAGATATATAGAGGCAAAGAAACGCAAATATAAACATTGCTAATAAACAACATAAAGTTGAAACTTAACTCTATTTTCATCTTGAGCTCATTAGCATTGGCGCACAACAAATCAAATTTGGAAAGGGTTCACCAGATTCTCATACTGCATAAACTGGTGTTCCCTTTGCTAGTGCGATTTCTTTTGTGTCAGTCCCCATGAGGGTAAGAAGAGAAAACTCAACATTGTGGCTCTGTTGAGTTTTTGATTCCTGTACTATTGGTCCCACGCTAAAAAGCAATTTAAACATAATAAATATGATTTCATGAATGAGAATGATTTGTGTGTATATGCCCCCTGCCAGCTGTGTTTTGGATAAACCGAGACACAATATTTGGAATACTGTGTGCAATTCTGGTCTCCCTCCTATAAGAAGGATGTTGTGAAACTTGAAAAGGTTCAGAAAAGATTTACAAGCATGTTGCCAGGGTTGGAGGGTTTGACTTATAGGGAGAGGCTGAATAGGCTGGGGTTGTTTTCCTGAGAGGTGACCTTATAGAGGTTTATATAATCATATGGGGCATTTATAGGGTAAATGAACAAGGTCTTTTCTCTGGGATGGGGGAATCCAGAACTAGAGGGCATAGGTTTAAGGTGAAAGGGGAAAGATTTAAAAGGGACCTAAGGGACAACGTTTTCACGCAGAGGGTAGTGTGTGCATGGAATGAGCTGCCAGAGGAAGTGGTGGAGGCTTGGACAATTACAACATTTAAAAGGCATCTGGATGCTTTTATGAATAGGAAGGGTTTGGAGGGATATGGGCCACAAGCAGACAAATGGGACAAAATTAATATTGGATATCTGGTTGGCATGGACGAGTTGGACTGAAGGGTCTGCTTCTGTGCTGTACATCTCTATGACTCTAATATAGGAAAGGTGCCAAGCTGACAATGGTCCCACTCATCTCACGTCTCACAGCCAAAATAGACAGGATTGGTATCTGCCAAAACTGTCCATCATTTGTCGATAAATAACTAAATGACATTGGAGCTTGTTAAAGACCTAATTGACCAAATATTATGCTGCCCAAAACATCAAGGTGGCCATTCAGTTGAGAGCAGAGCTGGCAGCATCCGAGGAGCAGGTAAATCGACGTTTCGGGCAAAAGCCCTTCATCAGAGAAGCCCTGATGAAGGGCTTTTGCCTGAAACATTGCTTTTCCTGCTCCTCAGATGCTGTCTGACCTGCTGTGCTTTTCCAGTACCACTCTAATCTGGGCTCTGGTTTCCAGCATCTGCAGTCCTTGTTTTTCCCTATTTAAGTGGGAGCAAGCAGACAACTGTTTTTAAGTGTAAGTAAAACAACAGGAAGAAAGACGTTGGTGCTATCACTAGAACATGCCTCATGGCCATCAGGTTCACTCAACCCCCCCCCCCCCCCCCCCCCACATAAAAAAGCTCCACCTCTTCCTTCCAGATGTACTAGACCCTGCTCCCCAATCTCTCACATCTCACTCCCACAGGCATAGAACCACCAGAACTGTTAGTCTTACCTTCCTCCAGCATCACTAAGACTGGGCCAGGCAACAGTCCTGGCAGCACTCAATGCAGAACGCTGGCACTGCCAGGGTTGCTGGGGCTGCCAACTATTTAGCTTAGTGACTGCTTTCGCCAAGTGAGGGGCATATGTCCCACAGGAGCTTCGTTTAGTCTGGCACAGCACTTAATGGCAGTGAGGGGTGACAATTGCTAACTTCTCTGTTGGATTGGAAGAGGGAGAGGCGATGGCCTAGTGGTATTGTCGCTAGACTATTAATCTGGGAACCTGGGTTCAAATCCCATCAAAGACTTTGGATTTAATAAAAATCTGGAACCAAAAATCTAATGACGACCATGAAACTATTGTCAATTGTCAGAGAATAACCTGATGCCCTTTAGGGAAGGAAACTGCCATCCTTACTGGGTCTGGCCTACATGTGATTGACTCTCAACTGCCCTCTGGACAATTCATAGAATCCCTGCAGTGTGGAAACAGGCCAGTTGGCCCATTGAGTCCACACTGATCCTCCGAAGAATTTCACACCCAGACCCACCCCACCCCATCCTGCATTTCCCATGGCTAATCTACCTAGCATGGACACTATGGGCAATTTAGCATGGCCAACCCATCTAACCTGCACATCTTTGGACTGTGGGAGGAAACTGAAGCACCTAGAGGAAACCCATGCAGACGCAGGCAGAATGCGTAAACTCCACACAGACAGGTCCCTGGTGCTGGCAGGCGGAAGTGCTAACCACTGAGCCACTACACCACCCAGTTGTTGATGCAGTCTATGGTAGAGCAGCTCTTGATGGAGTTTCAAAGCCAGACCATAAAATGTGAAGAAGTGAAATCCCTTCAGAATTTTTAATGAGATTTGGGTACCCACTGTGTCAGGCATTTGTGGTGGTAGTGGGGGAGGGGGTGGGGTGTCACTGAATAATCCATGGGAAACAACTTGACTGCATTTGCTATTTGATGTGCTCTGTGGGATGTTCAACTACAGTGGGTCTGTTACTGTTAGTTGATTTTTAATTTTGCTTTTATTTTTATCAGTTTTGGCTTGGAGCTGTGAATTGTGAGCTGGAGGTGACCTCTGGACTGTAAGCAGCAGCTTGCTTCAAAAAAAAAGGAGAACAAACAAATGGATATTTGTTTATGAGGCCAGGTCTAGAAGTTAACTGCAGGTTGATTCCAAAATGCTGTAGATGTTTTGGTTTCGGAGATGCACTGGGCTCACACAGATGATGTATGGTATCAGAGGCCTCCTGGAGACAAACGTTTGAACAAAGAGAAAGCAAAGTTTGAACTGGCTTTTGAACTGTATTTAAGTCAGAAGCCCATGAAAGCTACAGGATGGAGGTTTGAATGCTCCCTGGTCATCCACTCATGGTCAACTGACTCAAAGTTCAGAGTGTAGCATTTTAGTTATAAGTGAATATTCCTCAGAGCCTACTGGAAGTGAGTTCCATTTATTGTTCACTTCAGAAACCAAGGGTGGTGCAAAATCTCATATTGCTATGATGTTACAGATCGTGGGGCAATGGCAAGGAGCAGAAAGGCTTGAAACTGCTCCTTCCCTGGTGCCCTCGGTTAGGTATATTTTGATCTGAAAATGTGTTGCTGGAAAAGCGCAGCAGGTCAGGCAGCATCCAAGGAGCAGGAGAATCGACATTTCGGGCATGAGCCCTTCTTCAGGAATGAGGAAAGTGTGTCCAGCAGGCTAAGATAAAAGGTAGGGAGGAGGGACTTGGGGGAGGGGCGTTGGAAATGTGATAGGTGAAAAGAGGTCAAGGTGAGGGTGATAGGCCAGAGTGGGGGTGGGGGCGGAGAGGTCAGGAAGAAGATTGCAGGTTAGGAAGGCGGTGCTGAGTTCGAGGGATTTGACTGAGACAAGGTGGGGGGGGGGGAAATGAGGAAACTGGAGAAATCTGAGTTCATCCCTTGTGGTTGGAGGGTTCCTAGGCGGAAGATGAGGCGCTCTTCCTCCAACCGTCGTGTTGCTTTGGTCTGGCGATGGAGGAGTCCAAGGACCTGCATGTCCTTGGTGGAGTGGGAAGGGGAGTTGAAGTGTTGAGCCACGAGGCGGTTGGGTTGGTTGGTCCGGGTGTCTGAGAGATGTTCTTTGAAACGTTCCGCAAGTAGGCGGCCTGTCTCCCCAATGTAGAGGAGGCCACATTGGGTGCAGCAGATGCAATAAATGATGTATGTGGAGGTGCAGGTGAATTTGTGATGGATATGGAAGGATCCCTTGGGGCCTTGGAGGGAAGTAAGAGGGGAAGTGTGGGCGGAAGTTTTGCATTGCTTGCGGTTGCAGGGGAAGGTGCCGGGAGTGGAGGTTGGGTTGGTGGGGGGTGTGGACCTGACGAGGGAGTCACGGAGGGAGTGGTCTTTTCGGAATTCTGATAGGGGAGGGGAGGGAAATATATCCCTGGTGGTGGGTCCGTTTGGAGGTGGCGGTAATGACAATGGATGATACGCTATATATGGAGGTTGGTGGGGTGGTAGGTGAGGACCAGTGGGGTTCAGTCCTGGTGGCGATTGGAGGGGCGGGGCTCAAGGGCGGAGGAGCGGGAAGTGGAGGAGATGCGGTAGAGGGCATCGTCGATCACGTCTGGGGGGAAATTGCGGCCTTTGAAGAAGGAGGCCATCTGGGTTGTACGGTATTGGAACTGGTCCTCCTGGGAGCAGATGCGGCAGACACAAAGTAATTGGGAATATGGGATGGCGTTTTTACAGGGGGCAGGGTGGGAGGAGGTGTCGTCCAGGTAGCTGTGGGAGTCGGTTGGTTTATAATAAATGTCCGTGTTGATTTGGTCGCCCGAGATAGAAATGGAAAGGTCTAGGAAGGGGAGGGAGGAATCTGAGACTGTCCAGGTGAATTTGAGGTCGGGGTGGAAGATGTTGGTAAAGTGGATGAACTGTTCAACCTCCTCGTGGGAGCACGAGGCAGCGCCGATACAGTCATCGATGTAGCGGAGGAAAAGGTGGTGATGGTGCCAGTGTAGCTGCGGAAGATGGACTGTTCCATATATCCTACGAAGAGGCAGGCATAGCTGGGGCCCATGCGGGTGCCCATGGCTACTCCTTTGGTTTGGAGGAAGTGGGAGGGTTGGAAAGAGAAGTTGTTCAGAGTGAGAACCAGTTCAGTCAAATATTCGATGACTGTATTGGCGCTGCCTCGTGCTCCCACGAGGAGTTTGAACAGTTCATCCACTTTACTAATACCTTCCACCCCGACCTTAAATTTACCTGGACCGTCTCAGACTCCTCCCTCCCCTTCCTAGACCTCTCCATTTCTATCTCAGGCGACCGAATCAACACGGACAGTTACTATAAACCGACCGACTCCCACAGCTACCTAGACTATACCTCCTCCCACCCTGCCCCCTGTAAAAATGCCATCCCATATTCCCAATTCTTTCGTCTCCGCCGCATCTGCTCCCTGGAGGACCAGTTGCAATACCGAACAACCCAGATGGCCTCCTTCTTCAAAGACCGCAATTTCCCCCCAGACGTGGTCGACGATGCTCTCCACCGCATCTCCTCCACTTCCTGCTCCTCCGCCCTTGAGCCCCGCTCATCCAATCGCCATCAGGACAGAACCCCACTGGTCCTCACCTACCACCCCACCAACCTCCATATACATCGTATCATCCGTCGTCATGTCCTCCACCTCCAAACGGACCCCACCACCAGGGATATATTTCCCTCCCCTCCCCTATCAGCATTCCGAAAAGATCACTCCCTCCGTGACTCCCTCGTCAGGTCCACAACCCCCACCAACCCAACCTCCAATCCCGGCACCTTCCCCTGCAACCGCAAGAAATGCAAATCTTGCGCCCACACCTCCCCCCTTACTTCCCTCCAACGCCCCAAGGGATCCTTCCATATCCGCCACAAATTCACCTGCACCTCCACACACATCATTTACTGCATACGCTGCACCCGATGTGGCCTCCTCTACATTGGGGAGACAGGCCGCCTAATTGCGGAACGTTTCAGAGAACACCTCTGAGACACCCGGACTGACCAACCCAACCACCCCGTGGCTCAACACTTCAATTTCCCCTCCCGCTCCACCAAGGACATCCAGGTCCTTGGACTCCTCCATCGCCAGACCATAGCAACACGACGGTTGGAGGAAGAGCGCCTCATCTTCCGTCTAGGAACCCTCCAACCACAAGGGATGAACTCAGATTTCTCCAGTTTCCTCATTTCCCCTCCCCCCCACCTTGTCTCAGTCAAATCCCTCGAACTCAGCACCACCTTCCTAACCTGCAATCTTCTTCCTGACCTCTTCGCCCCCACCCCCACTCCGGCCTATCGCCCTCACCTTGACCTCCTTCTACCCATCGCATTTCCAATGCCCCTCCTCCAAGTCCCTCCTCCCTACCTTTTATCTTAGCCTGCTGGACACACTTTCCTCATTCCTGAAGAAGGGCTCATGCCCGAAACATCGATTCTCCTGCTCCTTGGATGCTGCCTGACCTGCTGCGCTTTTCCAGCAACAAATTTTCAGCTCTGATCTCCAGCATCTGCAGTCCTCACTTTCTCCTCGTAGGTATATTTTGATCACTTGCTTCTTTTTAGGAGTTGTTGAAGGAACGTGTGTACACTCCAAACTCAACCAAGGACTATAAATTACAATATTATATCAGGTAGTTGTCAGGTCTTTTCTCCATTCCTAAAACACCCCACTCAAGGAAGAGCCTGTTGTTAGTTCTCGAATTTTGCAAAGGCTTTGCCTGTGTTCACAGTCGGAATCCATACTCCCAATGAAATGTGCTTCCAAACGCTCACTGTGCTTTTTTTTATATTGTTCCAATGACTTTATCCTTCAAATTATTTAATTTCACTACTGCCCATTCTCTGAGCCTTGTAAAGAGCTTTCCTTTCTGCTCAATTGGCAGTGACAGCTTTTGTGACTGAGAATTTGAAATGTTTGAGTCATCGAACACAGAAAAATGGAATGCAAATAACTTTTCATTTGAATCCTTGAAGTGATGCGATGCATTTGTGGTATCAATGCCTCCTAATAATTTGTCCTTGGTTCTGTATACTTCCCAGTTTACAGACTGCCTCTTGTTTCAGAGCTTCCTCTGAGGAGATTTCTCGCTCTTTAAAGGCATCTGTATGTCTTTTCACTGTATTTGTATGATGAGAGGTTTTTTTTGCAAAGTCCAATCTGTGATAAACAATTGTTTCCTGCTCCTACATTTTAATGTTTTTTGGCTCACATGCAAACTCTTGTCGACTCCAACTCCCCTGTCTGACCACTGCCTGTGGCTCAGTTAGACTGATTTGTTAGTCGCTAAACTAAAGACCCAGTTGGTTACTCAAAAAACAGGGAGTGTTCCTGGCTCCAAAGCGAAATAGCTGGATTGAGGGTCAGAGCGGCCAACCCAAAAAAAATTGGAAAAGGATTCCTGGTCCTGAGGCTGGGTGGGCACAGCCTTGATACTGTATACGTTACTTAAAACACAAAAATTAACAGATATAACATTCCTGCAGCCCTCACTCCTCACCCCCTTCACACTCAACGTCTCATCCTTACGAACCCATGCCACTGAATTCCCTATACAATAGTCCCCCAGTACCCGCGGGGCATATGTTCTAGAACCTACTGCAGATAGGAGCAAACCCATTCAGTTCCATGGTAAACCTACCTTCCCAGCAGCCTCCTGGTCCCTGGTTCTGAAATGTTCCTTTTGTATGTTCGGGCCGTGGGCAAACGCGGAAAATGATTCCGTGGATACGAGGGTCACCCTGGTTTCCCAGGATAGGGGAATCCAAACCTACAGGGCATAGGTTTAAGCTGAGGGAGAAAGATTTAAAAGGGACCTGAGGGGCAACTATTTCACACAGTGAGTGGTGCGTGTGTGGAATGTGCTGCCAGAGGAAGTGGTGGAGGCTGGTACAATTACAGCATTTAAAAGGCATCTGGATGGGTATATGAGTAGAAAGAGTTTAGAAGGATATGGGCCAAATGCTGGCAAACGGGACGAGATTAATTTAGGATATCTGGTCGGCATGGACAAGTTGGACCGAAAGCTCTGTTTCTCTGCTGTATGTTTCTATGACTTAGATCCAGCGTATATTCCGACACCCACCTTGACCCTTTGCATTCCCCATGTTAATTTAGTTGCAGTTCATGTTTCCCCCCACCCCTGACGTTTCTCCTTTCACTTTCCAAACAACTCACCTTGTATCCTTAAATGGGCAAATGTCCTGATCCATACACTGATGATTCAAAACAAAGAGTAAAGACCCATTAAACAAAATAGATGGATTGCAAACAGAAATTTAACATTGGGATGGACACCTTTTGTTTAATCCTTGAACTATTATGAGTGACCCTGTTGAAAACCTTGCAATATGCCCCAACCCTGTTCCTAGGCAAAATTAAATGCACCATACTCCCTGAATGTTACAATGTTCACAGATTGCTGGTTTCAGCAAAACAGATACAAAAAGAAATTGATTCCAACACAGAATTTAGAACCACGCGCCGTTCTCCTTTAATGGGTGAACTGTGTAAAGTACTAATAATGGAGGCATAATCCTGAACATTTCAGTCGTATCAGAGTTGCCAGTGAATTAAATTGCCAGATGCATTGTCCCTCTTTTAAATTTCATGATATTCCCCGACACTGATTGATAAGGTCTGTAAGCAGGCAGAAGCAATGAATTGCTTCAATTAATTCCTGCTGATATAATCGTCAGGAGACTCACATATTTGTACGGGGAAGAAACTCTAAATTATTACCTGTGTTTCAAGGTTTCTATCAAACCTTCAATCATGTTATCTTTTCCATCAATGTTATGCAATGCTTTATCTCTGGTCCCTGATACTCTGACATAATTTGTTTGGCTAAGGGTTGAGCCCAGTCAACAACGGCATTTCTTTGGCAATAGTAAGGCTCTGGGCAGAGAGCCAGATAACCAATATTATTAAGCCTTTGAGACCAACAATGAACCGTACTTGCGACTAGATGCTGTTTTGCATGCCAAATGCCTAACAGGCACAAAGCAAGTGTAAGAAAATAGTGTCCACAGAATTGAGAAAAGAAATGTTTTCCATTTATCGGCAACCCACAACTTAGACAAGGCTTCTACCAACAGAGGTATAACTGACACTAACAACCCAACTCACTTTCCACTTTCTGTCTCCAAATAACCTCATCTACAGTCACAAGGAAGAGTCATCCAGAAATCTAAATACAACATTCAAGATAATTACTCAAAGAACACTTAAAATGTTGCACTAGCCACATGCTCCAACTCTGATATCAGGTAGATGATAGACGTAGCCATAGAAACATGCAAAGTCAGAGCAAGAGTAGGCCATTCGGCCCTTCAATCCCATTCAATATGATCGTGGCTGGTCATCCTACTCAGTACCCTATTCCTGTTTTCTCCTTTTGTCTTCAGAAGTCTCTATCTAACACTTTCTTGAGCACAATCAATATTTTGCCCGCAACTGTTTTCTGTGGCACTGAATTACATAGTCTCATCAGTCTCTGGGTGGAGAAATTTCTCAACCCAGATCTCTAAGTTGTGAAGTGATGAGATGAAACACATGCAGCACAGGACAACAGGCATTTATCATGCCTGCACTGAGATATTTTTTCCCTGCACAGACAACATTGGAAAGCATCCTCGAATAAAATTCCAAGTGCACGTGCTAAGTTCGCAATTTCAACAACATAAACCCGTGATCCCATCATGATCCTCAACATTGGTTCCATCAGGAAACAACAGGAACCCCTGTTAGATGGGTGGTGGTGAGGTGATTTGGAAACTCAACAGTTGTTGAGGTCCAAGCTATTTTAACACCCAGGCTTCACATATATTCTACTGCCCAACTTGTGTGGTAATGAATTGGTCAAATTAAATAGAGCTTGCTGCTACAAAAGTGATTACAGTACTGAAATCTGCTTGTTTCTGTCATTGCCAGAGGGAGCTTTAACCTTCTTACCTTCCTCTGAGGTAGATCTGGTTCACACTTGCTGACTTCCTGATCAGCATGAGAACAACATGGGGTGGTTCAGTGCTGCCTCACAGTGCCAGAGACCCAGGTTCAATCCCACCCTCGGGTGACTGCCAGCGTGGAGTTTGCACATTCTCCCCGTGTCTGTGTGGGTTTCCTCTGGGTGCTCCAGTTTCCTCCCATAGTCCAAAGATGTGCAGGCTAGGTGGATTGGCCATGCCCAATTGCCCCATAGTGTCCAGGGATGTGTCTGCTAGATAGATTAGTCATGAGAAATATAGGGTAAGGGGGTGGGATGCCCTTTAGAGGGTCAGTGTGGGCCAAATGGCTTACTTCCACACTATAGGGATCCTATGTTTTATTAAACAAAACAAAATGACCGCTAGGTTAATTTCAAATGGTTCCACCAGGCAAACTAGTTAATTACGTTGAAATGCCCTGGGGTGTTCTTCCAGTCTTCTGTCCCCTCAGGAGTTTTGAATTCTCAATCCTTTAAAAGGACCCATGTGTTGTCTAGGGGTTAATTAAATTCTAAAAGCCTCCTTTGGTAAGTTCCCTGGGCTTTGATCTCCCCCAGTGGAACAGACGGTTGTCAGCTGTAACTTCCAACTTAAAAAGGACTTTTGAAACTTAATTTAGAGGAGATTCTTCAAGGCACAGATTTTAAAGCAGAAATGTTCTTTGAACAGGTGATTTTTCTTATAAAAAAAAACCTGGCAATGTCAGAACTGCAGGGTCACGAAAGGAGAACAACAAGCTGAAAAAGTCTGTCTACTGGAGCCGGCAGTGTATTTTGGGATCAAGTTTAAAATGCTCAATGAGAAATAATGAAAGATCATCAGCCTGAAGCATTGCCCTGAATTTATGGTGAGACTGCAGGACTCTGGGTGCTCCTGTGCGAAGCAGGTCCTGACCCCATTCGTCGAGTGCACCACTGTAAGGGATGTCTGTAGGCCCCACTTTTGATGACCTGATGCCGCTGGCCTTACGCTCTAAAGCCTCAGCAGTATGCTACTCAGCCTCTAATCATACTCTTAAGCTATAACACACGCTCGATGGAGCAGGCAGCAGCTTCGAATCCACACTCCTAGAATCCCTACAGTATGGAAGCAGGCTATTCTGCCCATCGAGTCCACACCAACCCTCTGAAGGGCATTCCTAACCCTGTAACCTCACATTTCCCAAAGCAAACCCACCTAACCTGCATATCTCTAGACACTATGGAGGGAATTTAGCATGGCCAATCCACCTAACATGCCTTTGGTAAATGTGTTTTTAATATATTTTTTCACAGAATGTTGGTGCTGTGCCCATTCCTAACTGTTCTGCTTACCTATTTCAGAGGGCAATTAAGAGTCAATCAAGAGCCCAGTGGCTCAGAGGTTAGCACTGCTACCTCACAGCACCAGGGTCCTAGGTTCGGGTGACTGTCTGTGTGGAGTTTGCACATTCTCCCTGTGTCTGCGTGGGGGGTTTCCTCCCACTGTCCAAAGATGTGCGGGTCAGGTGAATTGGCCATGCTAAATTGCCCATAGTGTCAGGTGCATTAGTCAGAGGGAAATGGGATTGGGTGAGTTACTCTTCAGAGGGTCGATGTGGACTTGTTGGGCCGAAGGGCCTGTTTCCACACTGTAGGGAATCTAATCTAAAATTATAAAGCTTTTTAGACATGTCTCATGGCCACCATCACTGCAACCAGCGTTATATTCCAGATGTATTTGCCAAATTTAAATTTCCACCAGCAGCCATGGAGGGATTTGAACTCATGACCCCAGACCATTAGACTGGACACCTGGATTATGAGGAGAAAGTGAGGTCTGCAGATGCTGGAGATCAGAGCTGAAAATGTGTTGCTGGAACAGCGCAGCAGGTCAGGCAGCATTAAGGGAACAGGAGAATCGACGTTTCGAGCATAAGCCCTTCTTCAGGATTATGAGCTCAGTGATGTTACCAGTCTACCTATTGTCTTCATGAGACTCTGGCCTTAGCTCCCTGTGCTTTTGTTGCTAAAAGTGATGAATGGATGGAAATGCAGCATTTTCTAGTCACTCCAAAGTCAGATCGAGCTGAACAAACCTTCTTCCTCAAAAGAGGGTGTCTTCAAACCCAATCATACCATACCAGGAAGGTGCCATTTCTGTTTCCAGTGCCAACCATCTGTTTCAATTCAATTAGGAGTAAATTTTATGCCACTAGCAGCTGCATTCAGACAGCTCCATGTTCACTTCCATCAGGTAAGGGAGAGATCTTCATCACCAATCTGCAGTGGTTGGAAATTCATGTCCCTATTTATTAAATGCCCAGTGTCTAACTGAATTGCCTCCTCCCCTTTACCTTACTGAATTGAAAAATAGTCAAAGTCTGTTTGATACATTATTTACAGACAAGCAGATCCAAAATCACTTATGTTTAGCTCAGTGCATTAATTGACAGGTCTCTCACTACATATATTTCAGAGTGCAAGTGTTATATAAACGCAGAAGTAAAGTCCTGCTTAAAATCACTCATGCAACATGAATGTCACTGGCAAAGCCAACATTTTTCGCCGATCTTTGACCGACCTTGACAAAGCACATCTCAGAGGATGGCCAGAGGAAGTTTGATGGACAAGGAATCATTGAGGTAGACCCACAATCATATTTAAAACATTAAGCTGTCACTCATTTTCGGGTGCTCACTGACTTGTAACTTTTAGGGCTACACTTCTCTGGAAAACATCATTATTCAGTGCAGAGGAAACATGTCCAATGCCTGCTCAAAATTAGATACATGTGGTGCTGAGACCAATTAATTAATTTCAGCAATTTCACCATTATTTGTAATTCCAGGATTGCAATGATTCCTGCCGCATACAACAGGATTCTGACACCAGCTCTCCCATGACGATTAATCCATTTCTGGAATTTGGAATGAGGACTGGAAGAACATAACCTGGAGCAAAATTAAAATTTGGGATGTGTAGAATATTCCCTCATCTGCATACTGCTGTAGCTATTCACATCAGCTTGTCACTGCAATGTGATATAAGTGCATACTGGCCATACATTTGCAGATTACCATACACCAAGCCAAATCCATACTTTAAAAGATGAGAAACGCCAATGTGACAGGAACGTCACACAGAAATAGGACTAAAAATGCAATTTATAAATTCCTGGCTCTCCCAACAGATTTGCAACCAGACACTCCATCTCTTCTAGTCCAACTGTATATTTGCATCTCCACTGCAAAGTTATGAACGTGCTACACCTTTTTGACACTTCTGATCTGAATTTCCCTGAATAACCTTCAACCCACCAAAGGTTACAGCAAATCCAACTCAGAATTTTATGTGAACTTTTCTTCTATTGCTAGAATCCTCTTCAAATAAAACACCCCACACACCTTTCTCAGGAAATATATAAGTTCTCATTATTAAGGAGCCATGGCATGAAAAGCCTCTCAAATTCTTACATGATATTATAAGAACAGGTACCCAATGAACACAGTCCTCCAATTTTTCAGTAGCAAACCCAAACAAACATGTCCAGACACCCTAGCCACTCTCCCCTACATCAAAGACATCTCAGAAATGACTGCCAGACTCATGGTAACCCACCAACACACTAAAACAGCAGCTAATGAACTTGAAAAACCCCATACAGACAACAAGCAAAACTAATTCCAGTTATCAAATACATTGCAAGAACTGTAACAAACACTGCATTGAACAAACAGGCAGAAAATTAGCCACCAGGATAAATGAACATCAACTCGTCACAAAAAGACATGACCCTCTCTCACTAGTACCCTCACATACAAATGAGGAAAGACACCACTTTGACTGGGACAACACATCCATCCTCAGACAAGCCAAACAGAGACACACATGAGAATCCCTAGAAGTATGGCATATCAACCAGAACTCTATCAATCAAACACATTGACTTGGACCCCGTTTACCACCCCCTGAGAAAAAGAATAGGAAATGACATTCCCACAGCAAGTAACATCACCAACCCAAGGAAACCTAAACACAACGAGAAAGCATGTCACTAATACCAGTGCTTCAATGGAAGCTCACTGATTATGTTACCTAGTGTGGTGATGAAACGTCTGAAAATGAACCTTCCAGCTCAGTGAGCAAACTTACATTCTGACATTATAAGTTTATAATATGTGAACTTCAGTTCTTGCATAAGATGCATAGTGTCAAAGAGCTGAATCTTACCAGAGGTTGACTCAGTATCAACTTCAATGAATTTCACAGAGGGTCTCTCTCTGGGAGCTCTAGGAAGTTTTCTCATGCTCTCTTTCCAAAGTGGTGACATTATCCATCTACCATAACCCTTATGGCACACCATTTGCTGCAGGTAGAAGTTACTAGGCTATCCTGGCATCCCTGGCACAGGCATTGCAGTTGAAAGAATTTGTTCACAGTCAGGATGGAGCTGCCCTGTACAATTTGTGACAATTGCCCTAACAAGAGAAAATCAGTGCACTGCTTTACGGACAGGGAACAAGAGGCCTTAGTCAATCCTTAGTGCAGAGAAAGGATGTCCTCTTCCCCCACGGCTCAGTTCAGAGCAGACTATATCTACCAGACTCTGCCAGAGCCTGGTTCGAATTTTGCCGCCTGGGTCTGTACTGTGTCCATGGTCTGAAGAAATACTTAAGAGTGCAGGCAAGAAAGGTCAATGACCTTCTCCACTTCACAAGGGTAAGTGCTCCTCCAAGCCACTCACCGTCCTGAAATACACCACCATTATTTCACTGTCACTGGGCTCAAAATCCTGGGATTCCCTCCCTAATGGCATTGTGGGTCAACCCACAGCAGGTGGACTGCAGCGGTTCAAGAAGGCAGCTCACCACCACCTTCTCAAGGGCAGCTAGGAATGGGCAATAAATGCTGGCCAGATAGCAACGCCCACAGCCCACAAATGAATAAATAAAAAATAAGACTCATGGTCCTCCACTCTCAATATTGCATGCAACATCTTTGTGGGCTCGCTCTCTCCCACAAAGCCCATGACATGATCAATCCCGCAGGTTGTCTGCGCTTGCTGCTCACTGACTGGGGACAGCTCACCCTTCTGCCCCACTTGCACCAGCACTAAGAGTCTTGACAGCCACTCGGATCCCACTCAATCCCTCCCTTTTTCTCATTCCAGGAGGAAACAGCCCACAGTAGAGGTCAGATGGAGAGTGGTAAGACGGGTGATGCTCTACTTGACATTTGGCCCCTCACAGCCGACACTCACCAGAGGATCCTGGCCCTTGCCAATGAAGATGGAGGCCACTTATGGCAATGTTGATAAATTTATACGCAGGCAACCAAGTGAACAACTTCGACTCTCGCACTATTGTCACTGTGTACACATTCCAACACGCCAGAGCTTATCAACACTCGAACAAGGAAATTGAGGCGGCAACTCAATCCTCCCAGCATGCTATGGCTTGCAATAAGAGTATGGCTAATCGGATTTTAACGTCACCTCTACATGATGTGAATGCCTAGCCTGCAGTGCATTCTGTCTATTCTGCCTCCTACAGACACAAATGGCAGCTGCATGGTCTTGGCATTCAAAAGGCCTGCACCAACACCTCCTCCTCCTCCTCCTCCAGCTGTCAGGAAGAAGCCACAGATCCCTCAGAGGAAGCATTGGCAAAGCCGCCCACAGTATCCTCCACCAGCTCACATTCTGACCCTTTGGTGGGGATTTGCACTGCATTAGTGCAGGGAGTGAAAACATCACCACTACATATTCACAGCGAATCGTGGACAAGACACACAAGTCACTGGCACTTGGAGGACGGCCAGAGACCTGGTACCATCTTAGCCGCAGGCAAGAGACCTCCGATGGTGTTGGCCATGAACAACTGTATTGAGCAGGCATTGGAGCAGCTGGCAGGTTTGGCTGAGGCACTGGACAAATTGATACAAAGGTTGCAGAATTGCGCTAAAGCTGATTGGACTATTTTGCTGAAATAATTGCACAGAGGCCAGTATTCTGTCACCAAGTCACCCTTTATTTACTTGTGCACTGTACCCAGGCTTTGCCCAGCCAGCTTGGAGTCAGCCCCCGAAGTCAGGAGACTCTCTGAATCCCCAGTCTTTATCTGTCATCCAGGGCTCCCTGATTGGCCCAGGTTAACAACATCAATCAAGGATCTCACTGTCAATAAGATCCACCAGTTCCAATCACTACCTCTGCCTTTGGAATGCGAGCATCTGGCTGTCATGGAGAGCCAGGTCTTACAAACTTGGTGTCTACTGGGTAACTGCAAGGACTAATACTGCATTGCTCCATCCATTGGGGCTCAGCACCAACAGCAAGGTGACAGGTGGCATTGCCTTACACAATGACAGGGCAGTGCCAGGAGGCACCCAGTTGGAGCGGAGCCATACACGGGCACTGCCTCACTCCAGAACATTGCTCTGGGCATGCTCCAGAGGAAACTGGCCCTGCCAAAGTCCACCCCTCAGCCGCCCAGTGGGACTTCAGGTCCAGGAGGGTGCTCCTGCCTCTGGGCAGGACTTACTCAGCATCTGTGGGCCCTCTGCACACAAAGGCCACAGTGGTCACCCCATCAAAACTTTAAAGGCAACAGGTTCCACTGTACAGCAGGCTCACTGCACCCCAGCTGTGGAACCTAGGGCTTACCCAGAAGTATCAGGAGGGTAAGGATGTGCCCCCTGAGCGAACATAACTGGCATGGACAATTCATTGTAAACATGTTCTCACATTCATAAATGCGTGTTCCCTTTCCATCATCAGCTGTGTGGGTGAATGACCATCCAGCAGTAATCACAACATTCAAGATACAAAGCCTAGCCATCCTTAGGGCTACACAACCTTTAACTTGAGGTGTGAAGCTTGAAGCTCCTGCCCAATAGCCAGGCTGTGGGAATTGGAAAGGTGACCGCTACTTTGGCAACCTGGGTCAAACTTTCCAGGCCACAGTACATTATATGTGGATCACGGTCATGACTGGGAATGATCAGGAGATAATGTACAAGAGATGGTAGCGCGGTGGCTGTTTTCCTGCATGAGTGATCCCAAGGCTTAGGATAATGCTCTGGGGAGATGGGTTCAAAGCCAAGGCAGCTGCTAGCATTTAGGGGAAGTGATGGCCAAGTGGTATTAATGCCGGACTATTAATTTAGAGATCTAGGTAATGTTCTGGGCCCCCGAGTTCAAATCCCGCCATGGCAGATGGTGGAATTTGGATTTGATAAATGCCTGGAATTAAGAATCAAATGATGACCATAAGACATAGGAGCACAAATTAGGCCATTCATCCCATCGAGTCTGCTCCATCATTCAATCATGGCTGATAAATTTCTCAACCCTATTCTCCCACTTTCTCCCCATAACCCTTGACACTCAAGAATCTATATATCTCAGTCTTAAATATACTCAATTATTGATCATCAGGAAAAAACCCACTAATGTCCTTTAGGGAAGGAAATGCCATCCTTTCCTGGACTGGACTACATGTAACTCCACACTCACAGCAACACAGTTGACTCTTAACTGCCCTCTGGGGAATTAGGGATGGGTAATAAATGCTGGCATAGCCAGTAATGCCCTCATCCCATGAAACAAAAATGTCCCTGCATGATATAGAAAGAAGTACTTTGAGCCAGGATTTATAGTCCACATAATATGCTAGCACTTTACAAGCATGGTAGTTCAAAACCACCTTGCAAGTGAATCAGAGCAGAACTATGAAGATGTGGTAAGTCTGCTGCATGTTGGTTGCCAAGGTGATGCTGGAGGCCATTACCCGTGCAGTTTGAAAAAGATGCGAGTGAGTGGTGTCCAAGATGGAGGCCCAGAGGAGCGAGCAGAGAGCCGGAGCCATCAGGTACCTGCTCTGACTTTCATATCTAGAAATTGTCACCTTCCAGTTTCTATCTGACAGTTGGGAAACAGGGAAACTGCATATCAATGAGACATGCAGAGGTAATAATGAGATAGAAACTCACATAATGCATGAAAATAGGCCTCTGACTGCTCAGTGGTGACAATTTCATCTCACCACTCAACACTTGGTTAGAAAATGGGATTTTTTTTTTTACTCTCAAGTCATGAAAATCCTGACTGGATTTTCCCAAACTTTTCACCAATGTTCATGTTGCTCAGTGCATGGAGAAGGTTCAGCCCATATTTATGTATATTTCTAATACTGTAGTATATTGTGCATCAATCACAGGTATGATAACTCAATCTCGAGGGTCATCAGCAATTGGACAATGACAGCAACAATTCGAGCAGATGGTTCCATTGGCCAGAAAGCATCTGCAATAGAGAGTGGGATCCATTTAATTGCATCATATGGGATTATGCAGGAGTCCCTTCATAACATTCAAGTCACACAAGTGCCAGGCAATGACCACCTCCAATAACACAGAATCTAACCATTGCCTTGATGTTCGATTGCATTACCATCATTGAATTTCCCGCAATCCACATCCTGGAGGATTATCATTGGCCAGAAAGTAATTCACCTTCTGACTTTCCAAAGCCTGTCCATCATCTGTAAGGCACAAGTCAGAAGTGTGATAGAATGCCCTCCACTTCTCTGAAAAAGTGGAGTCCAACAACACTCAAGCATGTTGACACCATCCAGGACAAAGCAGCCACTCATTGGCACTGCATCCAAAAACACCCATTCCCTCCACCACCAACACTCAGCAGCAGCTGTACATAGGCAAAAGTGAGGACGGCAGATGCTGGAAATCAGAGTCTAGATTAGAGTGGTGCTGGAAAAGCACAGCTGGTCAGGCAGAATCTGAGGAGCAGGAAAACACCATCCTCAAAACACATTGCCAAAATTCACCAGGGTTGCTTAGACCACTTCTTCCAAACCCACAACAACTATCATCTGGAAGGACAGGATAGCAGATAAATGGGAACATCTGAAAGTTCTCATCTGAGTCATGCACCATCCTGACTTGGAAATATAACACTGTGGTTGGGTCAAAATCTTGAAACTCACTCCCAACAGCATAGTGGATCTACCTTCACTAAATGTACTGCAGTGGTTCATGGAGGCAGCTCACAACCACTCTTGAGAGCAACGGAGTGGGCAGCTAGCCCAGCCACTAGTGGCCACTTCTGATGAGTGACTAAGATGGTTTTTGACCCCAAGTTTCTGACAAGTGTGAAGCCTACTGCAGTCAGTAAAGAAACCAAAGATTTCTTCTCTCAAAGGGATTGAGGGAAAATAGCCTTAAAACATGGTGAAGCATCTTTAAACATCTACTCAAAATATTTCTGCTTATTGGGAACAAATTATTTACTTGGTCTCTCAACCAGAAAATAACCAAGATGTCACACAGGAAAGCACAAGAGAAAATAAAATGAAAATAGATTTTATGGTGAAATCATACGGAAAGCATTTTTATTAGGTACTACACGTGCTACATAGGCAAGTGATAACAGGAGGGGAGAGAGGATTTAAAGGATTAAGAGCATAATTGATCAGCTGGAGTCAGTAAGTCAAACAGTCGGGTGGACTGAAGTTTAGAAGGGTGCCGGGTGACGATAATGTGAGCAGACAAAAGGGACTTGACTACAAACACAACAAGAGAAGGGTTAAATATCTGCAATGTCACATCCAACGTAAGGATGACAATCAGAAGAAAATTGGAATTCAGCCGTGTTGCATTTTCCCTTTGACTGATGGACAGATGTTCACATATGACAAAGTGTAAAAGTCAAATACATTCTGAGCAATGTCTGATGACCAGATGTCACTTGAATATCAAGTCAATCAAAGATAAAGGTCACTCGCTGGGGATTGGATGGGAAAATGGAGGACAAAGGCTTTCGTCCTTTAAGTTTGAAAAATGTCACGCAGATACAGCTCCCTCCGAATCACTGTTCTGTAGTCACATATCAGCAAAAGCGCTGACCTTACAGATCAATTTACGAGAGATGAAAATAGATGAGCTCATTGCAACAGATTGCACTTTCATCTGTAAATATCAAATAAAATTGTCTACTCAGGTATTTTGCACCCTATTCCAGCACCAATGCTTTGACTGTCTCCAATCTGCTTTCTTTTTGTTCTTAAGAATCTGTACATGGGTACCTTTGTACTTCAGTTGGCACTATTAGTGGCGACTGTTAAATGTTTCACTACACTCATGCGAGTACATATGACAATAAAGCTAATTTAATTTTCCATTTGTACTTCCTCTAACAACGTGTCAGATCAAACTAAGTGCACACACTGCCACAGCCCTGAGTTGCTTCCCTTCTCTCCAAGTGCACTGCTTCTACCCAGGCTAGGCTTTTCCATTTTACCTTCCAAATACAGCTCTCTTCAAAAATTTCCAGCTTTAAACCGCCCCTCTCCAGCAATTGTATGTTGATAATCCAGCAGCAGGAAATCAACACACAATTGGAAGTGCTATGCCTCACACGAGATATTAAACTGTCCATTCAAATGGACAAGAGAGAATATGTGGGACCATTCAAAGAAAATCAGGGAATTCTACTAATGCCCCAGCAAAACAGATTAAATAACCAGTTATATTCCTAGAGGACCTTGCTGTGTACAAACTCACTGCTGTGATTGCCTATATAACAAAGTTTCAATGTTATTCTTATGTTTCTGCATAGCTTCAGAACACGTCAAGGGTATTAAAGGTGCTAAATGAATGCAGGTTACTCCTTGTTATCTCAGTTCTTTGGTTTTGTCTATAAAGTGTGTTTGATTAAGGTTCCTGAATTTTTCAGTAAATTATTATTCACATTTCAGGCCTTTATTCCTCACCCAGGCAGACTTTAAGCGTACCGTGTGAAGGATGTGAAAATGTCAATGTTGTATATTAACATCTCCTACTTTGAAGTTAAGAGCAAAAGCAATTTGTTGGATTTGAATGGAAAGAGCTTGCTGTCCATCCCAATCCCAAACAGAACTTGTGCACAGCATTTAAATTCAATTGACTCTTCAGCACATTACTTAAGGAGTGCTGCCATGTCAGATGAGTTATTAAACCAGGGCACACCTGCTGGCAGTAATCAATGTTTTGGCCAATTTTTATTCCTCATAGGAAGAACATGGGAAAGTCAGGAGGCCATTCAGCCCCTTGTGCCTGTTCCACCATCAATAAGATCATGGTTGATCTGTGATCTAACTCCATACACATGTCTTTGCCCCATACCTCTCAAATTTTTTTTGAGCAAAGGTATTATCTATCGGAGATTTAACATTAACAACTGATTCAGCATCTTCTGCTATTTGTGGAAGACTATACCAAACATCTACCACACTTTGTATCTAGTAGTAATGCTCGCTAACATCTCTCCTGAAGTCTGGTCCTAATTCTCAGACTATGCCTCCTAGTTCGAGAATCCCCAGCCAGTGGAAATAGTGCATCTTTATCTACCCTGTCTTTTCCTACTAACACCTTGAAGACTTTCATCAGATCACCCCTTGACCTTCTAATTTATATAGATAGCAGGTCTCATTTTTATAATCTCTCCTCATACACTCCCTCCAAGGACAACACATACTTCCTAAGGTATGGTGTCCAGATTTGCTCACAGAACTCCAACTGGGGTCTAATCAGGGTTTTGCACTGCTCCAGTCTTCTAGAAATAAAAGCCAGCATTTCATTACCTTTCCTGATTAAATTTTGCACCTGTTAGTGACACTCTAAAGAGCATTGGACCTAAATACCCAAGTCACTCTGGACATGCACTATAGTTTACTTCATACCATCTACAAACACTCCAATTTATCCTTTCTCAGTACAAAATGGATGACTTCACACTTGCTTACGTAGAACTGCAGATGGAGTTTAATTTGGATAAATACGAGGTATTGCGTTTTGGTAAAACAAAGGAGGGCAGGACTTATACAATTAAAAGTAGGGCCTTGGGTAGTGTTGTAGAACAGAGGAACTTAGGGATTCAGGAACATAATTCTTTGAAGTTTTCACTGCATATAAATGGAGCAGTTAAGAAGATGTTTAGCACGCTTGCCTTTCTTGCTCCAACTTTGAAGTACCCGTACAGGAGTTGGGCCATTATGCTGAGGTTGTACAGGATGTTGGTGAGGCCTCTCCTGGTGGCCCTGTCATAGGAAAGATGTTATTAAGCCTGGAGAGGATTCAGAAGAGAATTTACCAGGATGTTGCCAGGAATGGAGGGTTTGAGTTATAAGGAGAGGCTGGATGGGCTGGGACTTTTTTCACTGGTGCGTAGGAGGTTGAGAGGTGACCTTAGAATGGTTTATAAAACCATGAGGGGTCTAGATAAGGTGAATGGCAGGTGTCTTTTCTCTACGGTGGGGATTTCAAGACTAAGGGGCTTTTTTTTTTAGGTGAGAGGAGAAAGATTTTAAAAAGACATGAGGGGCAATTTTTTTTACATAAAGTGTAGTCCGAGTGTGGAATGAACTTCCTGAGGAGGTGGTGAATGCAGGTACAGTTGCGATGTTTTAAAGACATGGGTACATGAATAAGAAAGGTTTGGAGGGATATGGGCCAAGCGCAGACAGGTGGGACTAGTTTAGTTTGGGATTATGGTTGGCATGGACTGTTTGGACCGAAGGGTCTGTTTCCAGGCCACAGTTTTGCCTGATCAAGTAGTCTATCAATATCCCTTTCTAGTTGTATGCCCTCGATCAACATTGCAGAATCAATTCAGATTATCTGGTCATTATCACATTGATCATTTTGGGTGTTTGCTATTTGCATGTTTCCTCACTTACAACAATGACGTCACACAAAAGAAATGTTTCAATGGCTAAAAAACACTTTCGGATGACCACGTAAGGCATGATAAAAATCTCTCTTTCTTTTGCCTTATTCTTTACCACGCTATATCTGAGAAGCAGTGATGCTTTGTTAAAACATAAAACAAAATGTGTCCTTTCCTTCTACTGGAGTGCACAAAATTTCTCAGAACACTCAAAATCAACATCACAGCAGAAAGCAGCTAATATGAGATACTGGATTCAAGCAGACAATGTATGCAACAGCATGATGTGCTATTTGACAGAGGCAACCAAACAGAGTACTCAGGCATAGGATGAGAACCAATTTAACGCTGCCTCTATGTGTGTTCACAATCTGGAATTTATTAAATTTTGCAGCATGGGAACACTGTCTGTTCAATTACTGTATTTATGAAACACATTGTTATCCGATGTGGAGTGATCAACAAGTGGGGTGGTGGAAGGGGAGATTAGCCTCAACACTTTGAGGGAGAAATTCATTTCAAATATGGATAAGGTAATTCCAATGACAGGCACTAAAAGCATTTCAGTAGGCAGGATGCACCGCTGCGTGATAATCAGATATTCTATTGACCTGGCTTCTTTCTTAGCGAGGATTAGTACCTGCTGCATTGAAGGGACAAAAGAGGATCCAACAATGAAAATAGACAGTCAGGGTGATAATGTTCTGTGCTCAGCTTAAATTAGCAATAATGAAGAGAAAGAACGAACTTCCATTTAATGTTGCTTGATAGTCCATATTGTTCCTGTTCTACTCTTTCATTTCACATTAATATGATTATTTTGCAGCAAGCCACACCTCAGTTGGTTACACATTCAAAATAATTAGGAGTAGATCACTCAGTCCCTTGAGCTTGCATTCATTAGGAGAGAACACAATCTGATTACTCCACCTTCCCACCTACCCCCAATTACTGTTCACCCCTTTGCTGATCAACTATCTATCAATCTATCCATCCAGCACTTTAAAATACGTAAAGTCTAAATGAGATCACCTCTCATTCTTCACAGCTCTGAAGAATACAGACCCAGTTTGCTCAATATATCCTCACAGGACATGTTCTGCCATTCTGACAGCATTCTTTCGATAGCAACAGCATCGTTGCTAAGATATTGAGACCAAAAGTGCACATGGTACATGAACTCATTTTCTGCAATAACCTCTGATGTGGCACCTCATCAAATGCCTTCTGGAACTGAAGATATATCACATCCATCGGGGTCCCTTTTGTTCACAGCACATGTTGCTTCTTCAAAGAACTCCAATGAATTGGTCCAACATGATTTCCCTTTCATAAAGCTTTTCTAAGTGGCCTGCAATAATGTCTTTCATAATAGCTTCCAACATCTTCCCAATGCTAACTGGCGTGTGATTTCCTGCTTTCTGTACCTTTCCTATTTGACTATCCATTCACTATCTTCCAATCTAATAGAACCATCTCAAATCTAAGGGATCTATATGGACTTCTGTAAGGTGTTTCTCAAGGTTCCCCATGGGAGACTGATTAGCAAGGTTAGATCTCATGGAATACAGGGAGAACTAGCCATTTGGATACAGAACTGGCTCAAAGGTAGAAGACAGAGGGTGGTGGTGAAGGGTTGTTTTTCAGGCTGAAGGCCTGTGACCAGTGGAGTGCCACAAGGATCGGTGCTGGGTCCTCTACTTTTTGTCATTTCATAAATGATTTGGATGCGAGCATAAGAGGTACAGTTAGTAAGTTTGCAGATGACACCAAAATTGCAGGTGTAGTGGACAGCGAAGAGGGTTACCTCAGATTACAACAGGATCTGGACTAGATGGGCCAATGGGCTGAGAAATGGCAGATTGAGTTTAATTCAGATAAATGCGAGGTGCTGCATTTTGGGAAAGCAAATCTTAGCAGGACTTATACACGTAATGGTAAGGTCCTAGGGAGTGTTGCTGAACAAAGAGACCTTGGAGTGCAGGTTCATAGCTCCTTGAAAGTGGAGTTGCAGGTAGATAGGATAGGCGTTTGGTATGCTTTCCTTTATTGGTCAGACTATTGAGTACAGGAGGTGGGAGGTCATGTTGCAGCTGTACAGGACATTGGTTAGGCCACTGTTGGAATATTGCGTGCAATTCTGGTCTCCTTCTTATCGGAAAGATGTTGTGAAACTTGAAAGGGTTCAGAAAAGATTTACAAGGATGTTGCCAGGGTTGGAGGATTTGAGCTATAGGGAGAGGCTGAACAGGCTGGGGCTGTTTTCCCTAGACCGTCGGAGGCTGCAGGGTGACCATATAGAGGTTTACACAATTATGAGGGGCATGGATACGGTAAATAGGCAAAGTATTTTCCCTGGGGTTGAGGAGTCCAGAATGAGAGGGCATAGGTTTAGGGTGAGAGGGGAAAGATATAAAAGAGACCTATGGGGCAACCTTTTCACACAGAGGGTGATACGTGTATGGAATGAGCTGCCAGATGAAGTGGTGGAGGCTGGTACAATTGCAACATTTAAGAGGCATTTGGATGGGTATATGAATAGGAAGGGTTTGGAGGGATATGGGCCGGGTGCTGGCAGGTGGGATTGATTGGGTTGGGATATCTGGTCGGCATGGACGGGTTGGACCGAAGGGTCTGTTTCCGTGCTGTACATCTCTATGACTCTATGAATGTGAAAAATTCAAACTACTGTATCAACTACCTCACAAGGCATGCCCTTTAAGACTCTAGGATGAAGTCTATCAGGACCTGGCACTTATCAGCCTGTAACCCCAACAATTTATTGAATCCTACTTCTCCTGTGATGAGAATTTGCTGGAGTTTCTCCCTCCCTTCCAATTCCTGATTTACAGCAATTTCTGGGATGTCACTTCATTACATCCATTACCACTCTCTTTCGCTGTTGCCTCTTGAGTTTTTTAAAATAATTTAATCTTCCCCAGTCTCCACAGATCACAGACTCCTGCGCCCTTCTATTCTCTCCCCTTTCACTTCTGCTGTCTTAAAAAAAACGTACATTTCTATTTTCCTTCAGTTCTGATGAAAGGCCATCGAGCTAAATCGTTAACTCTGCACTGCCTGACCTGCTGAGATTTTCCAGCTCCTTTTGATCTCCTGTCAGGTTTTGAGCAGCCACGGTGGTTTTGTTTCATCTAATAGCATACCTTGAAGCATCTTAAGTTCTCAGCCAATTTTAAGATGCTGTCACTGTTGCTTGTGTCAGCATCAATTAGAAAGACATAAAAGAAACGCCACATTTAACTGAGTCAATAAGAAAAAACAAGCATCAATACTGACAAAGGTCAATCGAGGTTGAAACGTTCTTAATGTACTTCAGCTAATAATAACCATTAGCCATTATCATGAGTATTTAATGCTACATTGAAAGTAGGGTAAGTGTATGGCACTGATGAATTCCCTCTGACACCTCCATTATTGCCTGAGTAACTGATGAATTATTAGTACAAATTGGTTTGTTAATTTAACCATATGGGTAATTGGGAACTTTCCTGCCAATTCTGCAGTGAGAAGCACCTCACCCGAGTTCCAAACTTCCAGCTCAGCACTGTCCCTATGACTTGTCCTACCTGCCTATCTTCTTTTCCACCTATCCACTCCACCCTCCTCCCCCGACCTATCACCTTCATCCTCTCCCCACTCATCTATTGTACTCTATGCTACTTTCTCCCCACCCCCAGCCTCCTCTAGCTTATCTCTCCATGCTTCAGGCTCTCTGCCTTTATTCCTGATGAAGGGCTTTTGCCCGAAACGTCAATTTTACTGCTCCTCGGATGCTGCCTGAATTGCTGTGCTCTTCCAGCACCACTAATCCAGAATCTGGTTTCCAGCATTTCCAGCATCTGGAGACTAGTTCAGAGGGTGTGATGACATCTGTAGTCGAACAGTCAGTTTTCTTTTGAAAGTGGACTCAACAGGCAGAGCAGCTTTGGTAAGGTAAGGTCCATTTTCTTTACTGATTCTGCCAGCATGACACTTGAAAACTACCTGGTCTTCAGTGAAACATGAAAAAAGGCGTTATTTGCACTTTCCTCTGTAATTCAAGGTATCAGAGGAAAAGAAAACAACTCTTTCATGCTCACAGTTAGTACAACTGACAGTTATGGCTGCAGGAGTCTTAACAGTTCTCTTGGAAATTCTGTACAAAATGGCTGCTCACAGCCAGACATTTATGCAGTTCAAAGCTTCAAAATGTCTGCTATCCTATACCATTGAAATATGCTTTCATATTAGCTACCGGCTTAACCCAGGTCTGGACAATAGGCTTACCCATTGTACTTCGGCTGAAATAATTATCCTTTTGAATGTCTCAGCCATTGACATGAATGGCTTTCATTCTTTCAGGCTTTCCAATAAGATGATATGAAGAGGTATTCACCCCTCCAAGGAAGCCATTGGCAATAAGATTGTGTTTACCATTGAAAATGTTCATCGAATGTCAAAGGTCTCTTATAGTCATACAGCACAGAAACAGACCTTGGGTCCAGCCATTCAATGCCCTACATAATCCTAAACAAAGCCAGTCCCATCTACCTGCTCCTAACCTATATCCTTCCAAAGCTTTTCTGTTTAATCATCTATCCAAATGTCGTTTAAATGTTAGAATTTCACCTGCATCTACCACTTCCTCAGGAAGATTCTTCTCAAGATAAATATACTTTGGTTCCAAATGCAGTCAAATTCATAATGGAAGACATATGGCTTCTGGGAACCTTTTGTAAGACTGTTTCAACTTTAAAGATAGATTGACAGTCTTTACAAAATACATAACACCATAATTGCATATTAATTGCAGGTATAAACAACTTAACTGCTTTGTTCTGACAGCTTCCAGTCCCTCCTTCAAACTAATTTCATTGGTTGCCAACATCCAATTATGTAACATAGAATTTTATTCTGTTACATGATGTAAATTGCTGTGTGGCTTGAAACAACCATTTCCATATGCAGCAAGACTTGGATAACATCTAGCTTTTGGTTGGCAACTGGCAATATTCATTTGGGTCACACAAGTGTGAAGCAATTTCCAACAAGAGAGAATGTAATCATTGCCTTAGACATTCAATGGCATTACCATCTCTGAATCCTCACTAACCACATCCTGAGGGTTATTATTGATTTGTAGCTGAACTAGACTGTCCTTATAAAAACCGGGGTTACAAGGGTAAAGCAGAGACTAGAAATACTGCAATGAATAACTCACCTCCTGACTCCCCAAAGCCTAGTCACCATCTACAAGGCATAAGTAAGGAGTGTGATGTATACTCCCAATTTGCCTGGATGGGTGCAGCTCCAACAACACTCAAGAAACTTGACACCATCCAAGACAAAGCAGCCCACTTGATTGAGACACTGTGCACCATCATCAATATTCATTCTTTTTGTCACCAATGTACAGTGGCAAAAGTGTACCACCCAAGATGAACTGCAGTATCTCATCAAGACTCTTTTGACAGCACCTTCCAAACCTGCAATTCCTAGAAGCAAAAGGGCAGCAGATGCATGGGAAAACCTCCAAATCACTCACTTTCCTGCCTTGGCAGCCACAGCTGCCAGCGAAAGGTCGGGCTGTTCCAATGTAACAATTGGCTGTTAAAGGATACCTGAGTTTTGGTTGTTGTTTTGACAACAATTCGAATATAACCCATTAGTTTAAATTATGCCCAGGATACCAGAAGGCAATGGAATTCGAATTTTATTGTTTTGACACCTGGAAAACAAAGAAATTATAGGAATTTGATGTGTCATGGGGGTATATAAACCCGGTATTTTGGAATGTTAGAAGGAGAGTAACTGCCATCGAACAAAAGAGCAACTGCTGTAGAGCTGGAGAGCTAACTGCCAATCTAACATCTTGCTCTCAAAAAAATTAGAAAACACACTCTATCAAAGGTACCTTTTCATGTCAAACATACTCGCAGTAAAAGAAAGAGGACGACCCAGGGAGATCAGCAGACCGAAGACTGAAGACCTCAGAGAAGACAGAGACTGCGTGGTCTTGAGATTTAGTTGATAAGTGTGTTATTGAAAAAGCATATTTTTATAGAGCTTGAGACAGATAATAAGCAGTTAAGAAAAGAGGAGTTTAGAGTTGTGAATAGTTCTGTTTAGTGCTCACTGTTAGAGTTAGGAAAATAAATTGCTATTTTCTTTAAATAGTGGAAATTAGGAGTTCTCTGTCACTCACTCACAGTTTAACAGATTATGAGGCGAAGTGAGCTTTTCTGGGTGTTTGGTTTGAATTAACAGAGGGGTTTGACCTCCATGTCATGACAATTGCCAATCCTTCAGTCACTGGGTTAAAATCCCGAAACTCACTTCCTCAAGGCTTTACAGATCTACCTTCACCCCAAAGACTGCAGCTCACCATCATCTTCTCCTCAGCAACTAGGGATGGACAATAAATGCTGGTCTAGACAGCAACACCCACAGCTGAACAAAAATAAAGTAACTCACTTCGAAAAACTGACAGGTATCTATGACCCTGTTCACCCATGATGGGGAAAATATCATTAAAAGTAAAATCAAATAATACAACAGAAACAAAGCTATCATTAAATTTATCCAAACAGTTTTCTTTTGAATTTGTGTTTGAAATTTGTGCAATAATATTTTCTTTCAAAAAGCATGAAGCTGCAGTTCACAGATCCATTAGTTTAAATGAAGAGATAAAAAGAACCAGACAGCAGACTATAACCAGTGTACCAGAACCTCAGTTTGGACTGAGAGATCAACATTGGGAGAAAAACGCAAACTCAGAATTACTGCTTCAGCCTTACAAAAGACAAACCAATTAGAATTTATTTAATGCCTTCTCTTGAGGAGAGGTGAGGGCTAAGGGAGTATATAATCAGACCACATGGCACCCAGGAAGGACCATGCTGCCCTCTTGCCTCGATTGATCAAGGTTAGGAACAACCAGGCATGGCCTGCCCACACTGGTGCTAACTGAGTCTTCTCAGTAGGCAATTAACACCCACGTCATGGCCTCAACCTAGCATGCAGGTGAATTACCACACTGAGAAACCCAGGTGGCACAGTCGCTCAGTGGCTAACACTGCTGCCTCACAGCACCGGAGACCCAAGTTCGATTCCAACTTCAGCTGACCATCTGTGTGGAGTTTACACATTCTCCATGTGTCTGCGTGAGTTTCCTCCGGATGCTCCAGTTTCCTCCCACAATCCAAAGATGTGCGGGTTAGGGAGATTGGCTGTGCAACATTGCCCATAGTGTTCAGGGATGTGTCAGTTGGGTGCAATAGCTACGGAAAATGCTGGGTAACAGGGATAGAGTAGGGGAATGGGTCTGGGTGGGATGCTCTTCAGAGGGTCGATGTGGAATTGTTGGACTGAATGGCCTGTTACCACATTGTATGACTCAACGAGAAGCAAACGCAGTGCATGATCAAAGAGTCCAATAGGGTTTACAGAACCCCTCAACCTTTTGGCTGCATCCCTGCACCCCAACTGTCCTCACCACCCTCTATCTGCCCAACAATCAGTGGCCCCCTCCCCATGAATCCATCACAGCCTCACTCATCTCTAGCATGGGTTGCTCAATGATTCTGTATGCCTAGTGGATGCACTGTCAGCAATTAGCACCATTCCTTCCCAGAGACACTGGGGCCAATGAGGAGCTGTTGGCAGACCACTGCTGCCAGCTTTGCACGGAGTGATTCGCAATGCTCATCACTTGAGTGCCCAAGAAGAACATAAAATGGCAGACCCCTCCACCCCGCCAAATGACACAGGCTCTTGCCAACAGGCGAGATTCTCATTGCCTGTGTTGAATTCTCCTCATTGAGTTGATGTACCAAAAAGCATTCTAGAAAATGATCAGAGTGCAAGATCCATGGGATTAGACAAATGGCCGATAATTGTTCATTCTACAGCTGATACTGTGATAGATCCAGAGGAATTTTAACTTGGACCCAAGGCCCCATTCTAATAAAATCTGGATTGCAATCATGATTATTTGTGAGCGAGTCCAAAGCTGGGCAGAGAAACATAAGATAGCTGTTAATAAATCAGAAAAAACATTCTCATGCAAAATGCAGTGGAAAACTGAAAGTCTCTCTTCAAAAGTGATAGACGCTATCTCACTGGAGTTTCAGAATGCATTAATCAACCTATACAGAGATGTTATGACACACCTCTGGAGCAAGGCTCCTCAGCTGAGAGGCAGGGACACTACCACTGGATCACAAGAGCCCTCCCAATGGAGTTTTAAACAACAATCAATACATTTTGTTTCAGACAACAGTATGAAGAAAAATGGGGAGGTAGTGGGTGAAAGGAGTTGATGAACAATCATGAACTAACTTGATGACAGAGCAACATTAAGGGACTGAATGACTTAAGAGTCGAAGAGATGTACAGCACAGAAACAAATCCTTCGGTCCAACTCGGACAAGACAAACTAAATTAATCTAGTCCCGTTTGCCAGCATTTGGCTCATATCCCTCCAAACCCTCCTTATTCCCGTTCAAGTGTCTTTTTTTTGTAGAAAAAGCTTGCCAATTAGAATGAACATCAGGATAACTAATTCTGTGTCAGTGTCATAATGAATTGTCTCCCCCTTTCCCCTTTCTCAAAAAGCTGGTCTCATCCCCTTCAACTAAGCAATGATGTCTCTACTGTCACTTATGGTTCTAGGTCTGTCTATGCTTCAGCCCTAGAACATCAATCGTTCAAGGAATGTTCTACCTTATCTTTCCCACAACTTTACCACTTTCAGCTGCTCGCTATCAGATTACTGAGCTTGCTGCATTCCTACTTCATCTCAGCCTATCCAACTCTCTCTCAATTTCAGCTCCAGCTTTTAAATATTTTACTCCCTTATTCAACATTTCTTGTCCTCCTTGCTATGGTCTATTCCCTACCTTACAAATCCACTCCCCATCCTATCACTGGCTTCTTATTGTAATCTGATAACAAAAACACTTTAATACCACTGTCTAATTTCTTTCCTGTCTCACAATCATCTGCCATATCCATTGATTGAGAAGGCATATTATCTATGAATTATTGCTATGCTACACCATGTAATATTATCAGCAGGAAAGGAGAGAGAAAAGCCAATCAATGGAACCTACTGGGCAAACTAAAGGGGATTAGTTTGGCTGGTAACTACAAGGATGAAAAGACTTCTATAAATGACAAAGAAAAGCCAATTATATTTGGACTACTGAAAGTCACAGAACAAATAGCCTATCTCACTGCGCAGCCTATAACTTATAGTGTCACATATTGATTGCTATTTGCTGACAAAGAAATGTGAACAGCCATGTTAGTAATCAACAGGCCCACCTTACTTAATCCTCTCTGCAACTGGCAGTACACACTAGCTATACCATCTGCAAATAGTGCCTGATTGCTTACGAAGGAATGGGTGCGGATTTTGAAACAGGAGTTAATAATTGGCCCAGATTATACTGAAGAAATAACTGTGCGGCATCCTTAAGACTCAATTCTCCAGTAGCTATTGTAACAGCATCTCACCAAGTGACTGAGCATTGGAACACACTGAATGGTGGTATACCCAGCTAACATCATCAGAAAACATTCGGGTGCGTCCAGTAAGAGTAAACTTGTAAGTCGTGATCACTGTTAAACATTGGCACAAAAAATTAAATGTATTCAATTGAACGTAGAGTCTAATTTCTTCAGATAAAAATTCTTGTTGGAGATCTAAGATAATAATTATTGCACTAACATACCTGATTTTACATTGAATTCGATACTGGCTGCACCTGCTGATTAGCAATCTTCAAACTAATCTGCCAAAAAGACACAGCAAAACTTGTCCAATCACAGTGCCCTATCATGGGTACCACACTGGTTTTGACTTTATAATTGACAGTGAAAAATGGTGTTATCAGTCACTGCTGATGTGGAAGTCTGGCCCAATATTTCATATGATTGACCCAGCATATTATTTTGTTTCCAAAAAGAGACTAGGATTGTTTTGGTTGAGAAGAGTATTGCAGGAGGGTGCGTTTCTGAGATAGCTTTACTACAAAGCATTCGTCACCCTCGCATGTTAACCCAGAAGACAGATGCTTTTTGCATTGCAGCGTTGATTTGTACTCTTTTGAGCATCATTTTGCAGCTGCACAGTCATGCAAGTATCCTCTTTGTACAGTAACACGGCAAAGAATCTTACAGGATGCTTTTCCAGAAAACTCTGCAGACACTGCCTGATTTACTTTGAGAAGTGCCCTTTTGATTCTGTTGAAAATTTACAGTTCTTGATCACCTCAGCAAGCTATACTGACTTCATCTTCACCCTGGGCAATCCCTCAGGATGGGGATGGCTTGTTTCCACACTGGTCCGATGGGTTCACAGATGGCTGATCCATTCAATATATATAGTCTGTGGATCCTGCCACATATGGATGCTTCGGGGTTCAGGTGGATGACTTGTTGGGAGGTTTATGTGCTGTCTCTGACATCTCAGAGTCACTTGCACGCGGTCTCAAAATGAAACTTCTTGTCCCCTTCCCAAATGAACTTTTTCCATTTCAATCGGCCATAAGCCGGGAACTCCCATAGTCAGTGGGGGATGTTTGACTCCGTCAGGGATGCATCGAGGCTGTCTATCTGCTCTTTCACATGGCAAAGCACAAAGTTCACAGAGTCTCAAGCTCTTTCAAGTCTCAAACTACCTTCAGGGTAGCCACTACAGCCAAGTGGAAATGAATCCAGTAAGGCTTCCACTTCAATCAGTAGATCTACCTTATGAGCTTGTTTTCCAGCCCCAGAGCTCATGCATGTTCAAGGTATCAATAACTCTTTGAGTACAAGGCCTGACATTTTAACAATAAAGCTGATAAACTCGTTCTCCAAGTTCCTTCCCTGGGCACCTCAATCCGCTATTTTATCAGTGCAGCACAACACTGAAATACTTATTGCTACAAAGATCTCTTCTGCAAAGACTCTTCATCAAACCTGCTGCCAGTCAACTTAAACTCAAAACCAATTGAGGAAAACTTTCTTGACGACAGGAATTAATTGAACACGTCCAAGATAATTCATTACCTCCACAAAATCAAAAGACATGAACAGATTTCCTGAAGATAGCCTCAAATTCTCTTCATCTTGGCTCTTCTAGTTGATCATTTTGCCAATTGCAAACGTAGGAATAAAAATACAATATTATCCACTGGTAAAGATGCAAACTACCATTTAACAAATGGCCAAATAGCTGCAAAAACATACAGTCCCATACAGACATCCTTCCTTCTCTTCAACACAATCCAATCATCCAGCTTTCCACACAAACAAGATACAGTCTGCATTTATACTGAGTGCCATTATATACCTGCAATCTAATTTACACGTGAACATATCAGAACATTCAGCAGTGGATCTATATACATTAGCATCATCAACAACAATATGTAACTTCCAGAGAAATGGCTCAATATCATTAAGCATTCAAGGCAGTTGCTCACTCACTAAATTGAATCATGTATTCTTTCACTTTTTGATGAAATTAAACCTCTGCTTTTTAATGGCTTGTCTCCTCTCCTTGAACTACTGATTGCTGGCGTTATTGCAGTCTCAGTCATGCAGTTCTTCTTCAGACTTGGGTACCAGCAAGTTATGCCAACACAAGTTGAAAGCTACAGGTCAGTACTGTGATATCCAGGGTTAAATACTTTGGAAAGAAACAAAAACGTAGAGCTAAATCATCCACATTTGAGCCAGGTGCCATTTCCTTTGAGCTTCATCAAGGGTTTTTCTCCATGAGGCATCTACATCAATGGAGCTGAGGTGGAGAGTGTCAAGTTCCTCGGGGTAATGATCACCAACAGTCAGACCTGGACCACCCACATTGATGCGATGGTCAAGAAGGCACAAGGTGTCTTCTTCCTCAGGAGGCTAAGGAAATTCAGCGTACCCATAAGGATCCTGACCAACTTTTACACGTGCACTTTAGAAAGCATTCTATCTGGGTGCATCACGGTTTGGTACGGCAACTGCTCTGCCCAGGAATATATGAAACTACAGAGAGTTGTGAACACAGTTCAGACATCACACAAGCCAACCTTTCATCCATTGACTCCATCTCTACTTCTTGCTGCTGCCACAGAAAAGCAGCCAACATCAAAGACCCCACCCATCCCGGTTATTATCTCTTCCAACATCTTCCATCAGGCAGAAGACCCAAAAGCTTAAATATACATATCAACAGATTCAAAACAGGCTTCTTCCCTGCTGTTAATTGACTTCTGAACGGACCTCTCAAATTTCAAGTCTAATGCTGATCTTGCTTTTTGTGCACCTTCTTTGCAGCTGTAACTTTGTATTCCTCGATCTGTCCTATCACCCAATGATCATTGTATGGTGTGGTCTGCCTGTACTGCACATAAAGCAAAAACCTTCACACTGTACTTAAGCACATGTGACATAATAAATCAGATTGAAATGTTTTCTCATGAGATTGTCCCAAACTTATCTCATTAACTACTTATCACATCTCTGTGGTGCCCTTCTCATCTGATTCCGCATTCACACTGTCAGAATATCCTTGGTGCCACATCTAAAAGGCTATTGCACATGTGGAGAAGCACTGGCAATCCACAGCTGCCCTGCACGTGTGCAGACCAGGGATAACTGGCATCCCATTTTACGGATAGGTCCTGATGGATGGGGTGGATGTACAGGAGGGGATGGCCTCATCCCTCGGGACTGACAGAAGAGGCCGTGACATCAGGCCTGGTCCAAGCTCGCTACCTTGGTCATTGAGGACTCCAAAATGACCCACCCAGCAGTGAGGCAAGGAGGTAAATAAGCTTTTCTGCTCGATCAGGGGGAAACACCAGCGTCTGCGTTCTGCAATACCACTGCTTCTCCAATACCACAACCTCCTCCCACTTGGGCTCGTGTATTTCCATTCCCATAACTACATGCTACGCTGTCCTTTGTGTGCTCTTGTACACACAAACCACCCCACCCCACCCCATGCCCTGTGTGCCCTCTGCACTGCTTACTCACTCAGGACAACTTGCCACCTTTTCCCAACCAGCACCAGCAGATGATACACATGCTTTAAGCTCACACAATCCCTCCCGTCACCAGAGAAAACAGCCCACAAAAAGGGTCAAAAGAGCCAGGATCGGTGGTAGGGTGCTGAGCATTCGCCTCCTGTATCCCACGAGAAGAACATTTTGCCCTCAGTGGCAAGAATGTTAGCCTTAGAGGTTTCGAGTGCAGGAGCAGGGATGTGTTATATATGAGGCCACACCTTGATATTGTGTGCAGCTTTGGTCTTCTTTCCTGAGGAAGGATCCTCTTGCTCTCGAGGGAGAGCAGTGAAGGTTTACCAGGCTGATTCCGGGGATTACGGGACTGACTATGAGGAGAAATTGACTAGGTTAGGATTGTTTTCACTGGAGTTCAGATGAGTCAAGGGGAATCTCATAAAGACTTATAAAATTCTGACAGGACGAGACAGATTAGATGCAGGGAAGGTGTTCCCGATGGTGGGTGTGTCTAGAACCAGGGGTCACTGTCTGAGGATGCGGGTAGACTGTTTAGGATGGAGTCGCAGAGACATTTCTTCACCCAAAGAGCGGTGAGCCTGTGGAATTCATGACCACAGGAAGTAATTGATGCCAAAACATTGAATGCATTCAAGAGGCAGCTAGATATAGCCCTAGGGGCAAATGAGATCAAAGGTTATGGGGGAGAAAGCAGGATTAGGCTGTTGAGTTGGATGATCACCCATGATTGAGATGAATGGTGGAGTAGGCTCAAAGGGCCGAATGGCCTCCTCCTGTTTCTATGTTTCTATGAGAACCGAGATTGGTCTCATGTGGAGATGAGGAAACCTTCGGTTGCCAGCCAATAAGAAAGAGCTCATCGTTGTGCTGCTCTCCCATTAGCCTGTGGTGAACTTGCTCACATGCCACAACCTCTAAACTTGGCTCACAACTCTTCCACCCTTTTGTCTCCTGCAGACACTAGAAGGATATCCACAGTGAATGTGGTCAAGATTGCTGAATCACAAGACATGCCCTCCTCCAATTCCATGATGGGCTGCATAGCTACCTCCTGTATCCCTCACTAACTCAGGCACTGTACTTCATCTCGATTAGAGCTGGGAGCCCCGGGTGGTGAGCACATCACTGCCACAGACTCAGCAAACAACCGAGGCAGAAACAGCCCAGTGAAACCTGGAGGAATATTGTCTGCAGTTTTGGTCTCCCTCCCATAGGGAGGATGTTGTGAAACTTGAAAGGGTTCAGAAAAGATTTACAAGGAAGTTGCCAGGGTTGGAGGGTTTGAGAAATAAGGAGAGGCTGAATAGGCTGAGGTTATTTTCGCTGGATTGTCAGAGAATGAGGGGTGACCTTATAGTGGTTTATAAAATCATGAGGGGCATGGATAGGGTAAATAGACAAGGTCTTTTCCCTGGGGTGGGGGAGTCCAGAACTAGAGGGCATAGGTTTAGGGTGAGAGGGGAAGATATAAAAGGGACCTAAGAGGCAACCTTTTCACGCAGTGAATGGTACATGTATGGAATGCGCTGCCAGAGGAAGTGGTGGAGGCTGGTACAATTACAACATTTAAAAGGCATCTGGATGTGTATATGATTAGGAAGGGCTTAGAGGAATTCTGGCCAAGTGCTGGCAAATGGGACTAGATTAGGTTGGGTTGGCATGGACGAGTTGGACCCAAGGGTCTGTTTCGCTGTTGTACATCTCAATGACTCTATGACTGACTGGAGACCAGGCACCAGCTGCCTTCAGCATGTGACCAGCTGCCCATCTCCATAGCTTGGTGGCTGCCAGGCCCACAGCACCAATGGCACGGTGACAGGTCAAGGAGACCTTGACCTAATTCCAACTGCCCCTTCCTCACCAGGAGACAGGGCGGTACCAGGAGGTTCCCAACCACACCCAGGTCCCCCAGAAGTCCCCTGCAAAGTCACTCCACAGGTGTCTAACTTCCCACCTTCACTCTGCCTGCGACACCCCTCGGCCCTGTGGGAGTTCCAGCCCAGGTGGGTGTGCCTCTTCTGGACAGGAGACACTCCGCATGTTCGGACCTTCTAGACAGAAATGCCCCCGGGGTGGATCAATCAAACATCCCAAATCAACAGGCACCATTGGAGGACAAGCTCCAGTGTAGGACAGGCTCCCTCCACCCTAACTGTGGAACTCAGGAATACAATTAGACTGAGTGAGTGGGAAAGGCAGACAAAGATCTTCTAAGGCCACATGGTTGGAATGGGTGGCATATCAATGTAAATAAATTTCCACTTTTAAAAATATATATTCACTTTTCACCATTAGCTGTATGTGCAAGTCTCTGTCTATCATAACTACCCCAAAGATGTATAGCCCGCCCATCCTTAGTGTTACACAGTGGTCTGCAATGCGAAGTGAACAGCTCCTGCTCCTGTCAATGGGTATGTCACACTTTATGATTGCTACTTTGGCGACTGGGCTCAATCTCTCTAAGTGCACAAACATAGTTACTTTATCACAGATATTAGTGGGATTCAGTCATTACTTTGCATGATGTGATCAGGAGCGACAAGGATATGGACTGCACATCGTAGGTGAATGTCAAAGATTCACAAAGCACTTATGGCTGACTGCTCTGTTTCAGCTTCATAGTGCGAGTGTCTGGGTGATGCCATTACCCTCTGAGGGGCCTCACATGGTTTGAAATTGAAGTCCCCTCTCTCACAAAATGAAGCACTCCTCCGCCCCCCCCACCTCGCCCTCCACTCCAGCTGTGGTCACAACCATTTTCACTTCAATGGCGCCTTTGCCATTTCCAGTACGATGGAAGGCAACAGTGATAACTCTTTAAACAGCAAATCACAAGCTCAACCTCTTCAACTTGGTGAACCTTCAAACAAATATTCCCTTCCTGGTAGGCCCCTTCCTGTCATCCCCTTTAGCTTTTCTCTTTCCCAAGTATTCTCCCAACCCATCTAATTATATTGGATCATCTGGCCAACACCTCTGTCTCAGGCTTGCTGCAGTGCTCCAGCAAAGCTCAGTGCAAACTGGAAGAACAGCATTTCATTTTCTGCTTGGGGGCATGCAGCCTTCTGACTCAATATCGAGTTCAATAACTTTAGGGCCTGCACTCCACCATGTCCTAGCCTTCTATCACACACACCAAGCCTTGTTATCCTGTAGTCTGTCATTACACTTGACCTATTGTTAGCCACTAACAGTCTCCATTAACAGCTATTCACCCTCCCAGCCAGATCATTATCCACTCCTTTGTGTGTCCAACTGTTCTTCTCTCTCTTTGGGCTCTATCCCCCATTGTTTACTCCTTACCCCTTACCCCTCACCCTATCTTCTGTACACAAACTGACATTTTCCTAGCTATCATCAGTTCTGAGGAAGGGTCACCAGACCCGAAACATAACTTTGATTTCTCTTCACAGATGCTACCAGACCTGCTGAGCTTTTCCAGCAACCCCTGTTTTCCATTTAGTTATATCTTCACCTTCCCATTTTTACAACCCTCATCCAGGCACAGGCATATCAAGTAGACACAATTTCCTTTCCACTGAAACGCATTGCCTCTGTTAGATTCAGTGGAGCATTTGTCCAATGCTGGATGTTAGGCTAATTGGCCTATCGTTTCCTGCTTCCTGTCTCCCTCCCTTCTTCAACAGGGTGTCATATTAACAGTTTTCCAATCTGCAAGAAACCTCCTGGAACACAATGGAGTTCTGGAATATTTTGATCGATGCCTCCACCATCTCTGCAGCCACTTCCTTTAAAACCCTTGGATGCAGACCATCAGGTCCTGATGACATGCCTGCCTGTGGACTCATTAATTTGTCAAATACTTGGTGATGGAGACTTTAGAAGAGCTTTCCAGCCACTTGCACCTGGCTTATCTGAAAAGGCTTCTCAAAATCTCTTAAATGTGCTTTTGGAGCAAATTCCATGTCTTCTTCAGTGTAATCACTGTGTGTTGTGGCAAATGTGGGAGTCAGTTTATGTACAACACAAGCAACTGAGATAGTGACCAGAAGTCTTGCTTTAGTGACGCTGGTTGAATGGTAAATATTGGACATGACAAGCATGGATTCCTAGTGACTGTGGCCAGCTACAGTGCCCTGTGAATGCCTTCATTGAAAAGAAACTAATTTATGAAAGGAACAAGAAAATATCTTCAAAATCAAAACATTTACAGAAATGAATAATTCAGATGAGAAAATAAACAATTCTTCAAAAAAAGGCAGGATTTATGCTCATCATTCTAACACTCACTGCTTATATGAGCAGCACAGGACAGGAAGAACAGTTGAGGACATTATTTTCAAATTGCAGAAGCAAGACTTGGCTGCATCAATCAGATCAAGGCAGAAATCCAATATCGGGATTCAGATAATATTAATAAAGCACTCGAGCATTGTGACTGGAGCTTATTTCCACAGAGTTACTTCCAACTGAATGACAGCTTAAAAGTTGACTGCCAGACATTTTTATCTGCGCTCAAACGAGAGTTTCACTGTTGAAGATACAGCCTAGGGGCTGGGCTGCATTGGATATTGTGCCCATTATTCTGAGACACTTGCCACTTGCTGGGCGCAAGGAATGTGGTTTTCAGCCCATCGTGCTGCTTTCAAGTCAGAAATAATCTGTTGTTCAAGATTATAAAAGAGCTGGGTAACAGGATCTCAGAAGCAGAAGTTTGAGTAATGCGAGAGAAGCAATTGTCTGGGGACCACTCTGACGTTTGTTGGCTCAGGTTGGGCATGCATTATTCAGTTGCTATTAAAGTCTTTCCATCTCTCTTGCAGAGCTCTTCAAACCAATTCACTGTACAGGAAAACACTTCTTTAGGATATTTTACAGGACAGCAGTCTTTATTAAAAGGTTTCGTAAATATTCTGTTCGAAAGCCTTCCAGCGTTTACACTGTAGTAATACGCAGAACGGGAGATCAAAATGCTGCAGATGGTTTCCAAACAGTTACACTATTAACTGCAACTCTCCATTGTTCAGTTTGTACATAAATAAAACATAGACTATTAATTTGGCACTCTACTCAGGGAATCAATTAAACCCATCACAGCACAGCATTACCTAACTATTTCTCATTCAGAATTGGCACTAGTTGAAATGTAAGCAGAACAGAAGAGAAAGGTATGAATTTCTGAAAAACAGCTTCAATTCTAGTTGGGAACCTGATTCAATTATTGCAGAACTTCCCAAAGTACAGGGTATGAATCCAAGTGGGGTCACTAGCGAAGATTTTAAGGTCACAAGCCTATAAGGGCAAGTTAGAGGTTAGGAATTCTGCAGCAAGTAGGCACTGTATTCATGTGGCTGGTCCAGTTCAGTTTCTTGCAAATAGTAATCTCCGGGGATGTTGATAGGGGAGTATCAGCAATAGTGATGCCAACGAGGACAATGGTTATGTTCTCTTTTTTGCTTGGAAATGGTCATTGCTGAGCATTTATCAGACAAAGCTTCAATGTTGCCCAGGTCTTGCTGTATATGCACACAGGGCAGCTTCATTCCCGAAGTATTGTGAATAGTGCTGAACATTGTGCAATCCTCAAACATCTCCAGTTTTGCCCACATGATGGCAGGAAGGTCATTGATGAAACAACTAAATGAATATTTTGCATCAGTATTTACTGTGGAAAAGGAAATGGAAGATATAGACTGTAGGGAAATAGTTGATGACATCCTGCAAAATGTCCAGATTACAGAGGAGGAAGTGCTGGATGTCTTGAAACGGTTAAAGGTGGATAAATCCCCAGGACCTGATCTGGTGTACCTGAGAACTCTGTGGGAAGCTAGAGAAGTGATTGCTCGGCCTCTTGCTGAGATACTTGTATAATCTATAGTCACAGGTGAGGTGCCGGAAGACTGGAGGTTGGCAAACATGGTGCCACTGTTTCCGAAGGGCGGTAAAGACAAACCAGGGAACTATAGACCGGTGAGCCTGACCTCAGTGGTGGGCAAGTTGTTGGAGAGAATCCTGAGGGACAGGATGTACATGTATTTGGAAAGGCAAGGACTGATTCGGGATAGTCAACATGGCTTTGTGCATGGGAAATCATGTCTCACAAACTTGATTGAGTTTTTTGAAGAAGTAACAAAGATTGATGAGGTCAAAGCAGTAGATGTGATCTATATGGGAGACTGATTAGCAAGGTTAGATCTCATGGAATACAGGGAGAACCAGCCATTTGGATACAGAACTGGCTCAAAGGTGGTGGTGGAGGGTTGTTTTTCAGACTGGAGGCCTGTGACCAGTGGAGTGCCACAAGGATCGGTGCTGGGTCCTCTACTTTTTGTCATTTACATAAATGATTTGGATGTGAGCATAAGAGGTACAGTTAGTAAGCTTGCAGATGATACCAAAATTGCAGGTGTAGTGGACAGCGAAGAGGGTTACCTCAGATTACAACAGGATCTTGACCAGATGGGCCAATGGGCTGAGAAGTGGCAGATGGAGTTTAATTCAGATAAATGCGAGGTGCTACATTTTGGGAAAGCAAATCTTAGCAGGACTTATACACTTAATGTTAAGGTCCTAGGGAGTGTTGCTGAACCTGGAGTGCAGGTTCATAGCTCCTTGAAAGTGGAGTCGCAGGTAGATAGGATAGTGAAGAAGGCATTTGGTATGCTTTCCTTTATTGGTCAGAGTATTGAGTACAGGAGTTGGGAGGTCATGTTACGGCTGTACCGGACATTGGTTAGGCCACTGTTGGAATATTGTGTGCAATTCTGGTCTCCTTCTTATCGGAAAGATGTTGTGAAACTTGAAAGGGTTCAGAAAAGATTTACAAGGATGTTGCCAGGGTTGGAGGATCTGAGCTACAGGGAGAGGCTGAACAGGCTGGGGCTGTTTTCCCTGGAGTGTCAGAAGCTGAGGGGTGACCTTATAGAGGTTTACAAAATTATGAGAGGCATGGATAGGATAAATAGGCAAAAGTCTTTTCCCTGGGGTCGGGAGTCCAGAACTACAGGGCATAGGTTTAGGGTGAGAGGGGAAAGATATAAAAGAGACCTAAGGGGCAACTTTTTCACGTTTATGGAATGAGCTGCCAGAGGAAGTGGTGGAGGCTGGTACAATTGCAACATTTAAGAGGCATTTGGATGGGTATATGAATAGGAAGGGTTTGGAGGGATATGGGCCAGGCGCTGGCAGGTGGGACTAGATTTGGTTGGGGTATCTAGTCGGCGTGGACGGGTTGGACCGAAGGGTCTGTTTCCGTGCTGTACATCTCTATGACTCTATGACTCCAACTAGTGGACAGACCATTGCCTTAACACATATGCAAGATGTCATTTGTTTTGGCTAGATCAGCAATAATTGATGGTAAGATATTCATTTGATAGTTTTTAAAATACAGGAATACAGAGTAAAACATGTTTCTGTCGCTTCATGTAAAACTAACTTTTTTCCAAGACACCATAATTATTCACTAGGCTGATAATATTTGTACATTGGTAACAGAGTTCAATCAGAATCAGTATAATGCAAATTTGGGTTTTCCACATTTAATAGCAGAACAATTCAGGCAGTGGAACTGAATCAGTGAGTGTGACATCAAAGAGCCCTGGCAAAACTGGAATTAATGGGTAGCAGGGAGCAAACTCTCTCCTGGTTAGAGTCATATCTGGCACATAGAAATATGATCAAGGTTGTTGAAGTCAGTCATCTCAGCTCCAAGACATCTCTGCAAAAGTGCCTCAGGTAGTGTCCTCATCCCTATCATCTTCAGCTGCTTTATCAATGACCTTCCCTCTATCATAAGGTGAGAAGTGGGGATGTTCACCGATGATGGCGCAATGTTCAGCACCATTTGTGATTCCTCAGATACTGATGCAGTCCACGTTCAAATACAACAAGAACTGGAGCATCGCTGAAAAATGTGTTGCTGGAAAAGCGCAGCAGGTCAGGCAGCATCCAAGGAGCAGGAGAATCGATATTTTGGGCATAAGCCCTTCTTCAGGACTTTTGCCCGAAACGTAGATTCTCCTGCTCCTTGGATGCTGCCTGACCTGCTGCGCTTTTCCAGCAACACATTTTTCAGCTCTGATCTCCAGCATCTGCAGTCCTCACTTTCTCCAAGAACTGGAGAATATCCAGGATAGGGCAGACAAGTGGCAAGTAACAGTTGTACCACACAAATGCCAGGTAGTGATCATCTCTAACAACACACAATATAATCACCACTCCTTAACATTCAATGGTGTTACCATCACTGGATTCCCCCAATATCAACATCCTGAGAGTTATTATGGACCAGAAACTCAACTGAACTTGCCATATAAACACAGTGGCAATAAGAGCAGGTCAGAGGCTAGGAAAACTGTGGCAAGTGACTCACCTCCTGACGCCCCCAAGCCTGTTTACCATCTACAAGGCATAAGTCAGGAGTGTGATGGAATACTCCCCACTTGCCTGAATAAGTATAGCTCCAACAACACTCAAGAAGCTTGACACCATCCAAGACAAAGCATCTCGCTTGATTGGCACGACATCCACAAACATCTGCTTTCTCCACCACTCAGTGGCAGCAGTGTGCAACATCTACAAAATGTACTGCAGAAATTGACCAAAAATGCTCAGGAAGCACCTTTCAACCCACGATCACTTCCAACTGGAAGGACAAGGGCAGCAGATACATGGGAACACCACCACCTGCATGTTCCCCTCTTAGCCAATTATCATTGTGACTTGGAAATACATAAATCCTGCAATTTCATTGAGAGTCAGCCTACAGCATGTGGACTGCAGCTGTTCAAGAAGGCAGCTCACCACCACCTTTTCAAAGGCAGCTAGAGTCGAGCAGTAAATGTTGGCCCAGTCAGCAATACTCATGTCTGAGTGAATAGCAAAACATTACCACACCAGAATTGCCCTGAGGGATGTTGTAACGCTGATTCTCAAGATAGTAGGCGTGGCTAGATGCTTGGAATTCAACATAGCAGAAATTTTGATTGTCCTGACAGGTTGTTGAATAAGGGTCAAGATTAGCGTGGTGCTGGAAAAGCACAGCAGGTCAGGCAGCATCCGAGGTGCAGGAAAATTGATGTTTCGGGCAGGAGCCTTTCATGGTGATGGGCTCCTGCCCAAAACGTCAACTCTCCTGTTCCTCAGATGCTGCCTGACCTGCTGTGCTTTTCCAGCACCACGCTAATCTTGACTCTAATCTCTAGCATCTGCAGTCCTCACTTTCGCCAGGTTGTTTAATAAGCAATGTTAGGACCTGACTCCTCTCCTCAGTCCATCCCCAAGTTAGGGACAACCGAATTGGCATTGAAAAGAAAGACGATACTATGTATAACTCAAGAGGAAGAAATTAGCCAGCTAAGTCCCTTAAGTTAACCAGTTAATTTATAAAACTTGCTCAAAACAATAAGTAGAAATTATCAACTATAGAGGCTGAATAGACTGGGGCTATTTTCCCTGGAATGTCGGAGTCTGAGGGGTGACCTTGTGGAGGTTTATAAAATCATGAGAGGCATGGATAGGATATGTTTGGAAATGCTGGTGTTGGACTGGGGTATACAAAGTTAAAGATCACACAACACCAGGTTATAGTCCAACAGGTTTAATTGGAAGTACTAGCTTTTTGCAGCGCTGCTCCTTCATGAGGTGATTGTGATAGGTAAATAGACAAGGTGTTTTCCCTGGAGTGCGGGAGTCCACCTTTAATGGCCCCATGTGCTGTGTGTAAACAATGTTGCGTCTCTGCCTAGCTGTGAGTCTGCAAGCTGCAAGTTGGCTTGCTGTAACGTTCACTTCAAAACTTGTGGTGGGTTTTCAGTTACCTAACCCACCAAGTTAATCAATTCCTGATGAGCAATTGTTCATTTGATCATTATCGTTAACATAACCAAACTCAGGGAAGAAAATTGCTCTCGGGTTGTCCGAAAGCTTACTTCCAACTGAAGGGCCATTTGCCTTACAGTAGTTGTTGTACTGGAGTTTGTTATTGGAGGAGTTAGTCTGCACTTTTGGCTGAAGTGATTTATGTGTTCTTTCGGAGACAGCTAGAGTGGTTTTGGAATTGTCCTGAAAGAACTCCCTGCTTGCAGCAATGAGAACTTCAAGTAGGCCTTATAAATCAGCAGTTCCACTTTGGTGAGAGAGACTTTAAAGAGACTATGAGAGGGCACTCCCTTCCGTGCTGTGGCAGTTTCTCTTTCTCTCTTGACGCATAGTTCAAACTCCTGTAGCCTTTATATTCTCCTCAGCCAGGTCATGTAACCTCTCTGACAACTTCCCATCTCCCAAAAAGCTATTATGTCCTTCACCGATGTGGAATGTTCATTACTGTCAGCAAGTGTCCCTTGCTTTGAAAAATGATCCTTTCAAGAGTTTCACAACATCTAGACGTCGTCATTAAAACTCAATATTTCAGTTAACACATCTTCATAACAGCAACATGAACTTCTATAGTGTAATGGACTGTGCTATGCAGAAAGGGAGCAACAACACACTTGAGAACTATCAGGACAACTACTAATTTTTAAGGTGGATGGTAGGGCCGAGATAGAAGGGAAAGTGGTTGCCTGAGGTGATCAATAAAAAGCAGGAAGGTAGGGGAAAGGAGGGGTATGTGCCACTAAGTTGGGACAAGCACAGTACTTCAGGAAGAAGCAACTGAGCTAACAGGAAGTAAAGATCAGAAGAGCAAATCTGTAGCAGGATTGATATTTAAGTGCTAACAGAATAACTAATGAAAAACTAAGTTGGAGATTATTGTAGTTTCTTAATGTTACAACATAGTATGGAGATCAGAAACACAGCTGAAAGGTAGAAATATAGTACCAGAGGAGTATGGGTGGCACGGTGGTTTAGATTAGATTAGATTACAGTGTGGAAACAGGCCCTTCGGCCCAACAAGTCCACACCGACCCGCCGAAGCGAAACCCACCCATACCCCTACATTTACCCCTTATCTAACACTACGGGCAATTTAGTATGGCCAATTCACCTGACCCTGCACATCTTGTTAGCACTGTTACCTCACAGCGCCAGAGACCAGGTTCAATTCCCGCCTCAGGCAACAGTCTGTGTGGAGTTTGCACATTCTCCCCGTGTCTGCGTGGGTTTCCTCAGAGTGCTCCGGTTTCTTCCCACAATCCAAAAATGTGCAGGTTCGGTGAATTGGCCTTGCTAAATTGTCCATAGTGTTAGGTGAAGGGGTAAGTTTAGGGGAATGGGTCTGGCTGGGTTGCGCTCTTCGGCGAGTCGGTGTGGACTTGTTGGGCCGAAGGGCCTGTTTCCATACTGTAAGTAATCTAATCTAATCTAAAAAAAGTAGTGCTGCTGTCTCATTAGAAAGAGAGACAGAGAGATGACTAATGGGGATTTAACCTGAGGGTAATCGCACCTTAGCTGAGGGGAGAGGTTGGGAAGGAGAGTGCGTCATGGTAACCTCAGCTGGTGCAGGAATTGAACCCATGGCATCAAGTCAGTCATCCAACTAACTGGATAGAATGAGCTGCCAGAGGTAGTGGTGGAGGCTGGTACAATTAAAATACAGCTGGATGGCTACAAGAATAGAAAGGGTTGAGAGGGATATGGGCCAAATGCTGGCTAATGGGAAGAGATTAATTTAGGATATCTGGTCGGCATGGACAAGTTAAACTCTGTTTCCATGCTGTAACTGTGATAACCAACCACCAGGCTGAAAGAACAAGGTACCAACAAATATACCAACGTTGAAGAGAGAGAGCTGACCAACAGGTTAAAAGTGGAAAGTTCCACCGACAGCAAGGTGATAAATGAACTGTCTGTTTTAGTAGTGCTGCTTGGGATAAATATTGGCCAGGCCACTGGAACACCACCCTCTTCTTCAAACACTGGTGTAAGCTTTTATTGCCCTAGCAAAGAGGGTAGAATCACTGCTGGTTTATCATCTGAGCTGAAAGATGGCAACTCTGACATTGCAGCGTTCTCTAAGTACTGAAATGTAACAACCTTGACTGTTCACTCAAATTTCTGGAATGAGTCTTGAACCAACAACTAATCGACAACTCAAACCATTTCTGATGTGTGCATCCAGGCTCCCATCAGGTTTATACAGGAGAACAGCAAAGCACCTGGACCTGATCTTCAAAAGCCTCACGATAATCAGAATGGATTGATCAGACAGTAGAGGTAAAGTTGATCAGACAGAACATATTGATCATGCCAAGGTACACCTATTGATTTAACAACATGATTTGTCAGTGATTGATGCTTCACTCTTGCTGGTTGCACTTTGCCATCAATCACCATCTTTTTTTCCTGTTTCTCCACCTTCAGGCTACTCAGCCTTTCTGCAGAACTTCAAATTCCAGAAACTTCATCATCTTTGAAAAGTGAAACCACAGAATGAAAAGCAGCAACAGTTATTTATCAGCACCTTATTATAGAGGAGCACTTCCATGATTTGACGCCACATGCGAGTCTTAGCCCAGTCATTAGCATACTCGCTTCTGAATTAAAAAGCTTTGGGTCCAAACTCTACTCCAAATACATCAGAGCATAGAATATAGGAACAGGAGGTGGCCATTCAACCCCATGAGCCTATCCCAGTATTGATTAAGATCATGACTGATCTATGGCCTAACTCCACATACCTGTCTTTAGCCCATGTCCCTTAACTTGTCTGCTTAACAAAAAAAGTTATATATCAGAGATTTAAAATTAACAACTGATCCAGCATCCACTGCCATTTGTGGGAGAGTTCCAAATCTCTACCACCCTTTATGTACCAGAGTGCTTCCTAACATCTCTCCTGAAAGATCTGTCCCTAATTCTCAGACTATAACCCCTAATTTTAGAATCCCCAACCAGTGGAAATAGTTTAGCTTTATCTACTTTGACTTTTCCTATTAACATCTTGAAGACTTCCATCTGATCACCCTTTAACCTTCTAAAAACCTTCTATAATCTAGTCTCAAAACATAACCCTGAAGAATCAGATATTATTCTTGTAAACCTATGTTGTACTCCCTCCAATGCCAATATATCCTTCCACAGGAGTTTTGCCCAGATCTTCTCACTGTACTCCAAGGGGGGTCCGAAGAACAATATTGACATCTTTCTTGAATGTCTTCAACGTTTTGGCCTCAACAGTTTCATATGGCAGAGAATTTCACAAGGTCACCACTCTCTAGCTGAAGAAAGTTCTCCTCATCTGGGTCCTAAAAGTCCTTTACTATTTGCCTTCTTCACTGCCAGCTGCACCTGCCTGTTTACTTTCAGGTATACAAGGACACTCAGGTCTCATTGCACCTTCTCTTTTCCCAATCAATCTCCGCTCAGAAACTGCTTTGACTATCAAATTGGACAACCTCACATTTAGCCACATTATACTGCATCTGCCATGTATTTGCCCACTTACCTGACTGGTCCAAATTACATTGAAGCTTCCTCACAGTATATCATCTGCAAACCTGGAGGTATTACATTTAGCTCCTGCATCTAAATCATCAATATACACATTGTGAATAGCTGGGGTCTAAGCACTGAATTCTGCAGTACCCCATTCGTCACTGCCTGCCCCTTGGTAAAAGACCCTACAAGCAGTTCTCAAATCCACTTCAGTACACAATCCTCAATAACAGGTGCTTTAATTTTGCATGCTAGTCTTTTATGTGGGGCCTTATCGAAAGTATTTCGAAATTCCAAGTAAACTACAGCCATTCACTGCATCCCATTCACTCTATCGGTTACATCCTCAAAAAACTCAGCAGATTTTCAAGTTTGACTTCCCCTTCATAAATACATGCAGACTCTGAGAGATCCTGGCACTATCTACTTTGCCACAACATCTTTTGTAATGGACTGATGCATTTTTCCCCCACTATTGATGTCAAACTAATCATTCTATAATCCAACGTTTCTCCTTGCCTTCCTTATTAAATAGTGGAATTATATTAGCTACCCTCCAGTCCATAGGAATGGTTCCAAAGTCTACAGAATTTTAGAAAATGATGACTAGAACCTAAGTTAGATTGTGGGAATATTTTACGTCAAAGTTTTCATCCGGTGAATGAGGCAGCAACCTGGAACACCCTCTAATCCATGGCTTTAATTGAGGATTTCCTCTGGTGAGAAAGTGAGGTCTGCAGATGCTGGAGATCAGAGCTGGAAATGTGTTGCTGGAAAAGCGCAGCAGGTCAGGCAGCATCCAGGGAACAGGAGAATCGACGTTTCGGGCATAAGCATTCCTGAAGAAGGGCTTATGCCCGAAATGTCGATTCTCCGATTTCCTCTGGTACCTTGCTCAACATTTATACACCAATCAAGCACCACTAAGCAAAATATCTTATCACTTTTTGCTGTTTGTAGGGCCTTGTTCTGTAAATTAGATTTTCTCCATATTACCTGATTGACTGTGGGGTACTTTCAGTATGCACAGAATGTATGAGATGCAAGTTCTTTATTTGTTTTCCCTTTCTGCCTCTTTCAGTCCTTCTATCTGTGATCGGCTTCTGCTGGCATGTCATTCAGCACTACCACAAGTTACAGGTGTTTCACTCCATTGTTAGCCCTGGTTCTCCTTTGCTTACCTCTACATTTGTTGTACCAGTGGTTGGATATCACGAGTTTCTTGAGTTGACCCCGACTGAGTGCTGCAGACTGGCACATTCCAAGGTCCAGGACTACGTGTTGAGGGATGCGCTGAAGCTTGGGGCAGCTGCCGCCAAGGCGCGGTGGGGAAAGACCACTGTGTAAAGTCTGCCTGCCTAACGAAGAACAGGGGGCCCATGCAGTCATTTGGGCTCTGCTGACGCCTCAGCTAATTATATGGGCATATGATTGAAAAATGTACAGACCTGTATAAAAATGATAAATTCTGATCTCTGTATGTACATGTTTACATATGTATGGCATGACCAACTGTACAGACCATCAAATTATTTTATGAATAAAGTATATTTTTGAAATAAAAAAAAAATTATTTTTTCCCATTATTCAAGCAGCTTTTGCAAAGGCCGCGGAATAAAGTATGCACGCACAACCTGTGTAAAAACTATCAATACTCTCATTTCCATTTATGGTAATCTTTCTCTTCCTGTTTGCCAAGCTCACAGCACCAAGTTCCATCTGGGGTAGCAGCTTACCCACACAATGTCAATGAAGCTGCCCATTAGATTAAACTCATCTACGGGTTTGAGATTGCTGCATATGGAGAGTCTTCACTTAATTAAAGTTGATCACTGGGGCCAAGAAAGAGAGAGAGCAATTTGGTCATGAGAAATCACCCACATAACAACAGCTTTGAACAATATCGGTTCCAGATTTTTAAAAAAACATGTTTGACGTAGAAACCCCGCAGTGAAGCTAGAGGCCATTCAGCCCAGTGTCTGTGCCAACCCTCCGAAAAGCATCCCACCCAGACCCACCCCCCCGCAACCCTGCATTTCCCGTGGCCAATTCACCTGACCTGTACATCCCTGGACACTGTGGAAAATTTGGCATGGCCAATCCACCAAACACACTCAATGTTTGGACTGTGAGGAAACCCACACAGATACAGGGGGAATGTGCAATACAGACAGTCACCCAAGGATGGAATTGGATCAGAGTCCCTGGCGCTGTGAGGCAGCAATGCTAACCACTGAGTCACCATGCAGCCTGGTTCATGAATATAAAATAACATTGGACATGAACCAGGATTCAGCATTGCTGTGAACTGACAGCCAGCGGCATGGGTTTGGAAAGGTCAACTGCAAGAGGACAAGTCGCATTATTTGGCAAATCAATTCCAGAGATTACATGACTAAGCCTTTGCTCAGCATTGAATTGAATGCCTTGGGCATATTTGCTGATGAGGTGCTAAGGTGTAATTGTTTTTCAGAGAAGCAAAGACCAAATCAAAATCGCAACCATACTTTCAGAACCAGATTCAATCTGACCCCATGAAATGTGAGGCAGGTAAGAGGCAGAAGGCTGGCCATTGACATGGGAGGACTGATTCGGACAAAGACCAAATTAATATTGTGAGATTCAGCCCAGATAGGTGACAAATATGAAACAACTTTATCAAGGAGGATAAGAGGATTGAAAATATTAATACGGAATGCTACTTTAAGGTAACCATGACAGTATGATGGGGATTCAGCCTACAACCGGTGGGAAGCAGGTTTAACAACAATACAAGCAGTTCTTCCCAACAGCGTGATTAAAACATAAATTTTACTCACGCCCCCCCCCCCAGAAAATAAGTAAAGCCAACAAACAGTGTAACGTTTCTCCACCCAAAGGGGAAAAAAAAGTGACACTGGTCCAAACATGGTAAAATAAAAACAGCTTGAAAATAAGCTCACAACACGTTCAGAATGTATTAAATCCAACTTGGAACATTAACGAGTAGCACAACCTGTCGGAATTCCTTGATACAAATTGGGGCCATGGTAAATACACAGCGCTGGCATCATTCTTCCTGAGGATAAAGAAGGACACCAACTTAAACAAAGCCGAGTTGACAATCAGAAAACAGTGTGAGTGTAAATCAGATTTAGAGGGAAAACCAGACCATTTTTTTCACAACCACAGGACTCTTCAAATTATTTTACAATGATGTACTCTTTCCATAATGGAAAAACAAACCCTGCAGCCAATATGCACGCAGCAAGTGAAGTGATAATGACAATCAATCATTCTAAACATAGAATCATTGCAGTGTATAAGCAGGCCATTCAACCCGTCAACTCTACACCAACCCTCCAAAGAGCATCCTACCCAGGTCCACAGCCCTCTCCTCTCTCTGTAACCCTGCATTTCCACCTAGCCTACTCATACCTGGACACTACGGGACAATTTAGCTTGGCCATTCCACCTAACCCGCACATCATTGGACTGTGGGAGGAAACCAGTGTACCCAGAGGAAACCCACCCAGACATGGGGAGAATGTGCCTAGTCCACACAGACAGACACCCGAGGCTGGAATCGAACCCAGGTCCCTGGCGCTGTGAGGCAGCAGTGCTAATCACTGTGCTGCCCCAGTTTTTAGTGGTGTTGATTGAGAGATACCTGTTTGCCAGGATATCCAGGTTCACTTCCTGCTCATCTTCAAAATCGGGCATTGAAATATTTCACAGCCAACTGACAGAGCAGACAGGACCTAACCTTAAATTCCTTTCTGAAAGGCAGCACCTCTGACAGTGCAACACTCAATCGGTAGTGCATGAGACTGTCTGCTCAAATTCTTAGCGCCAGGTGCTAGGGTGGGATTTGAACCAACAGCCTTCTGACTTGGCGATGAGAGCAAGACCAACTGAGCTGTAGTTGGAACAATGACCTGGACTACAGCAGAGAATTACGGCCATATAGGAGAAAGGAACAGTGGAGGGAAGAGGGTCAGCATGAACTTGATGGAGGGAGATAAAATTCAAAATTGACTGAACAGATAAAGATGCCAAAAGTAAAGTAACGAGGAGAGAAATGTAGCACAATAAATACAGAATAGACAAGAGGAGGAGAAAAAGATTACAATTGTGAAAATAGAAACAAATTGCTTCTCCAGTTTGGGGTCGGGTGACCAACACAGGGCACATAAAATATCATCACCATCGGCAGTCCCTCACAGACGAGGATGACTCTCTCCAATCTCAGGCTGAGTCTGTAGTGGCTGTACAGACAAACACAGCTACCGCAGGCTCTGTTACAGCTGGAGCCGGCAGTGGTCATGGGAAAGGGTGGGTGGGGCATTGGTGTGGCTGTACACTCCTCTTACTGCTTTCGGCTGGCTTTCATTTCTTTGCCACATGATGCCCTTCCCAGATGCTCCTCCTCCTTTAGGACGGTGTTGTGGGAATGCTGCACTTCGCCAGTGAGGCCTTGAGGGAATCCCTGAATCAAATCCTTCTGGGGCTTGCCTGCCGTTTCGGAACTGGGAGTAGAGCTGCTGCTTGGGGAGTCTCGTGTCGGTTATGCTGAAGATGTGTGCAGAATATTGCAGCCAATCAAGTGGGGAGGGTGTCACCACCTCGATGCTCGGGATGTTGACCTGGTGGAGGACGCTGGTGTCTGTCTTCCCACTGGATTCACAGGACCCTGAGCAGGCAGCATTGGTTGGACTGCTCTATAGCCTTGACTTGTCTGCGGCGGACAGTCCATGTCCCAGAGCCATATAGGAGGGCAGGAAACGCCACAGCTCTGCAAATCGTGATCCTGATATTGGATCTGATGTTGTTGTCCTCAAACCCCCAATATAAATCCACTGGCCAGCAAACTTTCTTCAAGATAAAAGGGAACGTTCCTAACATTTTACTTCCAGTTGTTTGGTATGGAAATTATTTTACCTCAGACTGACCTCCACTGCACCACAAACCCTCCCTTTTTTTATTGAGCAGCTAAAGATCTTTTCTTGGTTTTCCAACCTGGCATACAAAGGGCCAAATTATATAGATGTCTTTCTCCTTTTATCCCCCAATGTAACCTGTTGCATTTTATGTCAGTTATTCTGCCGTTCTACCTCAAAGGAATACAGGCAGCTCTGAAGAAGCCACTGAGTCTCAGAGCTCGAACAAAGGTTAAAAAAAACTCGTCAAAAGAAAGAGCATAAATAAAATAAAGGCAGCAGGGAAATAAATTTTAAATGTCTTGAATTCTCAAACATTATGTATAACACAAACTACATCAGCACCAGGTACGACACCAGAGAATCGGAACTCCATGAGAAGTCTGTGTGTGTTTCACATAGTTATTAATGTAAAAACAAAACATCAACTGACTGATTACATTTTTTTTATTTTCTGCTTCAGATTCACAAAGATCCTGAATCTTTCTCCATAAGGCATGAACAGTCTGACTGCAGACTTTTAATTAATGGGGAAAACACGACAAGGCAGCAGTGGAAATTTACAATACGATTCACTTAAATGAAATGAAATTGCAATACTACCTCTCCACTGAGACCAATTCAGTTGCTTTTGCACTATGTTCTATTCTGATAAACATGTTCCAATCACCAGGAACGTTGCACACAGGAGGTGCGATGAATATAAATTTTTTAACAGCCCTGCTTCATGTAAGGAAATTTTGGGAAAATTGGCCGCATTACATTATCAGGGCAATGCTGGCAAATAATTCAAGAGCTTATAAAGTTATTTTAACTTTAATCGCTCAAGCAAAATCCAATTTTTCTTTCGACACACAATGTAGCTTTATTTGCAGAAATATATTTCAAACATTTCAGCGACAGATGAATAAAACAGCTAGGAGGCTGGAACAGCTTTTGAGTTACAAGACTCAAATTGAGGAGTGGATAAGAGGGAAATAGGGCTGAAGGGCAACTTTAAAATTTTCCCTAGCCTCCACTCTATCGTTGACCATTTATTTTATTCTGTCTACCTTTTTTTCCCTTTCACTTCATCAAAGCCGATTATATCTTTGTGTGATGCCACCAGGCACATCCAGCCTGAGTAAGTTCCTATTATGCTGGAAAAGCCCAGCAGGTCAGGCAGCATCCGAGGAGCAGGAGAATCAGGATGCTGCCTGACCTGCTGGGCTTTTCCAGCACCACACTCTTGACTCTGATCTCCAGCATCTGCAGTTCTCATTTCTCATTTCCTATTATACCATTTCATAGAATCCCTACAGTGTGGGAACAGGCCCTCCGGCCCAACAAGTCCACACCGACCCTCTGAAGAGAAACCCACCCACACCCATTCCCCTACTACTTTACATTTACCCCTGCACCTAACCTACACATCTCTGAACACAATGGGCAATTTAGCATGGACAATTCACCTAACTTGCACAAGCTAAACCAGAACACCCGGAGGAAACCCACGCAGACACAGAGAGAATGCGCAAACTCCACTCAGACAGTTGTCCGAGGTGGGAATCAAACCCAGGCCCTGGCATTGTGAGGCCACCGTGCCATCCCAAAGCCTATTCTTGGCTTCCATCTACTCAGTAGGTCTATAATTTACTCTTAATTCAATGAGCTCACTTCAGCACCAATCTCTTATGAGAGATTTTATCAAGTGCCATTTGGACGTCTAAATTACACCCATAGACATCCCACTGTGAACTGCATCTCACAAAAACATCTTTCAGGTTTGTCAACCATCCTTTAAACATCCATTTCCATGTTATTAAATCACGCTATCCTTGATTATAAACAAGCAATTTACCAATTATATCTGCTAGGCTAATAAGTTTATGATTCCCTGGTTTGCCTCTGCTATTTTTCATAAGTAATGGAGGAATACCCACAAATTTCCAAAATGGAGGACCAGTTCCCAAATCAATTGGACTACAGAAGATTATAGATAAAGCAACTACAATTATTTCATAATTTAGAATAATTGGGGGATACTTTTACAGTAGTAGTAGGCCATTTAAAAGCAAAATCGAGTACTTCCTCTCACAAACTTTGCAATCTAAGTTGTGGTTGGTAGAACAACGAGAGACCATTGGATTTTTGATAGGAATGTATATCAAGGTGTATGGGGCAATGGTGGAAAAATGGGGTTAAGGTATGATTAGATTACTCACAGTGTGGAAACAGGCCCTTCAGCCCAACAAGTCCACACCGACCCTCTGAAGAACAACCCACCCATACCCATTCCTCTACATTTACCCCTTCACCTAACACTATGGGCAATTTAGCATGGCCAATTCACCTAACCTGCACATTTTTTTGGACTGCGGGAGGAAACTGGAGCACCCGGAGGAAACCCACACAGACACGGGGAGAACATGCAAACTCCACACAGACAGTTGCCTGAGGCGGGAATTGAACCTGGGTCTCTGTGCTGTGAGGCAGCAGTGCTAACCACTGTGCCACCGTGCATCAGTTAAGATGTACATGAATTGTGGAACAGCACCAAGGAACTGAATGGACTACCCCCATGCTTTCTTGAGTTGCTAAGGCTCCAATATAATCGCTGCTATGCAATGAATTAGCTCAATTCAGCCAGAGCAACATCTGCAGTGGGAGCTTTTGTTTCCAGCATCTGGAATATTGGGGGTTTTCAGGGAAGTAAAGAGGATGCCATTTGGAGGAAAAGTGGCTGCAATTCACAGTTGCTACCCAGTGACTGTTGCTGAAGGAATGAGGACAGGATTCAACTTAGATGAAGCCTGCATTGAACATGACCTTCCAATTGAAGAGCATGACCTGGGCCAGAAACCACAGCAAAATTTCTTGAACAAATATGACACTTGGAAGATACATGATGGTGTGTGTGTGTGTGTGTGTCCTTTCATAATCTTCACACGCTATATTATTCAGCTTAGAAAACTCAAAATCAAATGCAAATATAACAAGATGGATTAATAAGGTTTGCAGGAAGGAATGCTTAACACCACCAGTAATAACTGTTGTGGTTTTTAATGCCAACCATTTCAGAGTCAATAAAGCATCAATAGGTTAAGGGACACTTACAGCTCAATAAAGGAGACTGCAGGCTTCTATTTCTGAGTAGGTAAGTGGCATCCAATTTCCAAATACACTCAGAAGGGATGAAAATGATTTATGTGACCAAGTTCCCTTACCTTGTTAGAATGCAACAGCAATAGCCAGTGAGAGCTTCTTGTCAGAATTAAATCAATTGTTTCTGAAACATATTTAGGCTAATAAACCATCTAGATTAAAACATCACAAACTCCAGTTGTCAAAAGGCCCTGGAGGTCTGCAAACTGCTGCACGCTCCAGCTCTCTCTCAATTTCCACCAGTTCAGGATTCTACTTCAGTACTGGAATCAGTGATAATGCTCCCTTTTCTCATGTGGTCTTTTATTTGACACTAAATAATTTTAATGTTCTTCATGATCCCTGCACACTTTCACAAATGAACAATGAGCTAATCTTTCACAGCCACTGAGCGTCATGGGGGATGGTGAGCCAGTCGGGAAAATGTGCTAAGTTTGGAAAAGGTAACATGCTTGACACTGAGAACAAATAGTCTGATTTTCCAACTAAGGTTTGAATGGGAAGGTGAGAATCTCTCTAATATAATGGAGAAATGCCCATGTGTATGCATATACATCGCACCAGTCTCTGTTTCACCTCATTTATATTGAAGTTCCTCTTCACCGCCATGGCAGAGTGGGCCAGACAGCCACAATTCCTGATATGAAAGTCAGAGCAGACACCTGGTGGCTCCAGCTCACCACTTGGTTAGGCCTCCATTCTGTCCAGCATTCCCCAATATCTCAGGGTAAACTGCCCCATAGTGTTCCACGGATGTGCAGGCCAGGGGGAATCGGCTATAATTAATGCCACATTACGGGGACAGGGTCGCGGAGTGGGACTAGGTGGGATGCTCTGCAGAGGGTCAACGCACACCCAGTGGGCCAAATAGCCTTGATCTAGGATCTGCAGGGATTCTATGGTACAGTTCATCGGCAGGAACCACCTGCACTTACCATCCACAGAGATTGGCATCAGCAAAGCTCTGGCGTCACTCCAGCTTGTCACATGTTGCCCTTACTTGGAATAGTTTAACACAGGGATGGGCACCCAGCTCATGCACTGGAGCAGGCTGCATCGCAGGGCTCTTTATTTCCTTTCTGAGCAATCGCTCCGGATGCGCAGAGCATCTCTGTTTTGTCTTGTCTTTTTAACTCTCATTGAGAACTTAAAGACTCTCAGTATTTCTGTCTTGCTTTGCCATTTAGTGCAGGCACAAAGCTAGGCAGCTAGTCTTGGTTGTCATCAAAGATCAGTCACAAGAATGGATATATTACTGTACATCCCCATGCTATGTCAATTCACACCTACAGTATCTATTACCCAGTCAGCACACAGCATGGCCAGGTCAGCCAAATGGCCACGTCTCACAGTCGAAGGGAAGTGCAGTCCTTGGTCAAATCAAGGGAGACTGTTGTCAGTCAGAGGCTGTCACCACAATCAGTCAAAGGCAGTGCCTGACTCAGTCCAGTGGCTTGGACATCGTCAAGGACAGCTACATCAGACTCTAATTTATTGCCACAATTCAAACCAAATTCACCTCCAACTCCGAAACCTAGGTCTCTACTTGCATGTCTATAACTGGATCCTCGATTTCCCGACCCACAGACCGCATTCAGTAAGAACAGGCAACACTACCTCCTCCACAATAATCCTCAACACTGATGCCCTACAAGGCACTGCGCTCAGCCCCTTACTATAATCCTTATACACTGTGTGGCCAAATTCTGCTCTAACTCCATTGCTGATGACATCACCGTAGCAAGTTGGATCTTAAATAGAAAGGAGATAGATTGCTGAGGGGTATCGCTCCCTCAATGTCAGCAAAGTGAAGGAGCTGGACACCAAGTAGAGCTGGACAAGCCTCTGTGTGTATCACTGGTACTGAGGTGGAGATGGTTGAGGCCTTCAAGTTCATAGGAGCAAATATCATCAATCTGTCCTGGTCCATCCATGCCAACCCTACGACTAGCAAGGCACACCAATGCTTCTACTTCCTCAGAAGGGTAAGGAAATTCAGCATGTCCACAGAAGCTCTCACCAACTTTTATTGATGCATCACAGAAATCATCTATTCGGATGCAACACAGTGTGGTATGGCAATGGCTTTGTCCATGATTGCAAGAAATTACAGAAAACTGTGAACATAACCCAGTCCTTCACGCCAACCAGCCTTCCATGCATTGTCTCCATCTACACTTCCTGCTGCCTTGGGAAAGCATCCTACATAATCAAAGACCCCTCCCACCCTGTTTGTACTCTTTATCACCCTCTTCCGTCAGTCATAAGATACAAAAGTTTGAAAACATGTACCAACAGATTCAAGAACAGCTTCTTCCTCGATGTTATCAGATTTGTGAATGGACCTCTCATATATTAAAGTTGACCTTTCTCTGCACCTTCTCTGTAGCTGTAACACTATATTCTGCATTCTGTCCTATTACCTTGATGTACTTTGCATGGTATGATTTGTCTGGTTAGCACGCAATACAACACTTTTCACAGTGACATTCCTGATGAAAAGCTTATGCCCGAAACATCGATTCTCCTGCTCCTCAGATGCTGCCTGACCTGCTGTGCTTTTCCAGCACCACACTCTCAACAGTGACATGTGACAATAATAAATCAAGTCAGTCAGCACTTGGAGTGGTCAAGGTCAGGGGCTCTGCATCACTACAGGCAGGGGAGTGGACTACTGTCTGTCCACTGCAACCAGTCGAGAGATTCATAGTTAGTCAGTTAGGATCTGCTCACTGAAAGGCAAGGGGGCAATCAGGGCTCATGCTATGAGACGCAAGTTAGAGAAGTCAATTGTAGGAATTAGAGGCAGCATGCTGGGATGCAGAGGAGGCAGCAACTGTGAAGAGAGGCAAGCAACATACAAGGATCAGAGATGATAGTGCACCCAAGGATTGGGATACTTCAGGAAGCAGGGTTGTAGACAGCCACCACCACCCCTGGTTTCCATGGGGAGACTGTATACCATCATAGCTGGCATGGTTAAGCTGTAGGCCCAGGGCTCAACTGTAACGTCAATGATGACGACAGAACCTAGAGAGGTGGGTGGGAATGTGAGGAAGCAGTGGGGTAGTGGTCATTTCACTGGACCAGTAATCCAGTGCCTTAGACTGAGGGCATGGGTTCAAATCCAAGCGTAGAAATTGGAATCCAATAAAATCCTGGAATACAAATCTAGCATCAAAGGTGACCGTCAAATGTTGTAAAAACACCTCTCGTTCACCCATGCCTTTTGGAAAGGAAATCCATATCTGGTTATATCCATATCCATGTGACTCTAGACCTACAGCAATGTGAGTGACTCTCTACTGCCTTTCTACATAACGAATGGCTACACTCCATGATGAAAAGACCTAGTCAATAGAGTTGACAAGACATGCAGGGAAGAAAGGAACATGAAGGATTGGCAGTGAGGGTCTAGGTAATCAGGCTGAGCTGGTGACTCACTCTGTGCAAACCTCCAGTACCTTCCCCCTGCTCATGGACCACTCCAATCCCTCATTCACAGCCATCTAATTCATCAGTGGCATTTCAACTGGGTGCTGGCTGGCCAAAGCCTCGCCATGGCTGTCTATGTCCTGCACTTCAGGACAAGGGGGATGGAGCAGCCATTCAAGGGAGCAGTGAGTTGTTGCTTCAGGCAGTGGGGTGGGTGGAGTGTTTCACAGGGTAGTTGTTGCAGGGAAAGGAGCCAGGAGGTTTTGAAGCCAGGACGCTCAGCTGACCTCTATGATGGCAGTTTGATGGCCATCAGATTCTGCTACCTCACCGAATCAATCAATCAATCAATCAATGCCTTCCCACCTCTTGGTCAGCCTTTGCCAGGTGAGGATTCAACCCACAGTCTCAATGTCATGAAACTATCACTATCACTGACGGTTGTTGTCAAAAGCCAACTTGTCCACTTCCCATTAGAAGGAGAAAATTTGCTGCTTTGTGTGACCCCAAGCCCACAACAACGTGGTTTGCTCTCAAGAACAGACCTAGCGAGCCACTCAGTTTCCCAAACCATTACAGAATAGTCTTCCCTGAGCCTTCCAACAATGCTGCTTTCTCAGAGTGATGCGCTGAAGTGTCAGTCTAGCGGTCACATTCTGGCTGTACTGAAATGTGCTGAGATCTAACGTGCTATTCTGCAAAACAGGGCTCCAGTGACCTTTTTATTCATAGCTCTTTACAATCCTCCTTACTTCATAATACATAATTACTTTGGTGCTTTTTGTTGTGACAATCTTCTAAATTCATGCAAACAGCAGAAAGCGATTTAACCCTCTGAGTGGGCAAGCTGCCCCTTCTTCATTTCTTCTTCAACATTTTCAGATTAGTTCTGCAGCTGGTAAGCAGTCAATCCCATGGGGGGGGGGTTAAAGTATTTTAAAAGTTTGTTTTGGGATGTGAGTGGCATTTATTGCCCTGTCCCTAAACACCTTTGAAAAGCTGGCGAAATGAGTGCAACTGAGTGGCTGGTTAGGCCATTTCAGAGGGCAGGTAAGAGTCAGCCATATTGGTGTGAAACTGGAGTCGCACACAGGAAAGCCCAGGTTAAAAACAGTACAGCTTCTCCTCTGAAAGATATTCTTAATGTGCTCAGGACAACAATCCAGTGCTTTCCATGGTCATTATTGACGAAACTAGCGTTGTGGTTCACATTCGTTCATTCCTTTTCTAATTACGCCGACTGCTGTGATGGGATTTGAACCCGTATTTCGAAAGCACTGGTCCAGTTTCTGGCTTGCTAATCTAATTACACTACTGTTAGACTTTGCCAATATAATTCAGTGATAGCCTGGACAAATTAACTTATTTTTAGTCTGTGCTCATTACTGGCAATTACGTGTGTTTAGTCATTGCTGACTAATACAATCACAGTGGTGTTTCCATCACTGCATACACCGGTGTGTTGATGCTGCAAGATCACAGCTATGACATAACTGGGAACCACTGCTGTGCCATCTGCAGATGTCAATGCAACGACCACAACCAAGTACCAGCAATCTCTTTCATGTACCCAGAACTGCTACCCTCTTCAAATGCCAAAACTGAAAGGAAAAGGACAATGAAAATTTACCCATGAAGGTGAGTTGAGACTTTTGTCAAAAAAGACGTCTTGAAATTTTTCTCCCTTCCCTTTATTTCCCAAAATCACTGGAAATGCATGGTCAAATGCACTTCAGTGTTTGGCTCTCTCACACTCGAGCTGCACAGCAAGATTTCACATGTGCCTCTCAGCGAAGTGGGTAATAGCAGCTTGGCTTCTTCCTGATCCAGAGCTCCATGTGTCCCACTTTCTCAAAAAGGATCTTTGTTTTGTCTAGATCAAGAACTGTCTAGCTCAAAGATGTTCCTACCTATTAAAGCACCATTAACAAACCCTTTTCATTTTTTGTAAAACTGAACTAGAGTTTCTACATTCCTGATGGCATCACTAAATAGGAATTGTTCAACATAAAGCTCAGAAACGATTTACAAGGATGTGGCCAGGGTTGGAGGAGTTGAGCTTTAGGGAGAGGTTGAACAGGTTAGGGCTGTTTTCCCTGTAGCTTCGGAGGTTGAAGGGTGACCTTATAGAGGTTTACAAAATCATGAGGGACATGATAAAGTCTTTTCCCTGGGGTGTGGAAGTCCAGAACTAGAGGGCATAGGTTTAGGGTGAGAGTGGAAAGATATAAAAGAGACCTAAGGGACAACATTTTCACACAGAGGGTGGTACGTATATGGAATGAGCTGCCAGAGGAAGTGGTGGAGACTGGTACAATTGCAACATTTAAAATACATTTGGATGGGTATATGAATAGGAAGGGTTTGGAGGGATATGGGCCAGGTGCTGGCAAGTGGAACTAGATTGGGTTAGGATATCTAGTCGGCATGGACAGGTTGGACAAAAGGGTCTGTTTCTGTGCTGTACATCTCCATGACTCTAAAGCATTTCCACCCTGTGATTGGACAAGTCAGAGACTCACAGGAAGTTCAGCAAACCCTGCGTTGAAGACATTGAATAACAAGATGCTTTAACTCTTGAGAAAGAACAAAAACATCTTGATTCTTCAGATTAAATTTCTTCTGACATCAGGGGAATTTGTAATTTTCCAAAAATACACTTGAACAAGCAGGAAGTATTTCAAGGTATCCATTATCTGTCACTTTAATAACTCTCCACAACTTTTGCACCAGGGGAAGCTAGAGCTTCAAAATTGTAAGCACATAAATGATAACCTAGTCTCAAAACTCAATTAAATGTCATTCTTGGGGAAACCTTTAAAGCAAATACTCTATCCTGTTTTTCTCCATTATTTTGCATCCGTCAAAGAGGTCTTAAAGGCACTTTATTCAATCGCATCTAGTGCTAGTCAAAAGAGATCACTTAACTAGTCTAATCCCATTTCCAGTACTTGGTCCATCACCTTGGCATCACAACTGCACATTTTAATACTTCTTCAATGTTATGAGGGTTTCTGCCTCACCTTTACATGGAGTTCCAGATTCCCACCACCCTCTCGGTGATGAATCTTTTCTTCACATCTCCTCTAAACCTCTAACCTATACCCGAAATCTCTCCAAGGGGAAAAGTTCCTTCTTGTCCACCCTATCTATACCCCCCATAATTTTATACATCTCAATCATATCCCCGCTCAATCTCCCTGCTTGAAGGAAAACAAACCCCAGTCTGTCCAATCTCTCTTCATAACTGAAATTCTTCAGCCAAGGCAACATCCTGGCAAATCCCCTCTGTACCCTTTCCAGTGCTATCGCATCCCTCCTCTTGCATTGTTTCCAGAACTGCATTCAATAATCTAGCTGTGGACTAACCAAAGTTTTATACGGTTCCAGCATAATCTCCCTGTTCTTAAACTCTGTGCGTCGACTAATAAAGGCAAATATCCCACATGCCACCTTAATGTATCCACCTGTCCTGATACCTTAAAGGACCAATGTCCTTCAAGCAAAGGCCCCTCTGATCCTCAGAGCTTTCTCATGTCCTACCATTCGTCATGTAGGAGCGTGGCATGGTGGCTCAGCGGTTAGCACTGCTGCCACACAGTGTCAGGGACCCACGTTCGATTCCAACCTCGGTTGACTGTCGACATGGAGTTTGCACATTCTCAGAACTGCGTGGGTTTCCTCCCACAGTCACAAAGATGTGTAGGTTAGGTGGACTGACTGTGATAAATCACCATGGTGTCCAGAGATATGCAGGCCAGGTGAGATTGGCCATGGGAAGTGCAGAGTTGATTGAGGTGAGATCCAAATCTGTGCAGGTTAAGTGAATTGGTCATGCTAAATTATCCATAGTGTTCAGGGATGTATAGGTAAGGTGCATTAGTCAGGGGTGAATATAGAATAATAGGGTAGGGGAATGGGTCGGGGTAGGTTACTCTTCAGAGGGTCAGTGTGACCTTGTTGGGCTGAAGGGCCTGTTTCCTCACAGTAGAGATTCTATAAATAAAAAAAAGTAGTCCTTTTCCTCATTTGCCCTGCCCAAGTGCATCACATTACCTTTATCCAGATAGATGCGGATTATCGAAGTGAGGAATGTCACTGCTAGGGATTGGAGGATGATATCAATTTTGCAATACAGTCAAGAACAGGTTCAGTAGAAAGGAAAGCTCTCTACCACCACTCTTCCAAATGCTCACTAGCCAAACACTGGCAAAGTTATAATAAAAAGAAATGTGGTGAATCTTCTTTTGCAATGCTTGAGATAAGTGGTAGTTGCAGCACGTGAAAAGACTTCCCGGGCAGATTTTTTTTTCCCCATCAGCAAACATTAAGGTGGCACAGAGGCTGCGTGGTTAGCACTGCTGCCTCACGGTGCCAGGGACCCGACTTTATTTCCCGCCTTGGATCACTGTTTGTGTGGAGTTTGCACACTCTCCCCGTGTCTGCGTGGGTTTCCTCCAGATGCTTCGGTTTCCTCCCATTGTCCAAAAGATGTGCGGGTCAGGTGAATTGGCCATGTTAAATTGTCCATTGTGTTAGGTGCATTGGTCAGGGGTAAATATAGGGTAGGGGAATGGGTTTGGGTGGGTTACTCTTCGGAGGGTTGGTGTAGACTTGTTGGGCCGATGGGCCTGTTTCCATACTGTAGGGAATCTAATCTAATCTAATATAATGAAACTGCAAACAATACAAGGCCTGGTGTGCATTGCTCACCTTCCAATGTGTATCTAGTAAATGCAAATCTCTGTCTTGGTGTACACCTGTAACACTCCCCATCCAGTCCCGATTACAGGGAACCTCCATGCTGCAACCATGACATTTATTTTATTTTCTAATGGTCTGATGGGTGTAATTTCTGCTCTGCTTGATAGTGAAGGAGTCAGCAGATGTCCCTGCTTTGTATTCATCTTTCCTCATGAATATTGACAAGTAGGAGTGAATAAAATCCTGAATCTGAAGGAAAGAGCATAAAGGAAAATCAAGGTGACTGTACAAAGTGACACTGGTTGATCAGTCACTTAGATTGCCATCAGATATGAACTCTGAAAACTGTTATTAGTAATATGAGCTGCATTTAAAATCATCTACTGCCGAACGCTAAAGCAAGTGTCTCATGTGTCCATTACAAATTCTTAAAGCACAGTGTACATTTCAGATGAAACACTGGACACAAGCAAGATATTGTTTTTTCAGTTATAACAGAGACGTCTATTGTGTTCATCGGATTTATCAGCAAACAGGAAGGCAAATACAAAAATGTTCCTACTCACTGTGATGACTTTGATCATTTCAGAGATAATGAACACATCAATAAGCTCACATCCTGTTGACAATGTAAATTGTCTCCCTGTGAGATCTTTTCCCTGATAACCACTCCTGGTATCTCGCAGTATTTCTGACCTCCGACAATATGTGGTACTGGTTAAGAGCAGTTTAATGCCGTTAATCTTCTTAGGCCTTGGGCCTTTTATGATAAACACTCATGGGACATGGGCATAACTGGCTGGGCCAGTATTTATTGCCAATCCCTAGTTGCACTTGAGAAGGTGGGAGAGAGCTGCCCGAACTCCTGCAGTCCATGCGATGAAGGTTGACCCATAACACCCTCAGGGAGGGAATTCCAGGCTTTTGACCCAGCGACAGAGAATGAAGTCAACATATTTCCAAATCAAAATGGTGAGTGGCTTGGAGGAGAACTTGCAGGTGGTGGTGTTCCCATATATCTGCTGCCCTTGTCCAAGATCGAAGCAGTTGTGAGTTCAGAAGGTGTTGTCTCAGCATTCTTGGTGAATTTCTGCAGTGCATTTGTACATAGTACACACTGCTGCTACTGAGCATTTGTGGTGGAGGGAGTGGATGCTTGTGGATACAGTGCCAGTCAAGCGGCTGCTTTGTTCTGAATGGCTTCAGGCTTCTGCCGTGTTGTTAGGACTGCACTCATCCAGGCAAGTGGGGAGTATTCCACCACACTCCTGACTTGTGACTTGTAGATGGTGGACAGACTCTGGGGAAACAGGAGGTGAGTTACTCGCCACAGTATTCCTAGCCTCTGACCTGCCCTGGTAGCCGGTGTTTATGTGCCAAGTTCAGTTTAGTTTCCAGTCAGTAGTAACCTCCAGATGTTAATAGTGGGGAATTCAGTGATGGCAACACCATTCAATGTCAAGGGGCAGTGGTTAGATTGTCTCTTGGTGATGGTCATAGCCTGGCATTTGTGTGGCGTGAATGTTACTTGCTACTTGTCAGCCCAAGCCTGGATATTATCCAGATTTTGTTGCATTAAAACTTGAAATGCTTCAGTATCTGAGGAGTCATAAATGGTGCTGAAGGTTGTGCAATCATCGGTGAACATCCCCACTTCTGACCTTATGATGGAGGGAAGGTCATTGATGAAACAGTTGGAGATGGTTGGGCCTAGGACACTACCCTGAGGAACTCCTGCAGAGATGTCATGGAGCTGAGAAGACTGACATCCAACAACCACAGCTATCTTTCTATGTGTCAGGCATCACTTCCACCAGTGGAGAGTTGGCCCATTGATTCCCTTGGATTCTAGTTTTTCTAGGGCTCCTTGATGTCACACTTGGTTTAATGCAGCATTGATTTCAAGGGCTGTCACTCTCACCTCACCTTTGGAATTCAGCTCTTCTGTCCATGTTTGAACCAAGGCTGTAATGAAGTGAAGAGCTGAGTGGCCCTGCTGGAACCCAAAATGGGCATCACTGAGCCAGTTATTGCTTAGTAAATGCTGCTTGATAGCACTGATGACACCTTTCATCACTTTACTGATGATGCAGAGTAGACTGGTTGAACGGTAATTGGCCAGATTGGATTTCTCCTGCTTTTTTTATATACAGGACATGCTTGGGCAATTTTCCACATTTATTGTACTGTTATTGTACTGGAACAGCTTGGATTGGACAACATTAAGTTCTGGAGCACAAGTCTTCAGTAATATTGCTAGAATTTTGTTAGGGCCCATAGCCTTTGCAATATTCAATGCCTCCAATCATATCTTGATATCACAAAGGGTGAATCAAATTGGCTGGAGACTGGAATCATCCACTTGATACATCTGGCTGAAGATTTCTGCAAGTGCTTCAGCCTTATCTTTTGCATTCATGTGCTAGGCTCCTCCAACATTGAGGATGGAGATACTTGTGGAGCCTCCTCCTCCAGTGAGTTGTTTGGTTGTCCACCACCTTTAATGAATGGGTATGGCAGGACTGCAGAGCTTAGATCTGATCCATTGGTTGCAGCATTGCTTAGCTCTGTCTATTCCTTGCTAATGATTAATGATTAGTTGTTAAGGGTGTACCATTGCACAATATTGTGATGATACTGTGGTTTTAAGAGATACATTTTGTTCTTTTGTTTGAAGAAAGGTTGTAACAGAGGTAATGAGCAGTCTGCTTAAAGCCAGTAAACAGTTAATGAGGCCTTAAAGATTTTTTTAAATGTTAGAATGATTAAAGCAGCCTGAATGGGTGGGGTCAAGCTCCCAGAGAATGGGATTTTTAGTTTTAGCTTTCTGCTGTTGCTGGGGTCTTGAAGCTGGATGTGGAAGCTCTTATTCTTCCCTCTGTTATGGCTAAAGGCTGGGGTTCTCCTCCCACAGCTAGAATTATATGTGAGACAATCTATTTTACTGAATTTGCCTTTGCCAAGGGTATGTTCATGGGATATTACTATATTAGAACATTTAATAAGTACTAGTTAATATATATGTTATTTTGTTAAGTATTTCAATAGAGTTACAGTTAAGCCAATTCTTTTATTTTATTTTTATCTTGTCTGCATTTTCACTGTAGTATAATAACGAAGTGCGTTTTGGTTAAGTTGAGTAGTTTGACCAATCAAATTGCATCTGGAATGCACTTACCTTTAAAACAAGGAAAAGTTAGGGGTCTTCTTAATATATTTTGGGGTGGGGTGGGGTTTGGTCTGGTTCAAAACAATATCCACAGAAGCAGCACTGTTCTTGGATAAGAGAAAGGTTTTATTATATCATTTAAGTTCAACTGTATTTGATTAGGCATAATCACGAGGCACCTGCTACTGATCCACATGTTCCCTCCAAAAGCTGGAGGGAACACACAAACATACGGATCCAAAGTCAGAGAAGCCATTGGCCCCTTAAGCCTGCTGTCCCATTCAATAACATCATGGCTGAACTAAAATCATGGCACACTCCCACTTACTCCTGATAACCTTCAAATATCTTTCTTATCAAGAATCTTGTTGTCTATCTCTGCCTAAACAATACACAAGAACACTGTTTCCACTGCTTTCTGTGGAAAAGAATTCCAAAGACACTCAACTGCGGGAAAAAAAAACTCCACATCTCCTTCAGAAATGAGTGATATTTTATTTTAAAGTGACCCCTAGTTCTAATTTCTCCCAAAAGAAACATGCTTTCCGTATCTTTCCTGTCAATACCCCTCAAAATCTTCGATGTCTGAATTAGGTTGTCCATAACCTCTCTAACTTCAGCTGATACATTCTAGCCTGTCCAGCCTTTCCTCATCAAACAACATTCCCCTTCCAGGTATTAGTCTAGTTTGCCTTCTCTGACCTGCTTTCTTCCAGACTGTTTTGTGACCTCAGTAGAAAGAGTTGAAGAAATGCAACATGAACATTGACTCCCTCAGAGCCATAACCTTACAGCATGCCCTGCTGATTTGGTGTCAACTATGTAAATATCTATTGTATTTCCCCACAATCAATAATTGGCTATCCATATTTCAAAGAATCCAGACAACTAAAGGCCTCAGTGCAGGGGGTACAGAGACAAATACGACCATCGTACTCTTCATAATTGAACATTGCACTCAAGAAGGAAACTTGTGCAAAATGAGTGACACATAATTGAGCTCAGAGAGGGTAACCATCTCTCATAGGACCAATTCCCCCACTCTGTCAACATCTTTGAGGGTGCTTTGCAGAAAGAAAGATCAGAGAAAGCAAAACTAGCGAGACCCAGAGAATTCAACTCCATTCAGTTCAGTTCTAAATTCCTTCTCAGAAGTGCATCAAAAATGATCGAGTTAGACATGCCACCTACAGTAACCCACTCATTTCATCCTGAATAACTTGACTTGAGTGTGGTGGGAGTTACTACAGAGTCTGGTGACAAGCATGTCTACTTAATATTCCTGTCAGCATTGAAAGCATTTCCAATAAAATTGAAAATATGGTTTGAGATGGGCTCATTTTTCTATTATTACAAACGAAGTCCATCTGTATTCCAATATCCAGTCTCATTACAATATCTAATTTACCTCTCAACAATGGTTCTGACCACATGTTTGTCTCCCACAATAATCTGTCCCAGATCATTACATCAGCTTTGCGAGATGTCAAACAAAAGGGCACGCCAGCTAGTGTTAGCTATGCCTTGACAGTGTCCTGCTTCTCAAAATATGCCAGCATATCATTCGGGAATGTATCTTTTGTTTTGCTTTTTCATGTTACATTGTGATCAAACTGATGGCATGAAGTTAACTTTTAAAACAACAGTCACACAGTGTAGCTGTATGGACATCTTGTTTATTCACAAGGTACACACTGTAACAAGATTGTATCAACCTTCTACTGTGGTGATTATCAACCTTAATACTAACAAGCCACTTCTTAAAAACATAGTCAAAAAATGCAGTAATTTCAGAACTACAATGCTGTTACAAATAAAAGTGATAAATAGAACAGAAACACATTTCTTCTTTGTAGCCATTTCAAACCCTCGAATTCTCAGTATTTTGCAAATTTAATTCATAAGTTGACCTGTACAGTATTACTGGTGAATGTCACAAACCTTTGCTCCTTGTAACACAATTAAAAAAAGCTGCAAAACAACCTCAAAATAAGAGCCAGCATTAGTTCCTTCATGAATGTACATGCTTACAACAGCATATTAGTGGTTTGAATGTCTAGCAGACGATACATAAGCTGTTGGCTTGTGATGACCAAACAGGGCTAACATACCTTGTTTTATCTTTCGATCCTAGCAAGTTTCCAGTAGCATTTCAATGTTTTGTGATTAAACATGACTCAAGTTGTTGCGGTTATCTATTAAAATATCAAACAATTTTTTTAAGAGGTCTGATATCATTAGGAACAAAAGCAGATAACGAATTTCTAAATATCAATAGTGAGGAATAAAACTGAGCTTGATCAATCCAGGTTGGAACCTGCACAAGTCCTTAATTGTTGTGAATTGTTAATTCCTGTCCTTAAGTATGAACCTTTCCTCAGAGAAGCCTTTGTTCACTCACCACCACTCGACCTCCTGAACTTGCAGTGTTTTCCTCAGAAATGCAAAAGATTCCTTTGCATGCTTCATGAGCGGCAATGAGAAATTAAGATTTTTTACAAAGTCAAATAAAAATCAAATGGAACTGGGTGCTTCAATTTGTTGTGAGTAACATATGCCCTCCCAGCTATCTTTGAAACATTCTAAAACTTGGGAGATTTTGTTTAAGGAATCCTTGATATATCATAAAAATAATAAAGGATTTAAGTGAAACATGCATTTTCAAAATTACAGGGCTCCCATTCATGCCTGTCCACTACTCAATGTTTTCAATCCTTTAGTCTGTCACAGACCATATCCATTAAGTCATCATCCATTTTGATAGCCATTAAATACTCCTAATGTAATCTAGTGAAAAGTCTTCTGAAGGTACAAGTACATAAATTTAACTGAGCTAAGAAATGGCGGATAGATTTTTAATGCAGATTGCTGTTGAGTAACACACAGAGCAAATAACAGTAAACAAGTGTCTAAGTTGGAACCAACACTGTTGGGAGAGGGCATAAGGAAGATGACTTAGAAGTAATCATTAATCACACACTGAATGTATCCAGTCAGTGTTTGACAGTTATTAATATGGAAATCAGACACGAGGGTGAATCTCAAGTGTGTTGAACTACAAGTCAGAATAAATCACTCAGACAGTATGCAGACTGATAGTGAGGCCAGTTCTGGAAGATAACCACCCTCGGGCGACTGTCTGTGTGAAGGTTACACACTCTCTCCCTGGATTTCTTCCAGATTCTCTGGTTTCCTCCCACAATCCAAAGATGTGCAGGTTAGGTGGATTGGCCATGCTAAATTACCCATTAACGTCCAGAGGTGTGAAGATTAGGTGGATGAGCCATACAAGGTGTGTGGTTATGGGGATGGGGATGAGTGGGTGGATATGGGTGGAATGCTGTTCGGATGGTTGGTGTGGACTCGATGGGCTGAATAGCCTACTTCCACACTATAGGGATTCTATGATTCTATATTGTGCCATTTTGACCATCTTACCATAGAAGATGTAGAAAGGCCTCAGAAAATGACAATGGAATTGTTGTAAAGAATAGCTCAACTAACAAAAATTATTTTCACCAAAGAAGTCATGATTTCAAAAAACAAATGAAGGGTCAAAGTATACAGCCTGCTCGGCTTGCACAATAAGCATTCAATCCAAGGACACAAGAACAAGATTCATAATCTTCCAAGAAAATAAGGGATTAGAAGTAGCACTTCCCACAGTATAATGGATGTGTAGGTGTAAAGCTCCCAGAATGCAGCTTCGTTAGGATTAAATGTCATGTTTAAAAAGGAGACCATTTGTTCGCTTTAAGGTGTGCATTTGAGGATTGTGGAGATTTTTCAATAGCGCTATTTGATGCATTCAGGAACATGTGAAGCAGACTAGGTGGTATGTGAGGAACGTTGGGAACACTGGTGAAGTAGACCCTGAGGAGTGTGTGTGTGTACGTGTGTGTGAGAGAGAGAGAGAGCTGTGAAGCAGACCTAGGGGAATGTGAAGCAAGACAGGATCACTGTGGAGCAGGTCAGGAGGAGCATGAGGCAGGTCTGGATCACTGGGAACCAGGCCAAGAGGAGCATTCAGGATGAAGCAGATGCAGAGCAGTGCTAAGCAGGTCAGGGTTACTGTGAAGCAGACAGGGAGGAGCGAGAAGCAGGTCAGCATCACTGTGAAGCAGACCAGGAGGAGCAGTGTGCAGCAAGTCAAGATCCTATGAAACAGACTGGGGAAATTTAAGGAATAATGCAGAGAGACAATACAAATTAAAGGGCACATTTCTAAAAAGGGTATGGGAACAGAAGTTCTTTGTGTGTACATATGCAGAAATCATTAGGACAGGCAAGAAAGTAAATAATAAAGCAATTGTTCATCTCTATGACTCTATGTGCCATCTTGAGCATTATCAATAATGACGTAGAGTACAAAACAAGGAAGTTATGTTAAACCCATATAATGCACAGGTTTAGCCTCAACTATTGACATAAATAATAATAGAATCAAATTACATTTTCTTGCAAATACTGTTCTAGGCGCCACATGAGAAAGGGTTTGAAAGCCATAGAGTAGGTGCGGGTAAGATTCACAAAAATGATTCTAGGGATGTGGAAATTCAGCGATATAGAAAGATGGGAACTGTTCTCCTGAGGGAAGTTTGAGCTGAGATTTGAAAATCGTGAGGGGTCTAGACAGAGGAGAAATGGAGAAACTGTTGCAGCTGATAGAAGATCAAGAACTGTACGGTAGAGATTAAAATGAGTTGACAGCAATGTGTCAGGAGGAAAAACGTTCTCAAGTAGCCAATGGCTAGGATCTGCGATGCACTGACTGTGATCATGGTGCAAGCAGTCAAAATGGAATTATTTGCAAAGATAATGTAAGACTGCAGGGAAAAAGCAAGGGAGGACTACAAGGAGATTTGCTACTCCAGTAGGTGAGCACAAATACGACAGACAGCTGTGAAGTCACCATTCAATGATTCTATGATAAACAAGGGAGGATGTAAGGAGAAAGTCAAGGTGCCTTTGATAATTATCTGAGACAAAACATACATATCAATGCCTGTTAACCAATTAAATCTCAGAAAAATCTGGAGAAAGCACCGTAAATCAGGACGATAAAATTATCCCAAATTACATGAATCACAGTTTATACTTCAAAGATGCATTTGTTCAAAGACCCTTTGTTTTAAAAATACTTTCAAATGGGAAAACCATTTGAATACAGAAACACCAGCATTACTGCATCTAAAATTGATTTGCTGCTAGTGTCCTTGGCGCAGCAGCTCTAAGGGAATATAGATGCTCATTATCCGCTGAAACTTGGTTACAATGGATAAGGTTCAACTTTGTCAAACAGGCAATTAAATTGGAAGAAGTTGCTGCCTGTCAATCAGCGCAGTCCTCTCTTAAAGTAAACGGCCATATTAATTATTTGCTAAATATGACTCTACATTCCACCAAGAAACTGTCACCTAGACAGATATTATAGTAGTGAGGAGGATGTAAATTATGAATCTATAAATCCGTAGGCGATGCCATCAGTTTAAGCCCTTTATTCTACCAGGTTGTGGTCCAACAGGTATATTTGAAATCACAAGCTTGCGGAGTGCTGCTCCTTCATCAGCGAAAGTGAAGTCACTCTGAAAGCTTCAGATTTTAAATAAAGCTGTTTGAAGATGACCTGGTGTCATGCGACTTTTGACTTTGTCCTCCCAAGTCCAACACCAGCAGCACTTCATTTATTCCACCACCATCAGGTGTTAAAAACGGAATCGCCATCATGAGCTAGAAAGGTGGCTTGACAGTGGGCAATATCTCTGAAGATGCTGAGGCAACATAATATGGTAATACAGATTCAAAATGCCCCATGCAGAACTTCCTTGAGCTGCCACAGCTCCGCACCATACCTTTGTTGGAATCGGAGCTGAAACCCCAAAACAGCAAAGCCAGCCACTTGTCAGGAAAATATCTGAACTGCCTTAGATTATAAACTCATATTGCAAATTTTCTGCATGTTATGCCATATAAGGCTAAAAACTCCCCCAATGCTCAATAATGGACGCAAGGCTCACAATTAACCTGTGCCTATTAAAGGTAATGCAGGCAGTGAGCAAACATCATGACCTCTTCTTATTTCCATAACAGTGGTGTGCAACTCAATGAGAAATGTACTGCTGATGGACTTTCGCCTCAAACGGGAACCTCATGGTTCAGCCTCATGGTTAGTAATATCAGTATGCCTTAGTAAGTTGTAAGTAGGAAACCATAGTAGTCAGTCAACATCAATTGCATGCTGTACGTCCAGCCAATATTATTGTTATGGTCACCAAAGTGCACCAAGTCAAGGCGTGGATTCAGTCCCGATCCAGAGAAGATCAAAAATGTTAAGTAAATGCTGAGTGCAGAGGACAAGGGATTTGCGATGTCATCTCAGACCTTTTTTTTAAAAAAGTCCTCACGCTATATAGTTCTAAACTCATGGTAAAGTATCTCCACAGAGATTTGTGTGGCAACGTGATCACTAAAATGCCTTTGATTCTCTCAAGGAGACTCTGACAGCCTCCTGCGATACTACAACACCAAAGAAGACAGAGTTGTCCAGGTGGGGCGCATCACTAAAAGGCCTAGGTGTGTTTATTTTGCAAGGTTAAAGACTGATTGCTGTTGGTTTGAAAACGCTGTCATTTGCGCAAGCCAACTATTCCCAAAACAGAGCGCAAAACATTAACTCTGGTACTTGCCATCACTCGTTGTCACACATACTTAATTTGCAAGAAATACACTGTGGAAACAGAACATCAGCCACTGGAAATTATCTGCTTCAAACCACTAATGAATGCATTGCCACGTTGGTCGCATCGACTTGTCAGGGTGCAAGGGTATGACTTTGAATTGAGATGTAAACCAGGGTGACTAGGTCTGACCACGCTAAGCAAATTACCAACCCACACAAAGCCTAAGATGTTCTTGATCTGCACATTGATGCTCCAGACTATGAAAGTGAAGATATCTGTTACACTTTGGCCAGAGTCAATGTCAAAAGTTGCAATCAGTAGATGAAAGTGAGCAACTGCAAGAGTTGTAGAAGACCATTACCTAGGGATAAAGTGACAGTATTGAAGAAATACCTGAGAAAACCTGTTCATTTGGCCATGCAAAGATGATCTTGGCACATTGTAAGTTATCTTCAAGGGCAAACATACACCAAAAACACCACACCAAGGTTATAGGATGGACACAAGGGCATTGAATGCACAAGACAGCTAGCACATGCCTGCCAGCCAGGGATGGATCAACATAAGTCAACAAATTGTGGAGCCATGCCAAACACACTGACCCCGGCAGGAGATGGAGCATATACATCCACATAATGCTCCATCCATTCCTTGCAAAACAAAAGTATAAACAGAGCAGATTCACAGTACATGGAGAAATCTAACACCACTTAAAGCTCAACTGAACTTCTTTAAGTGAACCACAACTCTCAAAATGGAGGCAATTAGGCTATTGCAGGCTGTATTCAAGGCCTTAAAGCTGGAGCTTGAAAAGAAGAGAGAAGTGTTCTATTTGCACTGGCCAGCTGACCCTCCAGACAAAATTCCTGAAGCCAATCGAGACAGTCAGAGAGGACAATGCCAGGAATCTGGCCCCATTACCTTGGACACAGTGGTGGAAGAAGTTCAATGGCCTCACAAAGAGTGGTCAAAGTCAGCAAGGCCATCTTCAAATTGCATATCCCAAGGAACTGCACCACCAACCTCGCTCAGTGTTCAATGCAACACCTCTCCAAATTTCACACGCTTCACGTTCAGGGCTCCAGCATAGAATTAATACATTCCAGCTCACCCTCATACCACTGCTGCCAGCTTCATCTCACAGTTCCCACATACCACTGACAGTTTCAGCTATGACTGGTATATAACCAAAACATACTAATCCATGTCCTCTCGCTTGAGGGCAAACTGGCACATATTCAACATCATCAGCAGCAAAGTATTGGGGAGCAGACTGACTGGATAGCTACAGGGACAGGCACATGGTGGATCACCAGGCACAAGTATGCTGCAGCCAGGGGAAGTGAAAACAAAAAGCATGTGTTGGCAAATTGCAGATCTGCCAATCAGCCCAAAGTCACTATCAATGAACATGGTGGAAGGTGGTCCTACTTTTGGCATGGGCTTCCTGCAGAGCACATTATCCATCCTTTCCAGTGTGAAATCCACTAGAAAGTTTGATGCACAATTTGATGTTTAGAGTCATACCGCACTGAAACAGGCCCTTCAGTCCAACTCGTTCGTGCTGACCAAGTTTCCCAAACCAAACTAGTACCATTTACCAGCTTTTGGCTCATAACCCCATAAACCTGTCCCATTCATATACCGTCCATATGTTTTTTAAATGTTGTAACTGTATCTGCATCTACCATTCCCCTGGCAGTTCATTCCACATATGAACCATCCTCTGTATGAAAAGGTTGCCCCTCAGGTCCCTTTTAAATCTTTCTCCCCTCACCTTAAAACTATGCCTTCTAATATTGAACTCTGCAACCCTAGGGAAAACACCTTTGTTATTCATCTTATCCATCCCCCTCATGATTTCAAGAACTTCTATGAGGTCACCCTTCAACCTCTTATGCTCCAGCAAAAAAAGTCCCAGCCTGTCCTCATAACTCAAACCCTCAAGTCCCGGTAACATTCTGGTAAATCCTTTCTCCACCTTCTCCAATTTAGTAACATCTTCCTACAGCAGGGTGACCAGAACTGTACGCAGTACCCCAAAAAAATGGCCTCACCAACTTCCTGCAAGGTGACATCTCAACCTCAATGATCTGGCCAATGAAGGCAAGCCACTCAGCCTCCCAAACTTGCTCTGCCATTGAATAAGATGGTAGCTGATCTGCTTGTGTTTTGAATTCCACATTCCCAGTGACCCCACAATCTTTGATTTGCTTTACAAACAATGATCCAAGTACCTGCGCCTTAAGAGTATTTAATGAACCTGCCTCCATTGTCTTCTGGATTGACAGCCCAATGACCTTATCACTACATCACTGCCTTGCCCAATTCTGAACTCTTTATAGCTCACTGGGTCTTTAAAGAAAAAATCCATACTTATATCTGTAAATTGTATTTCCTAATATATGTAGGAGTCTTCTCTCTATTAGCTCTCCACGTGAACGCTCAGCCAAAAACTAAGAAGAAAACTGCAACTGATGCCCTTTGTATTAATTCTGCCAGAAACTACAGAAGAAATGTAAAATCCCTCGTGTGGAAACAGGCCATTAGACCCATCAAGTCCATGCCGACCCTCTGAAGAGTAAACCACCCAGACTCATTAGCCAACCCTATTTTTTCCCCTGACTAATGAAAAATTGATTTATTTACTGATTTCCTAAAAGTATCTGGACCCTGCTCAAAGGTTTCCTTTCACCCAAAGGCAAGCAAGCAAGAACTTGCTGTTTGCAAAGTCCCTATCACCAATTTATCCTACAGGACATGGTCAAATTCAAATGAAAAGTTACAGAAGAAAGGACTATTTGAGCTTCCTTTATAAAAGCACATTAGTATTACATGAAATTTACCCATTATCTTACTTTGCCAATCTTTAAATATGAAAGATGTCGTGACTAAAATCAATATTCAACAATAACTCTCCTGCTATTTCACTGTGCACTTGGCAGAGCTATAATTGTTCTTCAGAAATTTTCCATGGGCATCTGACATCCAAATTATCTGGCACGGAAGTTCATATTAGAAACTATTGTGCAAGGAAGAACCTCTGTTTATCTCATTCCTGACTGGCCTGATGACAGGAAAGATGGACAGCAAAAGTTATAATGGGGAACAAAGGGACTGCAGATCAATTAAATACATATTTTGGCTCGGTTTTCACAGAAATCAGTATTAGTAGGGAAGTACTGTTAGAAAAATTGATGGGATGAACAGCCAATAAATTCCCTGGGCCTGGTCATCTACACCCCAGGATTCTTAAAGAAGTAGCTGTAGAAATAATGGACTCATCTCAAGTGCCGAAAGACTCTGGAACAGTTTCTATGGATCGGAGGGCAACGTATTTAAAATGAGAGGAAAAGAGAAAACAGGCACTTACAGATCAGTGGTGGGGAAATGCTGCAGTCCATGATAAAAGACTTAATAGCAGAGCACTTGGAAAACAGTGGCAGGATCAACAGAGTCAGCATGAATTTACAAAAGAAAAATCATGTTTGGCAAATCTGCTGGAATTTTTTGGGGATGCAACTAGTAGAGTGGATAAGGGGGAGCCAGTGGGATGTGGTCTGCATGGACCTTAGGAAGACTTTGGATAAGATCCCATCTAAGAGATTAGCATGCAAAATTAAAGCACATGGCATTGAGGGTAATGCTCATGGATAGAGAACTAGTTGGCAGATAGGGAATAAAGTGTAGGAATAAATGGGTCTGTTTCTGAGTGGCAGGCAGAGCCTAATGGAGTGCCACAGAGAGCAGTGTTTGAAGTCCAGCTATTCACAATTTATATTAACGATTTAAAGAAGGAAACTAAGTGTAATATCTCCAGGTTGGCAAATGACACAACGCTGGGTAGGAGGGTGACCTTTGAGGAGGACATAGAGATGCTACGGTATGATTTGGATGAGTTGAGTGAATGAGCAAGTGCATGGCAGATGCAGTGGTAATGTGAATAAATGTGGGGTTATCAACTTTGGTAACAGAAACAGCATGTCAGATTATCTAAATGGCAATAGATTGGGAAAGGGGGAGATGCAGCAAGACCTGGGTGTCCAAGTACACCAGTCCCTGCAAGCAGCCAAGAGCCAAATGGTATGTTTGCCTTCATAGCGAGAGGGTTTGAGTCGGATATGAGTCATAGAGTCATAGAGAAGTACAGCACAGAAACAGACCTGTCGGTCTAACTCATCCATGTCGACCAGCTATCCTAACCTAATGTCATTTGCCAGCATTTGGCCCAAATCCCTCCAAACCCTTCCTATTCATATACCCATCCCAATGCCTTTTAAATGCTGTTATTGCACCAGTCTCCACCAGACTACATCAGGAATGCTTGTGCAGTTTTAGTCTCCTCATCTGAGGAACAATTTTCTGGCTACACAGGAAATATAATGGAGATTTGTCAGACAGATTCCTGCAATGGTTGGACTTACACATGAAGAGAGACTGGATTGGTTAGGACCATACTCACTGGAGTTGAGAAGAGTGGGGGAGGGGGGCTGAAATCTCATACAAACCTCTAAAATTCTAAAAGGACTAGATAGGGTAGATGCAGGAAGGATGTTCTCATTGATGAGGAGTCCAGAACCAGGGGTCACAGGTTAAGGTTTCGGGTGGGCCATTTAGGAATCAGATGAGGCAAGATTTCTTCACCCAGTGTTATGAACCTGTGGAATTTTCTATCACAGAAAGCAGTTGAAGCCAAAATATTGAAAGTTTTCAAGGACTTAGATCTTGTTCTAGGGACTAAAAGAATCCAAGGGGATTGGAGAAAGTGGGAACAGAGTATGGAGTTAAATAATCAGCCTATGATCAAACTGAATAGTGGAGCAATTTGGCTGACTGGCCGAATTCTGCTTCCATTTTCTATGTTCCTATGACAGCAGAGCTGAATCTGGCAGAATTTAAATTGTGTGTTCACTGTTCTACTTTTCAGACATCACAACACAACATATTAACATACCTAATTAAAAATGTATCTGTACTGCATCCCATATCGAATTACTTTAACACTGAAAAGAAAAAGAATGAAATCGATCATCTTTCTGCTTACTCTCAAGTCATTACTCTGCCTTCTTCACTATTCTGTTCCGGAGAAATAAATTATCCAAATACTGAAGGGCAAATAAAGACAGTTTCAAATTAAGCACGTTTATTGTCCTCAGATTTTGCTTTGAAAATGTATTTGTTTGTTCATGGATAACTGCATCGCTGACAAAGCCAGGATCTTTTGTCCATTGATATTGAGATGATTTCTTCAACTATTGCAGTCTGCGTGTATAAGTGACAGCACTGTTGAATGGAGAGCTTAACAATTTTGACCAGTGACAGATGTGCCAGTGAATACATTCAAGACTAAGTTTGACAGATTTTTGTTTGGCAAGTCATTGGTTATAGAAACACAACAAAGAGCTGTACAAGTTACCATAAGAATGGAGGGGCGATGGCCTAATGGCCTTATCACTGGACTGTTAATCCAGAGACCCAGGTAATGTTCTAGGGATCCAGGTTCAAATCCCAGATGGGGGACGTTTGAATTCAGCAAAAATCTGGAATTAAGAGTTTGGTGATGACCATGAATCCATTGTCGGAAAACTCCGTCTGGTTCACAAATGTCCTTTAGTGAAGGAAGCTGCTAAACTTACTGGTTTGGCCTACATGTGAATCCAGACCCAGAGCAATGCAGTTGACTCTTAACCCTGCCCTCTGGGCAACTAAGGATGGGCAATGATTGCTGGCCTAGCCAGCGATGCCTTCATCCCGTGAAGGAATAACAAAAAAGATCAACAATAAGCTTGACTGAATGGAGGAGTAGAATCTAAAAGCTAAATGGTCTACTGCTACTCCCATTCATTAAGATTACTATTCAGTGATCTCTGCTAAAAGCCTGATGAACACTGACTCAGGTTCAATTCTGTATGACCCTGTGGTTGAACCCCTCTTCAAAGTTCATTATTCAGTTTACACTTGATCATCAGCCGGGAAAGATCCAGAGAGAAACTCAGCGTCTACTTAATGATATTCCAGTGAGGAATCAATGCCTTTGGGAGAGGAAGAAAGAATAGTGAGAAAATAAAGACTGCGCATCTAATTGGTGCCTTTCCTGAGCGAGAAGCAACTGATATCAATAATTGATGGAAAGTGGAAAAACACCTCAATCAAGTAGACAAGCTGGAAGAGATTTGGATGTGTGTTAACAGTTCATTCTTAGTGGAATGGAATCTCGGGCAACCCATTAAATACCCACTTTACATGATAGTTTGCAATCTAATAATTGCGCCTAATGTTACAATTGCTGGGTGGTGGAAAAACAATCAAATCTCAGTCCATTTGCACCGGGCTAACTTAGCGTCTGCTCAGGATGAAAATTCTCTCCCATCCCCGCCATGGTGAAGGGCTTCTGATAAAAAAAGTGGCGGAAAGGCAAACACACAGAATGTTTCTGGTAGCTTCATTGCTCCATTATATGGAGTGTTGGTGGGAGGCTCAGGTATATCAAGCTCCTAGTCTACATCCTGGTGCTCATTGTGTGTTTCGTCTATGCTAGAATAGGTTCAACTCGTACTTTCCTTTGCTAGGTATGTAGCTCTGTGTATGAAAAAGCACCTGTTGCGTTCTTGGGTCTAGTGTAAAACACAACCATTCAAGAGTTGACAGAACAATAACGTGGCCTCTTAAATGAGAGGATATGTGTAACACATCAGGTCGATAAGAGCTGCTGCTTAGTTTTTTGTAGAGAGCACGTGAAACTGTACATCACATTTAATGGATAATAATAGATAGCAGTTTGATATACTGGGAGAAAGTGAGGACTGCAGATGCCACTTAAAAGGTAAATTAAGGCAATGGGCACACTGAAAAGTCTAGAAATAGAAATGTGATTTTCACTTATTATATGTTACATTAAGAGAAGAGAAAACCATTAAATTAGAAACTCTTAATAAAATTACATCAAATGAGTGATCACACAATATATTAGAATGCAAAGAGGTTAGGGGAGGTGATAGCCTAATGGTATTATTGCCAGACTGTTAATCATGGTCATGATCTGGAGACCCAGGTTCAAATTCCATCATGACAGATGGTAGAATTTGAATTAATTTTTCAAAAATGTGGAATTAAGAGTCTAATGACCATGAGTCATTGTCAATTGTCAGGAAAACCCCCATCTGGTTCACTAATGTCCTTTCAGCAAGGAAATCTGTCATCCTTACCTGGTCTGGCCTACCTGTGACTCCAGACCCCACAGCAATGTGGTGGAGTCTTGACTGCCCTCTGGGCAATAAATGGCAGCTTCATTCCATGAATGAATAATAAAAAAGCAAAACCCCTTATTTATTTTCTTACAAGCCTTTTTTTTGAAAAAAGGCTTTCATTTTCAATAACCAATCATGAAATAGAGCTACATGCTTCTGCATGTGCACAGAAATCTAGAACACTAAGCCTATTCCTTCATGTTGCGCATTCTGGAGCGTTTCCAAAGTGCCCAGTGAATGCAAGATTTGGAGCAGGAAGGGCAATTCTAATTGTCAACCGATAACAGGGCAGCTAGGGAGCAATGGGCAAATTGATGCCCTCTGGGTTCAGACTAAGCCTTTAAACAACCAGAAGTGATGTGAGAGAAGCCAGTGGAAGAAAAACAACTGCCAAGGAAGGGGATGTCAGCCACATTATACTCAGAATCTCTGAATGCAAGAAAGGGAGAAATTCGAGCTGCATTGTCGTACACACTGTCCATCCAAATTGTCTGAATGGGAAGCAAAGGTTTTCTTCCTTGGCTATGCAAATGCAGAGGAGGGAGGCGGACCGGGCTGTCGTTTGCTGGTTAGAAAGGTAAGTGATAATCCCAGAAAACCGATACACAGGAGATGTGGGTTTTCTTTCCCTTCACATTAGCTGTTCGTTGGGAATGTATTATTCAGAGGATTAATTTGCAAAGAGGTCTTCTGGCGAGGAAAAGATTAAAGAAAATAAATAAAAGAGCCACATTATTAACGCTCCCAGCTGAAACTGAGTTTCCAGTTTTTATAATAATTGCTAATGGATTTTCATTTTCAGGTTTGAACACAACTTTTCTGTGCAGCTGCCTGGAAGCTTTTAAAGTCTGACTGGGTCATTATATCCCTAATACAGTCTGTAATTGTATGGCGTAAAGTATGAATAATTCTCCAAATTTGACAACGGAACGACAACCAGCTCCAATTCTTCCCATGTACCCAGGAGGCTTGTGTACATTTGAGTGTATCCTTACCTTCTCATCAGTCTTCGCATAAGATATCAAACAAAAAGATTACTATTCATTAGGGAAACTATTTCCAAATGTTACTGAGCGAACTTCCAAATAGGACTCTACATTAGCTAAATAATGAAATCAAAATAAACACTCTCCTCAGTCTGCTTTGTGCACCTTCCTTACAGCCATAACTTTGCATTCCTCGCTCTGCTCAATCATTGTTTGTATGTTATGATCTGCCTGTACTGTACACAAAACAAAAAAACTTTTCACAATACTTCAGTAAATGCGACAACAAGAAATCAAATCAAACATGCTCAGTTCTGGCGAAGAGTCATGATGAATCTGCTGGGTTTCTCCAGCATTCTTTTTGATTTCCAGCCTTGGCAGTATTTTGCTTTTATCAAACATTCACTTCTCTCTTTTTAAGTGTGTGAACACTATACAATGGGCACATGGACGGTGATGTGTGATTAACCTGCACCAGTTGATTGCAATGCAGGTAGGGTGACCTGCTCACTTTCATCATTGCTCCAGCATTCTGGGCGCTTCACTGGCTTCACACATCAGTAGAAGGCCCAAAACTATGAGTAAAGGTACCCTATGCTACTTAAAAGGGTGACGGTATCATCGTTTCTGCTAATGCTGAGGATATTCAGATGCTGTGCTTTGGAGGATTCAACTGTAGTTGACCATGCTGGGTGTTGCGCACTGGCCTGAAAATCTAATGGCATATGCGGAAAGGAGATGGCCTGCATCCTCAGGATGGCCAGAAGCAAGAAAACAATGGCATGAAGTAATGGTGGGGTCAATGTCAGGAGTGCAATCCCAAGGACCTAATACAGTGCAAAATCTCACATGAGTTGGTAAAATCTAAAATCCATCTTCAAGTGTTATAACTACACCACAGTGCTACTCTCCTGCTCAATTCATTGTACTCCATCATTTACCTAACAGCAATCTCTATCAGTCAGAACTCAATAGTTTCTTAGATCCAGCCAAACAGAATCCAAACGTTAAAGGACTGTGGATGCTCTCCTGTTCTGACACAGAGTTCCTGAACCTGAAACGTTAACTGTTCCTCTCTCCACAAGTTCTGTTGCAACTGCTGAGTTTCTCCAACTTTTGCTGTGTTTGTTTCAGAGTCCACCCATTTTTCTTCCAATCTCAGATGCTCCCTTCCTTCCTGACTCCCTGAAATCTGCTTTCAAGCCCTTATCCTGCTTCCCCACCCCCGATATCGTCAGTACCAAAGTGGGCCGGGACTTCCAGCTGATCACCTTCCTGCAGCTGCTCTGTGAAATTCTCAACCCCAGCACCAGGGAACAGCCACAGTGTCCTGGAGTAATAGTTAGTGCTTTAAAAATGCCTGTCTGAATCCAGATCCCTTTTTCTCTTCCATTCACCTTCCTCCACCCAGCTAAACATGCCTCTGCCACCAGGGACTTAGCTCTGGCTGCACTCTCCTGAAGAACCATTCCCCTCTCCAGTTTCCAAAACAGCACACCATTTTTGCAAGAGGGATTGACTTAGAGTGCTCCTGCGTGGCTCTCCTAAGCTCTCTCCTATGATCATCCCTTCCCTCTCCTGGACGTTTCTCGCCTGTAGCGTACCACCTTCCTACATGTGCTAGTAACATGGATCTATACCTCGTCAATGCACAATAGAAACTTCAGTCATGGGATCCATAGAATCCCTACAGTGTGGAAGCAGGCTACCTGGCACTTCGATTCCATACTGCCTCTCTAAACAGCATTCCACCTAGACCCCCACCCCTCTAATCCCATAACCCTAGATTTCCCACAGCTAATCCACCCAGCCTGCACCTCCCTGAACACAACGGGGCAATTTAGCATGACCAGTACACCTAACCTATACATCTTTGGGCTGTGGGAGGAAACTACAGCACCGAAGGACACCCACACAGACACGGGGAAAACGTGCAAACTCCACACAGACAGTCACCCATGGCTGGAATCGAACCTGGGTCCCTGGTGCTGTTAGGTAGCAGTGCTAACCACTGAGACACCTTACAGCCCAACTGAACAGCAGAACGACAGAAGTTGAGTGTATAATATTAAAAATCAGAAAAATGGAGCCTCTGCGCAAAACAAAAACAGATGTTAAAGGCAACCAAAAATCAATGCATAGAATGGCACAGCATGAAAGAAACCATTCTTCCAAAGAAATCCCACAAGTTTTTAATTAACTTTAGGACTGGTAACTTAGCTTTAGGAATCCAATCAATGGACCAGCTAAGTGAATTAGTTCCGCAGGTTTCACAGAAATGTTTGTGCAGAGTTTACACAGTATCATGAAAACGGCTCCTACACAAACAAGCTGTTGTTAGCCAGCAACACAGCCTCATTCGGGTGCATCATCTGCCTGAATGCAATCACAGCATGTGGTGAGGCAAGTACACCTCTCCAACCCCAATCAACACTTTCTGAGATTCTCCAGAAAACCCTGTGCTAGAAGCCAGCATTTCAGAAGCTCCGGAATCCACTCTGCCATCCTTTGCAAATTCCTGGCAATTGACCATGTTTCCTGAAGCCAGACAGTAAGTGTACATTTGTCGTTCTTCACTGAAAACTGGGGTCCTCAGCGACAGTCATGAAATACGGCAGCGAAAGTTTAACTTGACACTCTTTCTTTTAAAAAAAAGTGATTATTTATGAGGCCTATTGCTGTTTACAAACCCTCCTGGGCCAGAGCTCAAGGTGATCAGCTTCATCTCCTGAATTTTTGATGCTTTCATTCATGTGAATGCAGAACGTGAGCTCTTGATGTATTGTGCAAAGTAATCACAGACAGTTTTCTCATTATAGGTCATATCTCAAGAACAACTTTCAGCTTTTTGTAATTTCCAGTATGGTATTGCATGCTGTCATCATGCATCATACTACAATGTTAAGCAAAGTCAGAGAAATAATAATAAAAAAAACTATCTTCACCACTTCTGTCCCAATTCTTTGTCCAATCTGAGCTATTTCTTCCATCCCATCACGCCGTGTAATGTGCTTATTAATTTCCCCCACTCATACCCCGCTCTCTCAAAAAACAAACTCTACTGTCACCCAAGATGATTTGATCCTCTATTTAGCTCTATTGCAGACTCCAAGGCTGCTGCTCCCAAAATGCCTCTAACTAATATGGGTCACCTCTCAGTCACAATGAGAATGGATGCAGCAGGGAGATGCCTATAACAGAACCTTATGCTAAGGGTATGGAGTACTGTAGAAGCAACAGTTGTGATTCAGTGTTAGCATTGTCAACACTGAGTCAGAAGCTGTGGATTCTGATCTCCTCCCCGCAGAGTCTAAATTTGAGGCTTACACTCTAGCGCAGTACTGTTGTGGGTGAACTCTCCCTGGATGAGATGTTCAGCCAAAATTCCGCCTGGCCTTCAAGTAGATCCAACATGGCTTGACAACATTGTGAAGCCAACCATGTGACCTAGCCAATATTTATCCCTCAAACAGCACCTAATAATGGGTCAATGCAAGGTTAAAGAGTCTGCTGAACTGTTCCAGTGAAGCTCAATGTGAACTGCAGGAGTGCAGCTCATCTTGTAATTAAGACACTTTCCAACTTGCTGGATTTAACATGGAGTTTAACAACTTCAGACCGTAACCTCTGCTCCATTTTCTTTCCCTTGTCCTGGCTACTTTTTTATTTTGTCTTTCAGGCCGTAGCTTTTATTTTGTTTCTTTGCTTATTTTGTTGTTCCATCACCATTCCCTTTGGTCTCGGAAAACAAGCTCTTCTGTTTTTTAATCTATCCCATCACAGACCCTCCTTAATCTCCTTAATCCCTGTGACATCTCTAACTTGCCCGGTCCTACTGAAAGGTCATCGACTCCAAATGTTAACTTTTGTTTCTCACAACAGAGACTTTCATAATCTACTGAGTATTTCCAGCTTTTTGTGTTTTTTATCCCTAAAGGAAAATGATTTTGACATTATCACATTGGTGTTGTTTAATACCTTACTGTGCTGAAATTACCTGCCGTAATTCCTATGCTACAACAGTTATAAAGGGTATAATTTAACCCACGTAGGAGCAAATTACTGAAAATGCTGGAACCTGTGCCAAAAACAACAAATACTGGAAAACACAGTGGGTCAGGCACCATCTGTGGGGAAGAGGGTCGGGAGTGTGATGCTGGAAAAGCACAGCAGGTCAGGCAGCATCCGAGGGGCAGGAGAATTGACGTTTCGGACATAAGTCCTTTATCCATAAGGAAGCGAGCAGGCTAACATTTCACGTCTAGATGTCACTTCATCTGACTCGTCATGTAGACTGGAAATGTTAACTTGTTCTCTCTCCATGAATACTGCCTGACCAGTTGTGATTTCCAGCATTTTTTTGTTATTTTCAGCGTGATTTACCACAGTTTATTGCAGCAAAACACATGGTGGCCCAGCCTATTTAATCTTGCGGCAAGGCTATATGTCAAGCCTTCCAGTGGTGCAAAAGGCCTCCCGCAATTAAGGTGGGAGTGGGAATAAACCCAGCAATTTGAGTTGACAGTCCAACACAGGAGGGAGGGAATACTGCAATGTCAAGGTGCCATCTTTCAGACATATTAAAATCTGGCCTGGTCTAGCCTTTTGGGGGTTTTAAATTAAGTAATTGCAACAAGGTCAGCCAGGTGGACCTCATAGAATCTGAGTACCCAGATTGAATCAGATTAACAGTCCCAATCAGGGAGCCCTGGCTGACAGACATAAACAGGAGTGTCAGAGGTTCTGTACACTCAGAGCTGACTCTGATTAAGTGGGATCAGTATCAAGGACTTTCCACATGTGTTAAAGGGTGACCTGATGACGGGATACCAATCTCTGTGACATTATTTCACAAACAATCTTGCAGTAGTACTGAGAAGGGGGATGCATTAAACCCTGTGAGCTGGCCAATATTTTTCCAATTAATCAACATAAAGCAAATATTTGCTCATTATCACAGTTTTTGTGGGCTTTCTTGTGCATGAAATGGTTGTGTTTTTCCTACATTGCAACAATGACTATACTTCTAAAATATTTAATTGGTTGAGGACATTCTCTTGTCATGAAAGATAATGCACAAACATGAAACTTTTTAATTACACATTATGCATTTCTCCTCACTTAAGTCGTTGACATGGATTGTATCCAGTCAAGATTCGAACCATGGCCTCACTGATGACAAAAAAAACACCAGAGACCTTGAGCAATGCTGTCAACACTGTCGGAAAGCCTAAGAATATCACACAGCCGCAAGATTACCTTCGGATGGAAATCAATAGATTTGATTGAAAAGCTGAAGCATCCAGCAAGTTACGAGTGGCACAAATGCTTCGGAAAAAAATAAAAACCAAGTCGTTTGAAAAATCCAATTTAGAATTTATTTCTTGCACTGCTCAGTAAATTGCAGGACCTTGGGATTAAAGGGCAAAGCATTGAATTAAGCCTGTTGATGGGAGTGGGATTGAGTTGTGGCAGCAGCATACAAACCTCATGCTCCTGTTCATCAACAGGATTATAGCCTGTTGTTCAGAGCAGAGCGTGTAGTTGACTGGCTGCATGCACAGCAGCAGGGGGGCAGCTATCAGATATACAACGATTCTGCACTTCTTAGAAACATGACGTGAGGGCTACTCAGGCTGCAAAATTTGGTGGAAAGACTCTGCAGGAAGGAGGGCTTCCAATGGAGCATGGTAAAGAAGACCTCATGAAGGTGAAGCAGTTGTTGTATGCTCACTGTCAAAAGGTAATCCCTTATCTCTTAGCTGAATGGAAAAACAGCTGAGATCTGCCAAAGATACTGAGCAAAAGCATTGGCACTACTGTTTCTTTGGTGACCTTGCATATCCTGAAATACATCCTCACTCAGGGGTGCGGTGCTTTGATTTTGCTGTAAAACATTTCACTTGGTTGAAAGAGCTGTAGGATTCACGCTCTCTAACCTCTTCCAAAACTATTCCACCTCTCTCTGCAATTAGGTTCATCTGTAAAATCTCCCTGTACTATCTTGACTTGGCCTTACATGGTTCGGTGTCAAACTTTGCTTGATAATACTCCCATGAATTTCCTGGGAACATTTATGATGTTATAGGCACTATATAAATGTAACTTGTCCGATTGCTACAGCAGCCTGCTACAGCAGTGCAAGTTTTGGAGGCTTGCACTGATTTCTCAAATGGTAAGTTCACAAACTTGCTTTACGGTTGGTGGGAGATGCCTAGAACAGTGTTTCTTGACGTACATTGCTTGATAGATTAGCAATTGTTGAATCCAACAATTATTCCTCTGCAGGAGAAGGTTGTTCTGCCCCTTATGTCTGCACTGGCTGTCTGACCATTTTAACTTAGGGCCAATCTCTGCCTTTTCATCACAAACCCTGAATATTCTTTCTATTTTAATAATCTTCCAATGCTTCTTGAATGCCTCAATTTAACCCACTTCCACCATGTTTCCAAGCAGTGCATTCCACACCCTGTTGTGGACCAGACCAGAGCCCCTCAAAATATTAAGTAGGTAGCCTGGACTTTAACTTTATTTTACTTTAAAAGTAAATGTGAGGTGCTGTGTTCCAGATGCAATTCGATTGGTCAAACTACCTGATGCTAAACGAAACAATTTTTTTCAAATACTCTAGTTAAAATACTACCAAAGAAAGGGGAACTTGGAATAACTTAGCTCCTTTGGAAAACTTTACAGAATAATAGATGAGTTTACCACTAAACAGTAATTGTCCCAATGTAGTAATATCACCTCAATACCCCCTTGGCAAATGGCAAATTCAGAAAACGGAATTGTCGCACATGTGCCTTCTGCAGCCCAGGAGGGAAACAAAATCCAGAGAAAACTCAAACAGGAAGTGTAGCAGCTGGGAGAGATTCACTGCCCTCCAACCCTGCAGAGACCCCAGCAATTATTACTGAAAGCTAAATCTAAAAATCCTGGTTCTGTGGGTGGGAGCTTGACCACACCCATTTAGGCTGCTTCTATTGTTCCAACTTCTTAAAAATGAAACACCCAAAGCTTCACAAGGTGTTTATCTTCTCATCGACTGCTGCCCCCCAATCTCTCTCAAAGAGATACCAGGACAAAGTGCACCTCTCAAAGCCACAGTATCGTCTCAACCCTAACTACTTGCTGAATGAAAAATAATTTCTCATTTTGCATTTGCTTCTCTAGCTAAACACTTTCAAACCATGATTTATCATTTCTGATTTATAATTTCGTGTTCTCCACTCTATTCCAGGCAGTGTCACTTGGGTATGATTGCTTCTCACTGGATAGTCTGCTCTGGCAGGAGCATGGAGCAGGCTGGAACTCAGTGAGGGCTGAAACTAGTAGAAAACATGGAGGCATTGTTAAAGGAGCATGGGAGGGCAGCAGTACTAGAGAAGTATAGCACAGAGAGAGTCTGAACTTGAAATAGTACAGATTTGGGGAAGACCAAAGTACAGACAAAGCAGGAAGCCAGAGAGAGAGAGAGACCATGCAAGGAGCACAAAGAGACAAAACACCTCTCAGTCACCACTCTCTTACTCTTGACCATATCACCCTGGCTAATTACTGACTTGTGAAAGTGCGCCCTGCTTTGTGGATCTCTTCAAATGATCCTGGAGAGCCCAGATTGATCCTTTGGCCTACAATAAATCCAGGCAGACTGAGTGAAGGTGCCTTGAATTAGACTATTCGGTCAACCCCTCTTCCCAAAGACCTCTAAACAGTTAGCTATACAAGGCACATTGGCAAAGCAGCTCACCTTACTAACTACCTCAGCAGAGTGGTTAAACGCATTAATCTCGTTTGATGTTCATTTCCCCCATCTCCGGACACAAAATTAACCAAACAAGAATGAAGATGTCGTTGTCAGGCTAAATTGATATAAATATTCTGGAGAAATTTAGCTGCCTGTCTTTGTTTTCATCAGAAAGCAAACACAATCTTGCTTCCATTGTGAGCAGCTAAATCGTACGCAGCAGTGAACACGGTGGAAGCTAACAGCATAAGGCAGCAATAAACAGCATTCCTCAAACGCAGCTTTAAGTGACAATAGAAAATGACTTCCAAACGCAGCCTTGTCAAATTGAAAATTTCTGCACTCAATGGAATAAGTTATAAATAAAGAAAGAACCATTATGTTCATTCTATTTATCTGCCAATACTACACTCTGCACAGACACCAGTTCACCTTTATTCTCAGTATTCTAAGCCCAACACCCAAGCATTTGAACCAAAGCTTTCAACTCAATGCATGATCAAGGAATTCCAGGTTCAACTTTTTTTCTGACAGCTTAATCCATAAATTCATAACAGTGCTGGAATTTTAAAATACTGAATATTTTAAATCCCGTGCTGCTTCTTAGTTAATGAGTCTATACTTAACTTTTGGTTTTTCTACTTATTGAACCCAGTCCAAATAATAGCCCAATGATTTATTTTCGAATGCTCCATAATTTAAAGAATCTTCAACCAGATTTGCCTTTGATCTCATTTTTTGCGATGCAAACTAACGTAGGCCCTCTGAGCTTTGTGCACCAAGGTTCTATTTCTTTTTCTTCCCTCGCCTCTTATACTTTGTGTGAGTTCAACTGATCAAAACTGGATGCAGTAAGCCCAGCACAAATTCACAGATTCTTTGTTTCTCTGATAACATCAGTAACACTTCACTAGATATACACACTTTGCACCTGGTAAAATCATGATGGATGGTCACTCACTCTTTTTCAGATTGAGTACAGGAGTTGACGTTGCATAGGACATTAGTGAGGCATCTTCTGGTGTACTGTGCCCAGTTCTGGTTGCCCAGTAATAGGAAGGATATTATTAAGCTAGAAGGGGTTCGGAAGTGACCTACCAGGATGTTGCTGGGTATGGAAGACTTGACCTATAAGGATAGACTAGATAGGCTGGGACTTTTTTCACTGGAGCATAGCAGGTTGAGAGGTAACCTGATAGATGTTTATAAAATAATGAGGGGTATAAACAGTGTTAATGTTAGATGTCTTTTCCCTAGGATGGGGAATTTCAAGACAAGTTGACACATTTTTAAGCTGAGAGGAGAGAGATTTTAAAAATGACATAAGGGGCAATTTTGTTTTACACAGAGGGTGGTTCGCGTGTGGAATGATTTTCCTGCATCACTGATCAAGTGTATCAACAAAAACAGAAGTAAATCTGTTAGCTTCATAAAAGGGGATTGAAGCTTATATTGAAGTGGTGGATGTGGGCACAGCTGCAATGTTTAAAAAGACATATAGATAAGTACATGAATAGGAAGGGTTTGGAGGGATATGGGCCAGGAACCAGCAGTTGGGACTAATTTCGTTTTGGATAATGGTCGGCATGGACTGGTTGGACCAAGGGGATTGATTCTATGCTGTATGACTGTATAGCTAATTACCAAATTAAAATTATTTACGCTTGCTAAATAGCAGAGATCCTAAATACTTCACTAGTCCCTGTTGCCCAGCTGAACTTAATTCCAAACGTAGCTACCTTCCATTTTCTATTGCTAAATAAACTCCCTATTGAACCAAAAATATCACTTTTCGAATTGCTGCCATTAAAAATCTCATCTCAAGCTTCCTGGGTGATATGGGGCTCCGTATACCTCCCTGGGTGATACGGGTCTCCGTGCACCTCCCTGGGTGATACGGGTCTCCGTGCACCTCCCTGGGTGATACGGGTCTCCGTGCACCTCCCTGGGTGATACGGGTCTCTGTGCACCTCCCTGGGTGATACGGGTCTCTGTGCACCTCCCTGGGTGATACGGGTCTCTGTGCACCTCCCTGGGTGATACGGGTCTCTGTGCACCTCCCTGGGTGATACGGGTCTCTGTGCACCTCCCTGGGTGATACGGGTCTCTGTGCACCTCCCTGGGTGATACAGGTCTCTGTGCACCTCCCTGGATGGTACAGGGCTCCGTGCACCTCCCTGGGTGATACAGGGGTCCATGCACCTTCCTGGGTGATACGGGGCTCTGTGCACCTCCCTGGGTGATATGGGGCTCTGTGCACCTCCCTGGGTGATAGAGGGCTCCATGCACCTCCCTGGGTGATAGAGGGCTCCATGCACCGCCCTGGGTGATAGAGGATTCCATACACCTTCCTGGGAGATAGAGGTCTCCATGCACCTCCCTGGGTGATAGAGGTCTCCATGCACCTTCCTGGGTGATACAGGGCTCCATGCACCTTCCTGGGTGATACGGGTCTCCATGCACCTTCCTGGGTGACACAGGTCTCCATGCACCTTCCTGGGTGATACGGGGCTCCATGCACCTTCCTGGGTGATACGGGGCTCTGTGCACCTCCCTGGGTGATAGAGGTCTCCATACACCTTCCTGGGTGACACAGGTCTCCATGCACCTTCCTGGGTGATACAGGGCTCCATGCAGCTTCCTGGGTGATACAGGGCTCCAAGCACCTTCCTGGGTGATACAGGGCTCCAAGCACCTTCCTGGGTGATACAGGGCTCCAAGCACCTTCCTGGGTGATACAGGGCTCCAAGCACCTTCCTGGGTGATAGAGGTCTCCATACACCTTCCTGGGTGATACAGGGCTCCATGCACCTTCCTGGGTGATACAGGGCTCCATGCACCTTCCTGGGTGATACAGGGCTCCATGCACCTTCCTGGGTGATAGAGGTCTCCATGCACCTTCCTGGGTGATAGAGGGCTCCATGCACCTTCCTGGGTGATACGGGGCTCCATGCACCTTCCTGGGTGATAGAGGGCTCCATGCACCTTCCTGGGTGATACAGGGCTCCATGCACCTTCCTGGGTGATACAGGGCTCCATGCACCTTCCTGGGTGATAGAGGTCTCCATACACCTTCCTGGGTGATAGAGGTCTCCATGCACCTTCCTGGGTGATAGAGGTCTCCATACACCTTCCTGGGTGATAGAGGTCTCCATACACCTTCCTGGGTAATAGAGGTCTCCATACACCTTCCTGGGTGATAGAGGTCTCCATACACCTTCCTGGGTGATAGAGGTCTCCATACACCTTCCTGGGTGATAGAGGTCTCCATGCACCTTCCTGGGTGATAGAGGTCTCCATGCACCTTCCTGGGTGATAGAGGTCTCCATGCACCTTCCTGGGTGATAGAGGTCTCCATGCACCTCCCTGGGTGATAGAGGTCTCCATGCACCTCCCTGGGTGATAGAGGTCTCCATGCACCTTCCTGGGTGATAGAGGTCTCCATGCACCTTCCTGGGTGATAGAGGTCTCCATGCACCTTCCTGGGTGATAGAGGTCTCCATGCACCTTCCTGGGTGATAGAGGTCTCCATACACCTCCCTGGGTGATAGAGGTCTCCATACACCTCCCTGGGTGATAGAGGTCTCCATGCACCTTACTTCACTGATCAAGTGTATCAACATAAACAGAAGTAAATCTGCTAGCTTCAAAAAAAAGGAGATTGAAGCTTATATTGACATCTGTCTTAACCTTCAGTCCCAAATTAATCGGAGTGTCATCGTAACCTCCAATCAGCCTTGTTTCTCTCCACCTCATTGATATAATGATGACTCTACAAAATTTCATAGCAAAAGTTACAAAATGTAACCCAAGAATATAAGGAAGGAGTAGGCCACTCAGCCCTTATAATCTGCCCCGTCACTCTCAGGGCTTACTTGATTGAAAGTACATTAATTATTTCTTATCTTCTGATGTTATCTTCAAATCGCTTAAGAACTTCAGACCAAGTCTATCAATTTCTCACAAATATTATCAGTTCTTTTCTGTCCTGCTCAATTTCGATCAGACAACTAAAGAATTGCAGTTCTTAACAATAACTTTTTTGCTAAGCTCTTCAATACTGAACCGAGGTATCCCTGACTGACATGGTCCCAGGATGAGAGAGAGAAAACAATTACAATCTATTGATGTGGATCCTGATGAGAAAAATATAAATGGCTACCAGTATCATTCTTATCTACAGTATTGTACACCTAACCCCGTATCCTGGAGGGTTCAATGTGCCACTTAATACCCAGTGAACCATTTTAATCACTCAAATGCCCCCAGTTGAACTTGTATTTTTACTCTTAATGTCCATTCATTAGTTCTTCATTTACAATTGGACTCTTTCCAAGGCACCTCGCCTTCGTAAATCCCTAAAGCAGATAAAGCCAATATGGGCAGTTAGCAAATGGACTTACCCATTTTATCCCATTTCAAATCTGTCATTCCAGTGAGAGATCATGCTAAAGGAACCAATTTGCAGTCACAAGGCTTCTTATGTGGCTTCTTCTTGATACTGTTATGGCGACCAATGAGAAAATTCTCTGCTATCTGACATGGACAGGAATTCCTGGACTTTCTGCCATGTCAGGAACTCTAACTTGTCAGACTTGGAGGGAAGCAACAGCCCCAGGTAAGAGTGCCCATGCAGATAAGGAAACTGGAGGAGCAAAGGTGCCTCTGTGAAGCAGAGATTGGGTTAAGAACGATTTTACTGTTCGAGGTGTGTGATAGTGGTAGCGTGTATTAATTGCACATTCCAAACTGTTCTGAAATGGTAGTGGCAGAACCCTTTTACAAAACAATTACTCTATGGTGGACTCCTCTTGCCTTCAGAAGTTGTCAGGCCATTTTAAAGGGTGTTAATAGCATCAATGGAAATCACATGCATGTCAGCACTGGTGAAACAAGACAGAAAGTATTCTGATCTGAGGAATAATTGCAAACCAGTTGGGATTTCGCAACAACATGTCGACTTTCCTCAACATTTATTTTCACCAAGTCCCAGACGAGATATCAAAACATTTGTGATGACGGAACAAAAGAGGTGAAATAATTTTCAGATTAGGTGACTTGTTTGCCGCACTCATCCAATCCTTAGAATCCCTACAGTGTGGAAACATGCCCTTTGACCCAACAAGTCCACACCAGCCCTCCAAAGAGCAACCCACCCAGACCCATTCCCCTACCCTATTATCCTATATTTACCCCTGACTAATGCACCTAACCTATACATTCCTGAACACTATGGGCAATTTAACATTACCAATCCACCTAAACTAGACATCTTTGGTTTGTGAGAGGAAACTGGAGCTCCCGGAGGAAAGCCCCACAGACACGGGGAGAATGTGCAAACTCCACACAGACCATTGCCCGAGGCTGGAATTGAACTGGGTCCCTGGTGCTGTGAGGCAGTAGTGCTAACCATGCTGCCCCAATCTGCCTACAAATCCATCCAGCTTCTGTAACAGCTCCTCCCATTCACTCTCTGATGTCTGCCACTGGGCTCATTTTCAATGCAAGTCACAAGAAAAATACTATATATCTCTCTCAGATACTAACTCTCTGGCTTTTGGAGCACTGACCTCAAATAACTTCAAACTTTAACTACAGCATCAATTTCAAACCTTTTCGATATCATTCTTGATTCACAATCTAGATTTTCCATTTCCTAACATTTATCCCAGCCTCCCAAATCCATAGCTTCCCAGTGATTTTGCAATGTATTAACGTGTCTTTTACTCGACTGAGATCATAGTATTAAGAGATGGGAAAGAAATCAATGAAGTTAAAGAAAAAGAAAAGTAATGGGCTGTGTGGGGGTTTGAGTGGTGGGACACAGACTGCGAGATTGTTCTTGTATTGGTAGTGGTTGGCCTTGTCTGCGTGAGGCACACTTGGAAGAGCTAAGCTCTAAGAATATTGGCAGCTAGTTGTCACCTCCCAGCTTCTGCTCAGCAGCTCACCCCAGCTGCCAGTTTTCAGGCAATAGGGTAAAACCTTGTGCTTTATGCTGTTTCTGATGGAAAAACGCTTCTCAAAATAGGCTGACTTTGCAATGGCGATCAGATTCGTGAGTCAGATTTGAGGGGTACAAAATGAAAGAACTGTGGTTGCTGTACATCAGAAACAAAAATAGAAATTGCTGGAAAGCAGGTCTGGCAGCTTCCATGCAGAGAAATCACAATTAACATTTCAGGTTGAGTTTGTTTTTAAAGGGTAAAACTCTTGCTTCCCATTACCCAGTGGAAGGAAGGCAACTCAGTGGACTAGTGCATGATAAAGAAATGAAACGAGAACACTTACATTGCAACAGCACTTTTCATGATATCAGGAAACTGTGCAATATTTTGCACTTTTGCAGTGTCTCAACTGTTTGGAAATACAGCAGTCAACCCACCCACTGCAAGGCCCCACACACACAGAAGTGATCATGTTGGTTGAAAGGTAAGTGTGACCAGGAGACCAGCAGGAGTTAGTGAAAATAGTATAATAGAACATGCACTGGAAGGGAGATATTAAAGTAAGACCCAAACTCAACCAAAACTTTCACTAACTTGCCCGTATATATAAAAAAAGACATTTACAGAAAATAGAAAAGGGAAAAAAAAGTCCCTACAGTGTGGAAACAGGCCATTCAGCCCATAAAGTTCACACCGACTCTCCAAAAAGCATCCCACCCATCACCCCGCCTCCGCCAGCCTATCCCTGTAAGCCTGCATTCCCAATGGCTAATCCACTGTGGGATATAGGTGAATTAATGTTATTTCTGCAATTATAAGTTCTGATACAGAGTAAATGAATTCACATTAGTCTGTGATTGTTTCTCAGCTAGGAGCTGAGTTAGCAAAAATGGGAACTACATAGAGGAAGTATGTTAGCATGAGACGTGATTACAGAACAATGGTAGATGTATGGCAACAGATAAGACAGTAAGGAAAACATCTGTTTTCCCACTTGTATGGGGACACAGGAACAAACCCTAATTAAAGAGGTCATAAAGGTCAGAGTAGCCTCCGGAGAGGAATAAATGCTGATAAAGACAGAATATGCCTAGCGGTGACCTGCAGTAGGATGACGTCAAACAACCTTATGGGGGCCAGAGATAGGCATTTGTCATGGACAAGGTCGGATAAACAGAAGTTGTGGGATCAGTCTTAAGGAAATGAGTGACGTAAGCGGAGGAGGGGGCAAACAATGAAATAAGAAAAAATATGGGGATTCAAATTGTATAAATTTCGAGAGTTTGTTGGATTTGATGTGTATTTGTCATTGCCTTACTGGGCATTAGACATTGCACCCACTTGCAAGTGTACAAATAAACGACACTGTTTCAGATTTTTGGTCTCGGACTGAAATTATTGAAGTGAGTGAGCTTTTGTTTCTCACAATTGGGGGCTGTCCGGGATTTTCTTCCATCGCCGGGGGGAGTGGCTGGCCTTGGACACTGGGAAGATGTGTCCCCGTTCCCCATTGAGGAGCGGTCTCGTGTCCTGGTTTGGTCTGCTCCCTTGGCCGACTGGTACGAATCCCACAAGAGAGACATCTGAATCAGACAGTGACGGGAGGTTGATAGACAATACGGCAAAAAGGGGCCAGGCAACTCTGTGCACAGACCAAGGTAAGAAAATTGACTTTTAAGTATTGCCTTGGTGGCCGGGATTGAGTTTTAGTAGTTAATAAGGGACTAACGAAGGAACTCAATATGGATTGTGCTGTGGGTAAGGAAAAAGCCTCCGGGAAAACAAAGTAAGGAAAAGGCAATGGAAATGGAGGTGGGGTCCCTTACAACATTCCTCCAGAAAGTCCTTTGGGCAGGATGTTGTGGAATTGGCAAAATAATACTTGTACAAGGGAGAAAGATGATTAAATATTGTTGCTTTGTATGGACTAAGGAATCCATTCTTCGTCCCGCTGTCTTCTGGCCAAAGTACAGATCGGACGAAGACTTGGTTTGTAAATATCTGAATTTATATGTCAATGTGCGAGAGAGAGAGATAGATCCTATTGTATGGGCTAGAGAAGGGAATCGTGGAAAACTACAGATCCCTCCCCTTTTAATAAATTTAAAACGGAAAGGGGATGTTGTATGTGAACGACAATACCCTATTTCCATAGAAGGTAAACGAGGACTGCAGCCAGTAATTGCAGGACTGATTAGAGATGGGCTGTTGGAGCCATGTATGTCTCCTTATAATACCCCAATTCTACCAGTGTGGAAATCTGATGGAACTTATCGATTGGTGCAGGATTTGAGAACATTGAATCGAATAGTACAGATCAGGCACCCAGTGGTGCCAAACCCCTACACGTTATTAAGTAAGATCCCTCATGACCACAGATGGTTTAGTGTGATAGATTTAAAGGATGCCTTTTGGGCTTGTCCCCTGGCGGAGGAAAGATTTGGGACTATCCCCCTATGAAATCTTATTTGGATTACCTTATCTGGGAACGAATGGAGAATTGCCAATTCCCGAAACTAAAGATTTGTTTTTAAAGAAGTATATACTGGGCTTGTCCTCCTCTTTGTCTTTCCTCAGGAAACAGGGTTTATTGGCACAGACTCCGCCCCTTGAATTCACCGTTCACCCCATCCGGCCGGGTGATTGGATCTTAGTAAAATCATGGACAGAGACTAAATTGCAGCCGGACTGGGAAGGGCTGTACCAGGCTCTTTTGACTACCGAAACGGCAATAAGGACGGCGGAAAAAGGCTGGACTCATTATACTTGGATCAAAGGGCCTGTGGACCCTCCAGTTGAGGAAGAAGTCTGGACAGCCGAATCAACGCAAGACCCGCTGAAACTCAGACTAAAGAGACTTTGAGTAACTGGCTATACAGTGGTGACACGAGCGCGGGATTATTTCTGTAAGATTGTATAGTAAGTCTTTTTGTGCTTCAGCATGATGATTAGAATACTGGGAATGCTTAGAGTTATGATGCTAGCCCTCTTAGTCTTGGGATTTTGTCAAATATCATTTTCATATGTATTATTAACGGTTCCCGAGTCTGATAATCCACAAGTAATAGACACTGATGCATGCAGTTTAGTAAATTGTGGGGATGTAGCTAATCAAAGACAGTACCGCAGCTCTGAGATACATCTTCAAGTCCTATGGAGATGGCCTCGGGGATGGTACTTGGTATAATGGTCTCGTCACAGTACATCGGGCCCCCTTCCGACCAGCTCGCGATTGTCTCGATAAAAAGTGTAACCCGATATACTTAACGATAAGGAAAACCACATGGCACGAAGCAATTCTGGGGGGGCACTTATGAGATACAATTAAATGAAACATTTGGGATTGAAATGAAAACAAATGGGAAGGATTTCGTGGGCTGTTGTTTTCGAATTACTGTAGGACAGGGAAAACGGGTAGAATTACTGGGTAATGAGATACAACCTTCACCCCTCCCGATGATCCTAAAGTAGTAAAAATTATAGAGGTAAAGGACTTGAAACAGACCATCGAGATAGAAACTGGGTACAGGGATGCAAATGCCTGGGTTGAATGGGTAAAGTATACTGTAAAAAGTCTGAACAAAAGCAATTGCTATGCATGTGCCTCCGGTAGGCCAGTGGCCCAGGTGGTTCCCTTTCCGCTCGGGTGGAAGTGAGACAGGCAGGGCATGAAATGTATGATAGCCCTGTACCAGGATGAGACTGCATGGAATGATAGGAATTGTACCTCCCTATCTCTGATGTTCCCTCCCTTGGAGAAGAAAGATGCAAAAGTCCCCCCCACGTTTTCCGCCGCAGTTGGAAATCACACGTCGTGTGTGCGCAGGCGAGGTACAAGTCGGTCGAGAGATTTGGGGGAGCTGAAATTATGTACAGAGATTAAGAATGTTACCGAAACGGAGAAGGGAGGGAACTACTCAGCACTAAAGGTTCCCCGAGCGGATCTGTGGTGGTACTGTGGAGGCAAAATATTGAGACCCACCCTACCTCCGGATTGGAGAGGGATATGTGCAATTGTACAATTGGCAAATCCATTTACCTTGGCATTTGAGAAGGAAAAGATCGTAGGGAAAAAGGGAAGGGGTAAGAGATTACTGTTAGATACTTCTTTTGATGACAGGATTTATCTCTATTCGGTAGGAGTCCCTAGGGGAGTACCTGATGAATTCAAGGCTCGTAACCAGATTACAGCAGGCTTTGAGTCAGCTCTCTTTTGGTGGGTAACAATTAATAAAAATGTAGATTGGATAAATTACATTTTCTATAATCAACAGCGATTTATTAATTATACAAGAGATGCGGTTAAAGGAATATCAGAACAGCTTGATGCGACAAGTAGGATGGCATGGGAAAACAGAATAGCCCTTGATATGATTTTAGCAGAAAAAGGGTGTGTGTGTGTGATGTTAGGAGGAAGCTGTTGTACCTTTATTCCTAATAATACTGCGCCTGATGGTTCAATTACTCGGGCCTTACGGGGATTGACTACTTTAGCAGAGGAACTGGCTGAGAATTCAGGAGTAGACACATCTCTCACATGATGGCTTGAATCCTGGTTTGGAAAATGGAAGGGGGTGGTGGTTTCTATCCTTACTTCCCTGATAGTAGTAGTCAGGGTATTGGTGGCCATTGGCTGTTGTGTCAAATAAACGACACTGTTTCAGATTTTTGGTCTCGGACTGAAATTATTGCAGTGAGTGAGCTTTTGTTTCTCACACCACCTACCTACACATCCCTGGAACTATGGGCAGTTTAGCATGGCCAGTCCACCTAACCAGCACATCTTTGGATTGTGGGAGGAAACCAGAGCACCCGCAGGAAACCCACATAGATTAATGGGGAGAGTGTGCAAATTCCACACAGTCACTTGAGATGGAACTGAACATGGGTCCCTGGTGCTGTAAGGCATCAGTGCCAATCACTGAACCACTTCCAGTGGTGAGGGACACGGATGTGCCAACAACAATTAGAAAGCTTGCATTTAACAGGCAACTCTTCCATTTTACCACTTGTCCCCTCTAAGTGTGAGATCAATATGCTGTGTTGCTGAGCTACCCTGAACCTTTACTTGTCATACCCTCCTTTTTCTAATAACCATACTTGGTCTTAGACGAGTTTTCAACTTGCACAACAGACTGTGGATCGATAGCCTGGGAATTTAACTGTGTTCTGTTAGCTTGTTCTGACAGTCAGGTCATTGCAAGGTTGATCGCAGCCGACTGCTGTGCCAGTTAATTAGGCTGACTCAAACCATGCAAGTGGTGCCCGACGAGCCCCCCCGTTATAATCAGCACTCTCAGACAAACTGCACAATGGGAGTGTATATAATCCATACCTGAAAACACTGCACATGCTGAGGTTCAGTTAACTCCTGATCTGGTGCACTGCACCTTCTCAGTTACAAACCCTCAGCTACCAGGGAGGTTGTGAGAAGTTCAATTATTTGCTCGTGGGAACTTGCTGAGCACTTGGAACACGATAAGTTAGACGGTAAAGCAGTCAGCAACTCAGAACTGCTGGACAGCGCATTACAAGACTTGACTTGCCCGATTTTACAAAGCTGCAAGATAAGTTTTATCCATCCTCATCCCTTCATAGAGAACTCTTCAATATTTTGTCACATAGTTAGAGATAACTCAAAAAGAGATATGGGCAGCACTCACTCAATTTCCCAGCCCCTTTATTGCCTGTGAGTTAGAAGCAGTGCCAGAAATGAACAAGCCCTGTCATTGACTGACTGCGAAATCAAGTTCAAGTGCAGGTGGTTAAGAGTATGTGTGGTAACACTTCCTCCCATCTACTCACAGGAAGAATTAAAACAGCTCTGGTGAGATGCAAAATCTGCATTTAATTATAAGAGATATCATATATCATAGCCTGTAGATATTAATTAGCTTCTCTCAATAACTAAACACAGTTGCCTTACATCCTTCCAAATTCACTGCTGTTTCTAATGATCCTCCTAGGAGCACCAGTCAATTTGTCCCTTTGTCAGTACGTTCTCCAAAACATCTAGATTAATTGGCAACTAATCTTATCTTTGAATCTCCAGTGGTTGCAATTCCTTCCAGTAACACATTGGCTGAAGGGTTATGTAGGTCGTATAAAAGCAATTGTTTGAACGTGTTCATGCTCCTGTTACATTGGTTCAACCCATTATGCTAATGTCACAGAACACAGCATGTGGACACAGACAGAAACCTGTACTTTAGATTGCAGAGGGAACAGACAGATCTGTACTTACTCTTACATAATGCCAAATCAAATGCTTATTGTAATCACGCGATAAACCTTCTTGTTTTCAAGAACAGTCCCTCTTCAATAGATACTCTAGAGTGATGGGTCTTCTGTCACTAACATGAGATACACCCAACACAAAGCAAAAGAAACAGGTAATGATCTATCTCAAACTACCTTTGCCCTGTACCATATATAGTTAGAGGTGAAAAGTTTCACCAGGGACTATGAGCAGTCATCTGGGAATATACCACACTGCAACAGTGATACAGATCTGACACTCACCATGACAAGATGACGTCAAGAGAAATAAGCAAAAAATGTAACTCATTATCACTTTAAGAAAACCAACACTTTAAGAAACAGCAGCTGAAATACGATTATTAAAGACAAACAACCGTGGACACATCAAAACAGCAAGCTCACCACGACAAAGGCTAAACTTTATTCAGAAGCTGGTAAGAAGATCTGATGCAAGAGTATGGGCTCGGAAGAGAGAGAAAAAACTAGACACGTTTTGAACCTACAAAGAGCTTCGTGAAAGCGGCTCTGAAGAAAGTTGAAGCGTCAAGGGGTAAGATTAGAAATCTCTATGCGAAAAGGAATAATATTATGAAAAATGATGCAAAGATCAGAAAGGGAAGACAAAGGATTATCAAACAGAATTCACACCTCTCCCAATAAGCTTTCATACCATTGATATTAGGCCAGGAAGGAAATTCTACGGAATTGGTACAGCATCAGAAATTATTTATATTGAAACTGAGCAAATTCAAAGAAACCTAGTGAATAAGTCTAACACGAGAAAAAGATCCGAACAAGTTAAAGATTCATAAGGATCGATACTCAGTTATTAAGCTGCAATTCCAACAGGAAGATTTAAAATGGCTGCAGCTAGAGATCTTTTCTCTACACGTTTTTTTTTAATAAATGGTTTGGGTTTTAAATTTGTGAAAAGAGGGTAAAGCATTCTTTTCACATGGGAAGAAGTTGGGAAACATTATCTGATTACAGAGGCCAGGGAAACCCTAGAAGATGCACGCACCCATCATTACAAACAAAAAGTTAGGAAAACCCTGAAAATAGTAGGGAAATCAAGTATCACAGTGAAACAGCACTGCAAAGAACAGAGCTTAAAAAGCTTCAAAAGCAGTAACTTACCACACAACAGCCAGTTTTACTGAAGATTTCAGTTCTCTATTACAGAAATACAGAATTCAAAAGACATGCAAATGAAGGGAATAGTACAGAGTCGACCAAGTCCTACAGTCCTTCAAGACAAAACATGAATTTTAAGATTACAAGAATAAATTGAAAGCAATAAGGGAATGATATGTACTTGCAATACCTTTGCAGTAATAAGATTAATCAGCATATTGTGAAGATATGGAAAAAGATATACTTTCTAGAAGACTCAAAGACGGCAGACCATTCAGAATATAAGACTGGACTTCACAAAGCTGACAGTTCTTAAGGTATAACATTTCCTCAAAATTAAACACAAAGAGTGAAGCTGACAAAATTAATATAGAATCATATTCAGTGGGTCTGATTATAGATGGTTCACTAACAAACAACACAAAGAATGTACAGCCACCTGCAAAGATGCTCTCAAAGTTTTTTGACAAGCACTTCAATTTAAAAACAAATAAAGTTCTTGAACAAAGCAGATTTAGAAGCGTTCATCTTCCAGGAGAATCCATAGACAATTTCATTAATGACCTCGACAGATCTGTGGAGAATATTGAGCTTTGCAATCAGAATTCATACAGGTCAGAATTGTTGTTGGCAGCCCCCACACTGCTAAGGGACACTAACCAAAAAGAATTATATTTAGATAACACCTTTCATGACCACAGGACTTCTCAAAATGCTTCACACCCGATGAAGTACTTTCACAGTGTAACCCTGATGTAACGTAGGCAGACATGGTAGATAATTTGTGCACAGCAAGACCCCACAAATCGCAACAAAATGACGACCTTGAGGGGTTTTACTTTTATTAAATTATGCTAGGTGAGGAGCAAATATTGGCCAGGTCACCAGGAAGACTTTGTGGAATGATACCATGGAATATTTGCATCTACCAGAGATTCAGTTCAAAATCTCACCTGAAAACAATAGCTTCAACAGTGCAGCATACATCAGTCGCCTGATGGAGCACTCACCTGGATTATGGTTCAAATCTCCAGTCCTGAATCAACAGCATTTTGACTCAGAGGCATGAATGTGGCAACTGAGTCAGAGGCTAGTGTGTTTTGTACAAGAAATGCAGATCAAGTAACATTACTGCACATCAGGCTGTTTATGTTAGCTGCCTCATGTGACCTATGGGAGTCTCAAAGCAGATCTCTAACTACCTTTTAACACTCCAACATCATCCCAGCAACCCCTGAAGCACTTGCACATGGCAGGGCTGTTGACATCCGACTCTGAGAAAGAGAAACATTTTGAGCAAAGGTTGCCCAGGACAGATTGGTCATCGAGAAAAAAGGGCAATTTCCTGAATGCCCAACCCCAAGCTTCAAACAAACATAAAGAAAAAAAAGACTTGCGTCTTTCCTAACCTGAAGATGCCCCAAAATACTTCGAGCAACGGAGCACTGTGTGACTAATGTCCAACCCTACTTTCCAAATAATCCACAGCCCTTTCTGGGCAGCCAATCCATGCCACTTGCACTTGTCAACAGATATGGACTTTGAATACATTATGCGGAATTTTTAACAGAAGAATACACACAAGTAGTAGGGAGGTTGGTAATGGATTAGATTCTGGACAGGTCCCAGAGGTTTGGAAGACCAATGTAAACCTTATCAAAGAAGGATTAAAAACAATAAAACAAGTAACTACACGCCAGTTAGCTTTATGTCTGTCATTGAGAAGATGTTAAAGTCTATTTCAAAGAAGCAAGAGCAGAACATTTGGAAATATGCATGGCTCCACAAATGGGAAACCGTGCCAGACAGATTTA